>NW_020653333.1:1749896-1767522 GCF_003589595.1 Hyposmocoma kahamanoa
CCTGGGCTCAGGGGCATCCATAAAGATTTAAAAAAAAAAAAAAAAAAAGAAGTGGTATAAGGATTGCTTTTCAAATTGAGGCAAGCATGGTTCCGTTCCGAGTCACATTAAAAATAAAATATTATTTAACTATGACTATTTAATCGCAGTCAACCGTGACCATGGGACCTGTAAAGGGCCCGAAACGTCGTCGGTTTGTTTAAAAAAACAAATATACGCGATTTAAATCCGGAAAAATAGTTTCATTTCCTATGTATTTAATATTGTTTTTTTTTCTGGATAGGTGTAAGGAATGTCTAAATGATTATCACTAGTAACAGGTTTCTTACCACGGTGTAACTTCTTTTTATTTTCCCGATATTTCGGAACGGTTGCACGCTCCATGGTCACGGGTTGACTGGACGGCGGCAGATGACAGCTTTATGGGCAGACATATCTGTCTGTTCATACAGAACAATAATATTAAAACAAGAAAGAAAACTTTGAAAGGCACTAAAACCTTGAAAGTAATTAAACAGTTTTAATTACTTTACAAACAAATAGGACTTTTATAGACAAATAGGAACGAAACGTGGAACAATGCGTAATCACAGAAGACACGATCGTATGCAAACTGCAGAGCGATTTCGTGATTTCTTAATCTATCCATACCCGCTCTACGCTTTATTAATAATATCTACCCACCCACCTTAGGCAATTTCTAGTGAACAAATATTGTGATTTGTCAACGTTAACATTAAAAAGTGAAACAATGTTCTTAAAAATATAACGTCAAAACATAACAGTGCTCGTGGAACCACGAACGACCACGAACCACGGCTATTGTAACTGGTAGTCGATACAACAAGCCGGTCGACTAATTTACTTGGAACTTAAATAACGAAATTTAGTATTGGTTTTAAAGATATCGACTGTGAACTGGCAATCGGTATTATCTTAATTTTAACAACTTTACAAGGATGAAGAAAATAATTGTTTGCTTTATTTATATAGCATCTGATTTATTAAATGATAATACGTAGTTTTTAAATATTTTTATTACACATAACCAGATGCAATACAAATGACGCAAACAATTTTTTTTTCATAGCGTAAAGTTGTCAATATTGAGATAATACCGGTTGCCAGTTCACAGTTGATATGTTCATCATCTTCAAGCAACACTCCACTGTATTGCTTACACGATAAAGTTGAAATTGCCTCAATTTTTTATTTGATCAATACGTAAGATGACTCTCAGAACAAAAAGGTCGGTTTGGGCATGTTAGGGGCTCAGGTATCTCGAATCTATATCATATTTACGACTGTGGCTAACACTCCGCCAACCGTGCTACAGATCGAGCCAGCAGATCTAACAAATTTCTCTATGTGCTTGTTACTGATGGTACATAGTATAATAGAGCACATTTTACCTGATTAGACATGCAAAATTTTACTTAAAATCGGTTTAATTATAATATTGTCATTGGATATGCACAAGAAATAATATGTGAATTGATAACAACAAAATAACTATCAATGTCAAACTATTAAACACTATACATCATTATTACAGTATACACCTATTAAGCACTAATTTCATGTCAACATTTATCTAAAAAAATCAGTCACTTTGTAAATATATTTTGAGTCTTAGTAAGCCACACAGTAAGTCTATTTCTGAATCAAAAATTTGGTAACGTTTTGACGACTTTTAGCCGCGATGCAAGCGCGCGACTGCATCGATTCAAATGCGTGATTGCATCGCTACACTTGGAATTTATAGGCATTATTGCATCAGTACAATCGCGCGTTTGTGTTGATGCAGTCACGCGTTTGTATCGATACAATCGCCTATAAATCGCAAGTGTAGCGATGCAATCGCAACTCAACGGGCATACATACCATTGCATAGGTTTTTGTAATAAGACAATCTGGGTTTATTATTGTACACTTAGCTAAGATATTCTAAGTAGTTTGATTATTGTGGGTGATATTATAGCTAAATACATTATCATAGTTCGTCATGTAAACAAATAGGACTACACGTATGAGTATTTATACATTAACCTTGCTTCCACAAACCTGCAATCTCTTCAGCGCCAATTAATCCAAACAATCACAAACACGAGGCCTGTCGAAAAGTTCACATTGTGAACTTTGAACTTGACCTCTGAAAGACTTCGTAGGTTAAGTCTGAGGTGTCCCCACATACAAGCATAATAATAATATAGGTTGTTTGTTCAGACAGCTACGATCCATTAGTTAGTATTACAAAGATCTTAACAACTATTGTTAGTAGTGTAAAAAGTTTAAAACAAATTAATTTCACAAATTCACTACACAGTCAATGATTATAAGCTTGCATGTTCAGTCATTAAATGGTTTGCATGTTTGTCTGTGGGGGTATCGGGTTTACAAGCAATAATCGGGTTTAAACGGGTCTCTACCGCCCCCTCAGCGGGCGCTGAAAAGTCCTGTGGTCAAAGTCGAATAATTATTTATTCCATACTATTGACTTACAAATAAATGGACGACGGGTCTAATACAAAAACCACGAAAAAAATGTCCCAAGTTAACCTATTTAAACGTAGTGACATGTAAAGGAATATTAAAAAGCTAAAACGTTGAATTTAAATTGTAATGTCATCGCCTTGTTGTCGTACTGCCTAATTTTGCTTGCTTCGCTGTCAGTCGAACAAACGAAGACTAAAGCGTGAATGACGCTCTGTATACGATTTTAACGCCCTATAAGTTCGGACACTTTTTAGCGCGGACCCGACGTCCATATAATAGTAAGTCAATGATTCCATAGGTAAAATTTTTACACTTGAAAACATCATTTTTTAAGCTGCTGCTCGTTTACTACTGTAGTCTAGGCTCTACTTTAAGAGTAGAATTACTGGCTGAGTGTCGCTACGCAACACGTTACGCTACGTCCAAGTCTACACTACGCTGACCTCCTTGAGAAGAACGAGCATGAAACTCTAGGGATTGCTCTTTTCAGATAAACTTAAATGCTATGGAATAATACACTTGGCATCATAATTGTGTGGAATCTAGACTCATGTCGTCTTTCTATTTTTCTTCTTTATCTAACTATGGGGCGGTAGGGGTCTCGGCAGCATTTGGGGGGCGTTGATGTCGTCCAGGGGGTGCTACCACCTGAATTATCTATATAAATTACACTCTTACGTATATGTTTTTTTCTTGTAATTTTGCCTAAGCGGGCGGTGAGCCAAAATAAATATTGTGCTAATTATAATAAAACTCTCTTTTATCACATAGTGTAAAGTTTATGGAAAATTATTCGTGAAGAAGTCATGAACATCATCTGTTTTTAATAGTTTTTACTTTATTACGTCTCATAGACTAAACATTAAGAAACACAGTACCGGAATAAGTGCTACGGGTACTCTATTCATGTTCATTTCTTTTATATTAAAAATATGATAGAAAATCAGCAGTTTAGAATGTGTATCAGTGTAGTACTGTGATACTGTAGATTTTCCATAATAAATTACTAATACCAGTGAATAGACTGTCGTTTTAGCTCACAGAAAACCAAATTAAATTTCGTTGGTATATTTTTATTCGCTTTATCGAGCATTCTTAAATATTGTGTTTAAACCCGAAATCTCCCGGCCTTCACGAATTTCCCGAATTTCCCGCTGGAAACACTACACGCTGTGCTAATGAGTCATTAATATGCCTTAATGACCCTTTTGAATTAAATAAAGGTGGGGTTCCAAACCGATTTGTGCTAATTATTCGTACTTCACGTGTAAGAGTGGTTACAAACGCGCGTCCGTGAAACGCGCGATTGCATCCCTATACTTGCGATTTATAGGTGATTGCATCAATGCGAACGCGCGGCTGCATCGATAGAAACAAGTAATTGCATCGATGCAATCGCCTTTAAATCCCAAGTGTAGCGATGCAATCGCGCGTTTGTATCGATGTAGTCGCGCGCTTCGCGTTTGCATCTATTTATTTTTTGAGGGTACAATCAGCTTGTATCACAATGTAATAGAAACTATATTAATTAATTTTATGCAAAAAGAGTTTCCTACTGATAAAAATGTAATCGCTACTTAAAATCGCGCGCGTGTGTAAATAGACGAAGGGTGAACGCTTTCATATCATGGCTATGGACATGGTGGTTCGTGATACTCCAAAGAACTGTTTCATTTTATAAATTAAACTATTTTTTCAGATGTAAATGGCGTAATATTTGTTTTCTCGAACAAATCAACGTTTCGGTCTGTTTACACTCTTTACAGACTGTGGGTTATTTATACGAAACGAATCTTGAACGCCCTGCGCGTGCAATATAATAACGTACTTAGAATACTGATGGGACTGCCACTCTGGCTGGATTGCAGTACAGTGCATCGGGTATGTTTGAGGTAGCACAAACTCAAACTATCTATCATGTTCATATTGATTAAACTCTACTGCTCATTCGTAAGGCATATTCCCCTGAGAAGAATGAGCAAGAAACTCTAGGAGTTGCTCTTTGTAAATATACATTCATCACTTACAATATTTATTTCAAACACGTTACACCGAGACTACTTGCAAGAGCTAAATGGGTTACTACTACGGATTTTTGTCATCCAAGTGAACATCATCTGTATATTAAACCTTCGGTATAAAGTTTTTGTTCCACTATAGTTTTAAATCTCGTAAATGGCAAATATTGAATATCAACCGGAATCTTATTACAGAAGCGTGCACATTGCCCCTTAAATGAGTTTGTGACTTTGTGAAGACGACTGTCAAGACTAGCCTGTTCAGGAAACTTTTTATGAAAAGTAATGACAGACATTAATACGAGGAATAAAAATCTTGAGAATGGAAACAAATAAAATAAAAATAAACTAGCTAGTTAATTTTTATTTTATTTTTTCTATACTCAATTTCGTTGCTAAAAATCCTCAAAAGTTGGGTTGAGTCATCTATTGTCAAGTAATGAGTGTTTTTGATAAAGTCAAACTTTCAATTTTGACTGAATTTAATTATGTATACACGCCAGCACATCAAGCTACACATTGACGTATCTTGTTCCGTTGCAATGAAGGCGATTGTAGAACAAAAATGTGTAGTCTGATGAGCCGTTGTCCGTACATAAATTATGTGAATACCAGAGAGCAAAAAATTTAAGAATCATAGAAACCAAAAAATATTTACTCCCTGAAACAAATAATGTATATGATACTCGAAAATTAGATTATGTAATTCCTAAATTACTAAAAAAAAAAACAAAAAAAAAAAAAAAATAAGTGGTGGGAAAATGTAAAAATGTAGAAATAAACTAAGGAAACACTTGCACTACAGCTGCATGTATGTAATAAACCATTGTAAAATATATTAAATAAATAAAATAAAAAAAATCTTTATTTTTTTATTCTTTTTATTATTGTACCAAGTGACGGGTTGAACAAGTCGTGTACTTGGTAGAAAGCAACACGCGTGTCTATAACAATTGCAGTGCCACTCAGGGCCATAAATCACAAAGATCTGTGTGTGGGGCACTGTCACTGCACCCGACACTCTGAGACATAAGTAGACAAGTCCCATGTGCCTGTAATTTCACCAGCACCCTTACCCTTCTAAACCGGAACGCAGTAATGTTCACATTAGTGCTTGGCAGCAGAAATAGGTAAGGTGGCAGTGCTCTTTCTCAAGCTACTATAATCTTTATTTAATTGCGCGTTTTATCGGTTAATCCGGCCCTGTGATGCCATAAAATAAATATCAACAAGCTATAGATTGTATATCCCGTGTTAATCAAACCAATCGCCAGATACGAGCATCAAGATATACATCAAAGAATGTATTTTTAGTATCCGTCTTAACATCTGTTGTGTGCGAATTTGAAAAACACCGCATTCTTGTTTGCGCTGAGAGGGTTGTCACATGACATTCTGTAGAGCTGTGGTCATCGAGTATATAACCACAAATAGAGACGAAATAAGGGGAATCCATCCTTGGCAACTTATCAGGTAAATGGGCCTTATATCATTTTTAAATATCAACTCTCGTTTGCGCTGAAATCACAAATTAGAAAACTGAAATAGTACGGCGCCTAACAACTGTGTGTATGTGGTCACACACAGGTCAGTTGTTGGACGCCGTCACATACGTCTCCGTATATTCCAAAAATATTCAGTATTTATTGCATTGACTTACAATTATATGGACGTCGGGTCCGCGCTAAAAAGTGTCTGCACTTGTAAGGCGCTAAAATCGTATACAGAACGCCAAACTCCGCTTTAGTCTTCGTTTGTTCGACTGACAGCGCGATACTGCGATGACATTACAATTTAAATTTCGAATAGGTTGACTTGGGACATTTTTTTCGTGGTTTTTGTATTAGACCCGTCGTCCATTTATTTGTAAGTCAATGATTTATTGTAATAAAGATAATATTTCCAGGGGGGCTGTTCCATTCGGTGACGTGGGAAAAACAGCAAAACATCCAATTACAAAACAAATGGAACATTGCATCGGTAATTAAATATGTAATTTTTCAATTTTCTTCCATTATAGCAAAGCTCAAGTTAAACTGGTCGATTTGAAGTGAAATATTTGACGACACCCGTCAATTGTTTAGAATTCGGGCTGGCCAATCGGAGCGCACTTGTCACCGTAATGATTTGGCAGAATAGTTTTCAAACAAATTAACATTTCGTCTCTATTTCTGGTTATATACTCGATGGCTGTGGCAGTTCAGTGGGATAATGATGGCTTCGCATGTACCTATGCGTTAATTGTTAAGTTACGTAGTTATAATGGAAGAATAAATTTTTTCGCTTGGAACAGCTGATCCTTTCTATTGCAAAAGAGTAATAAAACCTAACATTTATTTTATTTAAAGCGTACACGGATTTAATGATGTGTGTATTATTATCACTCGTAACCAGTAAATAAATAGCTAGATTTAAGTTAGATTAACGATGTTTGTTTTGTTGTAGACCTTTTGTTCAAAATTATGTTTCGACAATGTTCCATAGAGAACACAGGCGGAGACTGAAAAACACCACTATGCTGAGGCTTCGTCCTTTTTATCAGTCATTACATAGCCCATTAGTACATAATATCGTGTGATTTTCTATGTATATGTGTGAGTGTGTTTGATGAATAAAGTCCTATTTAATTTAATTTTGTTTTATTTAATCTTTGTCAACCATACGAGTCATGGGCGCGCTAATTGCTTTTTTCTGAATTCTAGTTTTGAATTATTTCTTTGCTCATCAGGTCATTATTTTTTTTTAATGTAGGTACTGTAGTCTAGGCTCTACTCTATGAGTAGAAGTACTGGCTGAGTGAATATAGATTTGTATTTAGAATGTGTTTAAAAAATAGGAAAAGAAGAACATCTTGGCAGATCTAGAAGTAGCCTCCATAAGTAAATATGTGAAAAACACAATAAATATCTAGTTATGACGTTAATCTCAGTTAATATTTATAAAGTACCTCTCGCTACGCAACCTGAGCTACCCCCTAGGCTACAGCTACAGTACTCCGTAAATACCGACTCTTTTTTTTACTAAATCAGCAAAGTTGATCCGCCTTATGTTTATCAAGTTCAGACTTAAGTACTAGTACGTAAATGTATTTAAACTGGTTGTTTGCACTATACAGACGGCACGTGCGTTACCGAGACGGCTCAATCTTTTGTCTTATTACACTTCGAAGCTAAAATCAAAAAGACGAATTAGTGCAAATAATATTTCGTCAACTATATATTTATCAACGTTTAGTAGCAATGTTCCTCGCTAACCTGCGTGTCGAAGAGGATTCACAACCTGCATTGTATTGCATGATTTAATTCCACCTTTCCTTTTCCAAATGTGGTGATAATTCTGATCATAACAAAGAACCTTAACGACCTCAACGGCCCAGCAGTGGACGCTAGAAGTCGAAGTCCTGGATTCGATTTTAGTAGGACCACTTTGGGGTACGGAATTTTCAAAATTCGTTCTCATTTGAGTGTTCTGGGTAATGCCTCAAAGTTTAATTCACTGCTTTGATATTATGTCCGCAGCTTGAGAAGATTATTTGACTTTGTATTCATCAGAACTTATGCAGAAAAATATTTTTCACCTCACTAACTCATTAGAAATCTGCGCGCTAAAGCATTTTTTGCACGCTAGCGTGGAAAAGGTTTTTGAAATTCGAACTTGACGATGGACTGTGGTGCACCTAACTTTTTCTTTCGATGAAAAAAAGATAACGACACATTCAACTTCGCGATTTGTCGTACATTACTTATTTATGTAATATAAATCCGTCGGTATATTCTATTATTATTATTGTTGATATTAAATTGACAATAATGAGTAATTGTGTTTATTAAATTACTTTAATTCGTCGAACTAAAATAATTTCAATAATCACACAGAATTATAAGTACGAGCTAAAATAACTGATGAGGTGCAAATTTAGAACGCATCCGAAGATATTTTTTTCTTATGATTAAAAAGCTAATGTTATAGTATAGTTCAACTGTTTTTCTGTCGTCTACCTGCAACCCCGCTATAGTGAGGTGAAAAGTTGTGTGTTTTACGTCTCGTGCTTGGAAACCCTCGCTACGCTCAGGATTTTTGAATACATAGATCTTAGCATCCTTCACTTGCTCAGGTTTCAATACTTGAAACCTTGAAGCACTTGCGTCAGACAACAACTTTGCAGCCTTGCATAACAAATAAATATTCGATCTCGAAAGAATGTTTACTCCATCAATTGGATTTTTTGTCTCACTATGGCGTCATCGAATTAGGCGCAAATGCGTCATTGTAGCAGAATTAACTTGGCCTTAATTCATTGAGTGCTACTACGTCTTCAATTATGTTTTAAGTACACAAAGCTTAAAGCTGATTTGGGGGTGTATGCGAGTTCTGCTGGAAGCACATATTTGCTTAATTTAGGAGTTGCTTAGATTCTATTTGTTTCATTTGAATGTACTACACAAATATTATACAATTAATTTTAGTAATACCTTAAGATTGTCATGTGTCATTTCCAAGGGTGAGAGCCTGGTGACTTGTAGTACAGGCGTTAAGCCTTTAACAAGCACCAGCTCCCAAAAATAAGTTATTGCATGTATCTTAAATTACTAAGAACTATATGTACGTATTTTGTGGAGGAATAAACGTTATTATTATTATTATTATTAAATATTGTTATTTAATATACCTATTCGATGTAAGTGGTATGGGGCTGGTCTATTTTAGCACAGAACAATAAATACTGTAAAAGTGGTAAGTAACACGCGTGCCAACTGCACGCGTAGTTACGCGTCACTGTCACTTCTTTAGCGCAAATTTTGAAGCAAGGAAGCTTGGCATACTTTCCATGGTGAGGTGTTACTTTACAACGGGACAGTTGCTTCAGCTGTACCAAGCACAAGCAGCACAAGTCCGGTCGTACATAAAGTACTGCTGCTACCATTGTGATGGCTCAGCTACATAGGCACCAACTGGCCACTTTGGTTTCAATTGACGACCATGTCAAGAGGCTTATAGGTGACTCGGAATTAGTAAAGTCGACGCTGCAGAGCCTTGAACAATGTCGTAAAGTTGCCTGCTTATCGGTATTTAACAGGTTATATCACAGAGAGTGTGGGATGGAATTACACGATTTAATTCCGCTTTCTTCTTTCCATCACCGGGGGACTAGGCGTAGGCATGGGTTGGCCTGATGTGGATATATTTCACAGATTCGCACGAAGCGTTACGCTTCCACATTTATATGGCGAACGGCTATGGAGTGGAATTCTCTGCCTGCAGACTTGTTCCGTGAACGTCATAACTTGGGCCTTTTCAAGGCAAGAGTGAATAGGCATTATTTAGGTGTGTATGCTCCGTCGTCGACCTCATCATCCCTTTCCATTAGGTGAGATGAAAGTCAAATGCGCACTTATATTTTATAGAAAAAATCTTTAAAATCGTAGAAAAAGCCTCATCGTGCTGTTTTGGAATGCAAAAATGATAGCAGCATAATTTGATAACGGTAATTGTTTCGAACGAATGTTCGGAACGGACGGAGAACGAGGTAGACCCTCAGTTCCCGGTAGTACCAATTTCTAAAATTGTAATTTCTAAACTGGTTCTGGTCTGGGTGTACTGGGTAACAATTGCTGCTCTAGTAAGCATAACAAGGACTTGCGTAATTTGAGACCAGTGAAACCGATGTGATTGTCGTTAAAAAAACAGTAAATAACAATTGTTCCAATCCAAGTTTACTGGGCATTCCAAGTCACATTATAAGAACTATTTCAGAATAAAATAAATACAAATTCGTTTATGTATTTAGTCCAGATTACATAGTCCATATAATTATACACATATAAATTGAATTTTAAATGTAGTTTCAATATTAAATTTTAAATTATACGGCAGTGGTCCACGTGTGGGCAGAGAAATATTATTAGTCTTGCGAAAATTTTTCAGAATTTCTGTCGCAGGAAACTCATTTGGTAATACTCATTTGAATGGCAAACTATTTTTGATATAACCACTACTTGCCCGAATATTTCTTAGCCCAACTATTCAATAATTTCGTCCTACATCGAAGACGGAAAATAAGCCGCCGACGTCAATTACGGTGTCTTCATCTCTCTTCTTTAAGTTTACTAAAGAATATATGAGTTTATAACTTTAACAGCAAATGCGCCCTTACATGAGGCGAAAGTTTGCGGCACCCAATTACCACGCCTTCATGTACATTAATGGCGAATGTAATTTAGGCAACAACATTTGAATTCTTTTGAATAATACAACGGTGCGATAGCCGCGCGGCCGCCGCCTAGACCAAATTCAAGCCAGCCTACCCCGGACCCACATTTAATTTAAAACGTAAAAGCTAAACAGATAGAGCGTATTTTGCCATAACACGCGGACTCCGCTCGGCGACCGAAATAGCGCGATGAAATTCGTGTCGCGCCGTAAAGTGTACATGCGTCTGGGGTAAGCGACACTTTTGCAATACCACTAAGAGCGATGCCACACGATGCGTTGTGTCGGTGTTTACACGCCTGAGTGTAGATGCTGCATTTTACTACATATAAATTAGAACTCATGCTATTATGGTGTGTTGAAAGTTGAAAGGGCGCGCTGCGACGAAACACGTGCTCATATGACAAAGGGCCAGGAGACCAGGGCGGGGAGGAGTGCTGCGGTGCGTAAGTAAGCGTCATGACACCGCATGGTTGGCGAATATTATTTGCGCCGACTCGTCTTATCGCTTCTTCTTTAGAATACATTAGGACAAAAGAGCGAACCGTCTCGGTAACAACTATTTTAAATACTTTTGTGCATTGGCACTTAATACAGATTATCTAGCTTAGTTGGCATAGCATCTGGCACGGTTTGCTAGAGGACATCGGTTCGAATCCGGCTGGATCGAAGGATTTTTTTCTAAGTGTTCAATCTTTGTATTAATAATTATAACAAACTAGTGGAGTAATTTCACAAAAAATAATTGAATATCAATTCAATACAAATTTAATTATCAAGTATATATATAAGACATGGTAATCTGTATTTGGAAATAGCTTGTTGAATTAGTAAGAACGTAAGTCTGCAGGTAGTGTTTTACGAAGTACCTGCTGTAAAAAAAAATAGACTTGTTGAGTGAAAAGAGATAAATTTCATCGGTGCTTAATAATATTACTTCAACTATACTCGGTGCGTTGAAATTATGCATTTGTGACGACACAACGCATCAGCAGCGGCAGCGCCCGATTTAAAGCGGTAGAAATCTCTCCTAGCGCTTTAAATCGCACGAAAGAAGACCCGAGGGTTACTGATGTGAACATGATTTTTGATGTTAATATTTTCCAATAATTTCTAACGCGTGGTTAACTCAAAATAGTAAATAAAGTTGAGCGATCGGCTCCGGGTTGTCTAGACGCCTAGGCGCCAGCACGTCGCTCCACGCGCCGACAGACCTGCGCTAACGCATCGCGCGTTAGTTTAATACTTTGTTGTCTGTCAAATACATGAACTCGCGCACTGACTCCGCCTACTGCCCGCCACACCGTTTTTGTTGCTATAGCAACGGCTTCTGCTAATCATCGGGTGTCAATATTGTTCATAATTTTTCGAAAGACTTTGAGACGTCATAACTTATTTAATTGTTAAGTATTTGAAAAAAAAGCCGAACACCTATTTTTTATTTCCATTATACAGTATGCTCCCTAAAATGGTCAGTGATTTATTTATCACCTGTATATTAACATGTATTTAATGGCACGCATGCAGCACGCGTGCAGTATGCGAGCAGCGCACCCGCAGCGCACATGCAGCGCGTTGGCGGCGCATTCGCCAGATCTGTACGACTCTTTGGCTCTATTTACACTATCTCGGAACGGAATTAAAGCGAATTGTTGTAAACATAACATAATGCACTTTATGATAATTGTGTAACGTATACGTTTTGGGAAATCTCGCAGCTACCGTATTACCGCTATCATTCCGTTTCGCGGCAATGTAAATTGAGTTATAACCATATAACCCTCCAAAACCGGGACGCAGTAATTCTCACATTACTGCTTAATGGTAGAAATTGGAATGGCATGGTATTTAATGCGAAGTATTAATGTATTATGAGAAAAGAACATAAAGTACATCACACATTACAGTATTCAGGCCAAGTCACACTTGTGGACGTGAGTCGTGTATAAGCAGAGTGCGACGGTTAATTAAGTGCTATTACTCCCCCTATATCGAATCTCGTCCTACATTGAAGACGTGCTGGAAAGTAGGCCGATGACGTCAATTACATTATCTTCTCTTTTCATTAAGTTGTTACAAAATATACAATTTTATTTATTTATTTAATTCAGAAAGTTACCGAAACGCAAATGCGTTAGTTATGAAAAGGGCAGTATCAATCCGTCGCTTTTATAAATTTCAAGAATACCAATTTAAGTAAATGACTTAATGTATATACATTTTTATTGAATTGATATTTAATTATTTTTTATGTGAAATTTCTCCACTAATTTGTTATAATTGTTAATATTTAAATAATAATTATAATTAAAACCAAATACAAAGACACTACAACAAACACATAGAAAAATTCGTGAGGTCCGCTGGTTCGTTTCGTGGCTTAGTTGGTATAGCGTCTGCCACGGTATGCTAGAAGACGTCGGTTCGAATCCGGCCGGATCGAAGGAATTTTTTCTGAGTGTTCGATCAATTTATTAATAATTATAACAAAGTAATAAGTACCAGGATCTCGGCTTCGACTAACTATTTACAGCCTTTGAAGTCGAAATCCTTGGCCCGTGGGGACCCAGTGCCCTTCATCTGTACAAAATTTTATCCAAAAAATTAACACTTCAAATTAAAAAATCAACGACTTTTTGGACGTGGCGCCATCTATGAGAAATCTATGATATGTCGGCACCCAGTTAGATACCTTTACAGCTACCAGCCCCGGCTAGAGATATCGCTATTCATTGTATTTAAATTTTTATTGAATTGATATTCAATTCCTTTTATGTGAAACTAGTCCACTAGTTTGCTATAATTATTAAAACAAAGATCGAACACTCAGAAAAAATCCTTCGATCCGGCCGGATTCGAACCGACGTCTTCTAGCATACCGTGCCAGACGCTACACCAACTAAACCACGGAACTTACTTCTTACTTTTTATTATTTCCGTCAGCTCAACTGCGGAGCCAGCCTTCTTGCTGGAGATGGGATGGGGCAAGTGTGGTCGCCTACATCGGTGCCCGGCCCATACTCCGAAGGGATGAGAGTCATGCCGTCCGGGCGTTTGCCAACTGTTCGCGACATGCCACTTGGCTCAAGTACAGCGGGCACGTTAACCGTGGCTAAATATCTTCCTTATGGCAAAATATCGCATATCATTCAGCAGCTAAAATAAATAAAACCTAGAGGTATCTACGTCTGAAAGTTTTATTATTATATTGTCGCGTACACTGCAGAGCTGAGTCATTTTTACAAATAACTTAATTATGAACGCCTTTGCAATTAAGACTTACCAAGTTCTTAAAAAATATTGTGAAACTTCAGCGTCATGCTGGTGTTATCTCGATGTTATATTATTTTCCTTAATTTCGGCCACTAGGCTTGGGCCAGTACCAGTTTTGTAAGAATAATATAAAAATTACAGCCATCGTCGCCTGTGTCAGTGAAGAGAATACAGCATGGAGTCCTTCAAAAGGGGTTCAAGAAGGGTCCTAAAGGGTTGGCAACGCGCTCGTGACGCCTCTTGTATTCATAAACGACGGTGACCGCTTTTCCTCAGGCGGGTCGTATACTTGTTTGTAGGCAGCACATAATATTTAAAAAAATCTAAATTATCAACAAAGTAATTTAAACATGCACTATTATTTCCTTTGGTCCAACCTAGAGGATGGAAAAAAAGGAATAGTTTATGGGTCCAACTATTTAATTAACTTTGACAGCTCGAATCAATTAGTGATGTCCTAATGTGTTTCCGACTCGATTTTTGTATAACAATCGTTTTATTTATGAAGATCGTGAATGTGAGCGGGTCCAAAAAAGAATATATTGTCTCACTGGGATCGTGATGTTGCGTGTGACAATTTGTATACTCAAGAATTAATAATGAATGTTAATAAGGATTCAAGTGATGATTCCCGTTCATATGGAGAAGAACCCGACGATTCATTATAATAAGCAATGAGAATTTATTGTAATTTATTTCATTTTATTATAATTTATTAGACAGGTATCAAAATTTATTAATTTGAATAATCTTCGTTACATAATCTGTTGGCTCGGTAAATATCGGTAAATATAAAAAACACGTCACTTCACTAAAATTTAAAAAAAAAGAGTCCAGGAAGATTCGCTCTGGGCGTTTTTTGGAGGGAAAAGTGTCGTTTTTATTTTGACTTTGAATTATTTTGTGAAATCTAGTTTAAAGTGGAGTAGGATAGTGCTATTGTGCCTTAATCGAAGATTAAAACGCGAAATTATACGAATCTCGAACTAAAATACCCGTATCGGCCCGTTCCAAGGAATCCCGAGTCAATGCAAGCACGCCGCCGCAAATTGCCTATCCTCTTTGTGGCGGCCATATTTACAGAAACATAATTAAATGAAGACACGGCTCAAAGGAATATCGAAGCCAAAATTATTAATAAAAAAAAGAGTCCAGGAAGCTTAGACAAACTTAGATTTTTTTTCCACCCTCTAAACCAGGAAGTATTGTACTTTTTGTCTATGGTTGTATGTCAATAATTACATGCATATGTCAAAAATTAAATAAATAGTTGGACTGAGTTTAGTGGCCGTCATAAAGAAAATAACACCTAGACGTAAACAAATAAAAAAGTGGGCTCATTTCATTCTTATAGCTTTATTTATTTCCTAGACTTAGGACCAAGTCGTAACAATTTTTTTCGCCTTAAACAAACAACATTATTGTTTGAAGGACGTAAAAACAAACTCGTAGAATATATATATTATTGTGTAAGTATTTCCTAACAGACACTAGGGAGCCCTATAAATGTGGATATGAATTTTAACAAGTTTCTAAAGAATTACAAAAATATATACTCGCGTTTCCAAATTAAAATTCAAGTATAATACTAATAATCTTGCAGGATTATATCACTACGACAACAAAAAACACACTTTTGTTCCATGATTTTTAATAATTCAGGGTCGGAAGCTCGGGACTTGTTTAAAGAGTTGGATCGCCGACTTAGAGACAGGGTGCTGCGATCACCGCTCTGGGTCGTAGGTGGTTCAGCAAGTGTCTATTGCCGTTCAGATACAACAACAAAGGTACAGCAACAGATTACAGATCAGAACATACATTAACAAAGCTATTATACGTGAATGAAAATAAACCTGCAATCCAATTATAGCTATACATAACACTTTAGTAAAAACAGTGGACATTTGATATCTAGAAGAAATTATTTAAATATGCTTAACAAATAAATAAAAGAGAATGAAAGATATTAAAAAAACATAAAGCTTACGTAAAGAAATTAAGGTAGTGGATTTGAATGCAGGAGCCTTCTACAACTGTTGTAACTACCATTATACAGATCATCAGAACGGATATCATTGTAATATCTACACATTCTGGGGCTCGAGACATTGTTGATAGAATCTGGAATACAGAATAGTTGGGGTATACGTATAGAACGTGTTGGGAATTTTCAGCCAGCCACGATACAGGGTTGAATTTTTTTTAGGTTAGATTAGTTTTTTAGGTTAAACGTTTCTTGCAAATCCCAGTTAAAAAAATAAATTTAATATCTATTGACGAAGCCCAGTGCTGATCTTTAACTAGAAATATTAATCTAATATTTGTATTAAGATTAAAACAAAAATATTTAAATAAATTCAAGTGTAAGTAAGTAGAGCGGGCGTGGGAGTCGTCATCGGAAAGGACGCTAACACATTTCTTCTGCTATACGTTAACTAAAACGCAAAACATTTGTATTAAGATTAAAACAAAAATATTTAAATAAATTCAAACTCAAAACATCTTTATTTTATTATTAGGTAAGCAGATCGTGTAAGTAAGTAGAGCGGGCGTGGGAGTCGTCATCGGAAAGGACGCTAACACATTTCTTCTGCTATACGTTAACTAAAACGCGGCTGTGTAAAAATGATATTGATCTTAGAGATATCGTAAAAAAATCATAACCCAGTTTTAAAATAGATAGATAACACGTTCTACAAAAATATTGAAATTGTTTAAAGATATTTTAGCTATGCATCATTAGGATAAGTTCCGATATATCCGATACGTTCACTAACTTACTGTTTTGAAATAGAGAATTTTGAACTCTATCTTATACTGTTTAAAACTGATATTTGACAACGTGCTACTTAGCGTCGTTTTAGTTCGTGGAAGGGAGATTTAAACTTACAACCCTTATTACTTCAGATACTTAGTACAGGAAAAACTTAAAACGTTTATTAAATTTATTATGTTTTTCAATTATTTTTATTCTGATAATATACAGGTAAGGTAAAAAAGACAATAAAAGCTTAAATACTAGAAAGAAAAACTAGGATTTTTAAATTATATGAATAAAATTGGGTCCCAGCGGCAAGGTACCCAAGGTGCTGGCAGCGTTCCCCCTTTGTATTTTATGCTAATGCGTTGGGCAAGGTAGCTGCCGCCCTGCGGCTGCCCTTGGGTTTTCCGGACAGTCTATTAATTTTTTGGATGAAATTTTGTACAGATAACGTACAAAAAACGTACACTCTCAACATAGCCCCGCACTAGGGAAACCCTGTGTCGCGAGTGCCATGGACACACACATAGACAACCACATATTACACCCAAACTCACGAGAGAAATAAATGTGGCCATACAAATATTCTCCCGGCCCGGGAATCGAACCTGGGACCTCTGCTTGGCAGTCCGGCATGGTAACCGCTCGGCCACAGAGGCAGTTAAGATGAAGGGAACTGGGAACCCACGGGCCAAGGGTTTCGACTCCAATGACTGTAAATAGGTAGTCGGAACCGAAATCCTGGTTCTCGTTACTTTTTATTCTTTCCGCCATTATGTTTTGTAAAAAGTTGTCGAACAAAAGTTGTTGTTTACGATATTAGTAAGGCCCTTCTCCCATTACGATACGCGCGCGCGACTCTAGTCTT
>NW_020653333.1:1782522-1813819 GCF_003589595.1 Hyposmocoma kahamanoa
TACGTGTGCAATATAACAATGCTTTCAGTATGCTGTTAGAGCTGCCGCGCTACTGCAGCGCATCAATAATGTTTGCAGAAGCACATACGAATGGTTTCCAATCAAAGCGACAAGCCCCTATAATGCAGCGGGTGCGCGCCAGCACCAACAGCCTCCTGAACACAGTTGCGAAAAGCGTTGAAGATTCGTTGAATGAACGCTTCAACGTGCTGCAAGTGGTGCCCTCTAATTAGGCTGTCAAATAAATGTAAATATAAATAGACAAATGCAATATAAAGTGATTAATGTTCTTACTAACATAATTTAAAAGTCTGTTACTAATTATATATGGATTCAGGTCCGAAATAAATGCCTATTATTATTTTATATCTATTTTAAACTATCGCCTCTCCCAAGGTCTAAAAGATTAATTTTTAATTTATTATTATTATTTTCTCTAATCCTTATTATTATTTACTTTAACCCTTTCAGCTCGTTAGCTGGTTTAAATCACATTTACGAACCTATTATTATTATTATTATTATTATTATTGTATTTATTTTAAACTCTCGCCTCTCCCAAGGCCTAAAAGAATAATTTTGAATTTTTAAATGGGAGAGGCGGTATTTCCCGGCAATGGCACAGTCGGCCGGGGTCAGGGACTCAGGTCCAAGAATCGGCGAACAATACGTGCCGTATCGAGCAGGACCGCCTTCTGCATTTGTGCTGGAAGCGACACGCCACAGAAATCCAACCGCCTCAAGCTGTTAGAAAGGCTGACTGGAATTAACCCATTTGCGGACAAAACAATTGGGATTATTTCAGTAGAGGCCACATCCCACATGTCGGTGATCTCGTGCGCCAGGTCGAGATACTTTTGGCGTTTCTCGGTTTCAGCTTTCACGAGACCCTCATCATGCGGGATGGTGACGTCCACAAGAAATACCCTCGACTTATTATTATTACTTATTATTATTATTACAGACTTCAAACAAAGGAGAAGGTTCTTAATTCGAGTGTTTTTTTTTGTTGGTGTATGTTACACGATTTCTCCGAAATTTGTAAACCGATTTCGATGATTCTTTTGTTATTTGAAAGAAGATATCTCAGTAGTACTCCCATTTAAATTTAAAGGAAATATTCCATTTCTAAGGGTGAAAAATTAGGGAATGAATCCGGTTTATTAGATTTCACCCTCTTTCCGTTAACCGATTTCCATAAAACTTGGCAAATAGATGTTATTCTACAACCTTTTAAGGTCAGTTTTTTTATAGTTCAATCGTTAGTCTCGCTTGGTCTCGCTAAAGCCAATCTAAGGGTTACACACGGCGACTTTTTGAAGCAATGCAAACGCGCGTTTGTGAAATTCGGGATTGCATCGCCACACTTGCGATTTATTGGTGATTGCATCGATGCAAACGCTCAACTGCATCAATACAGCCGCGTATGTTGAATCATTATGTACGAAAAAACTGTACAGATTTATGCACATTGTTTTGTTTTGTTAACTGTAAATTTTAAAGTGAAATTAATAAATACATTAAATAAATAAATTACTTTAATTAATTTAAAACGTGCATCGTGTTTGTATCGCGTTTGCATCGCTGCTGCATCGCGTTTGCATCGCTGCTGCATCGCGTTTGCATCGCTGCTAAAAGCCGCCGTATGTGTACCTCTCCAAGATTTAGATATTGTCAAATTTGCGTGAATTGGCCCTAAAATTGGGTCATACCTTACTATGTTTAGGTGTTACTGGAGGTTTTAAGTCGGACAGGTGAGCCAGTTCATCCAACAAGGAGTCCAACATTTTAAAGAGCAGCGCCGCTCGAATACATTCCTTTGTCGGTGCTAATTGTAACGGTGCGTGGCCCTCTACTGGAAACCTGAAGAAGTAAATCTGGTTGATCATACAGAACAGTGATAGGAAAGATGTCAAGTGAATGGGCGCACAAGTCGTGCATCTTGTGGCAAGTGGCACGCGTACTCATAACAGTTGTAGTGCCACTTACACCTTTAGGAAGATGAGAACAGAGAACGAATGAAACTCGCAGAAATTAAATAGCAGGGACGAGTGAATATTTTTTAGAAATGAATGTATATGAGTGAATAATAAACACCGGCACTTATGTACGACATAGAAATTAATAGAAAGTAATTTTAGGATTTACGAGACTCACACAAACGGCACATGTCCAAAATTGGCGTAGAGATGTTCTTGCATCGCCAATGATACAGCAGGGAAGTATGCAATACCGGCACCATAAGCCACTTTGTTGAATGCGATGCCCATTGACACTCCATTTCTGAAATGTACGAAATTAGTTTGTTCTAATATAGGTTTATGCCTGGCTGAGATGGTAATGACTTTGAAAAGTTAGTTAGTTTAAAAAAGAAAGTACAATATATGATATGCTTCTCCTTTCATTCTATGAACCCAATACCTTCTGCTCTTCCGGCGGCAAAGCCGTTGGCATCTTCTTTACCAATATAAAAGTGCAACAAAGCGTGGATCCATCACAGACGTGTTCTCAGGGCGATTGCTGTGTGAATACTGCGGCTACCCGTCTTTTAAACGCATGAAAATAAATATCGTGTGAACACCTCAATGTCTATTCGTTTATAATCGAATACGGTAAAAAACGTGCAGGACAATGCCGTGTGAACCAAGGTTGACTGTACCTTACTACCGAATATAAAAGTGTCAGATAATACAACAAAAACTTAAAAATTACTTTTGGTAAATTTGATGTTTTGTAAAAGGTCGTGGAACAAAAGTTATTATTTATAATGTTAGTAATAATTATAAACCCTGAATATGTAGAATACGTAAGTAATACATGCTTGCGCGTGTGAAATCGCGGGCACAGCTAGTTATATCACAAACATAATATATCTAAATAGACACCACAAGTATGTGTACCTATTTCGTGTGCCCAATGTAACCTACAAACCATAGGTTCCCAAACATTCTGGCTCGCCGCCCACTTAGGCAAGATAAAACAACTTCACCGCCCACCACCATAAAAATAATTGAAAACACGTATTTTTTATTATTAACTTTACACAAAAAATCACAAGGGAAAAAAATATATGTCGGGGTTAAGGCCGGAAAGGGAGACGTCGAAAGAAACATCCTCAACGCAGATAATTAGTCCGAAAGTAAAAGAGATGGATAAGGTTAAAACGGATTTTAAATATCACGCGGCAAGTTCAGAGCGAGGGAGGCGGTACGTCTTCACTGTCCAAGCTGCTTACACAAAAAGCCCCCTCTCTCCGACCATACCCAGTTTGAGCTGTCAAACTAACGTGACATTTGTAATAAAGGAAACCATGATCGAAACTATAATAAATTACGTTTATATAATAAATTACGTTTAGTGATAGCTGGCGCCGACATATATACATATGTGTTATATAGGTAATTAAGGTTTATTTTTCAAATGCGGTAGCACCCCGGGACAGTATCAACGCCCCCCAATTGCTTCCGAGGTCATAGGACTCTTCAGCGCCCACTGGGGGCCGGTAGGGACCACTTTGGCACTGCTATAAATGCTTAGTTGCTGCTGCTACGCTTCAGAACGTGCCCGGCCGTTATCGTAGTTAAACATCAGTCGCAAAATGTGAAAAATGCCTAATTGTGCCATTAGAAATCTATAAAAACACCACACCTATGAGAAGAAAAATAAACAGGTACGTTTCCTTGTTTCCTTCCACAAGTATGTAATTTTGTAATCAGAATATGCATAATTTATTTTAAAATGAATTATTTCCATTTTGAATGAAAAGTAATATGCAAAACGTGTGTATGCCTAATAATACACTGTAATACACTTCGGCTTTTACTTGGTGCTGTACACTGTTGATCCTTCTGTAGTAGGCCATGAATATCGAACGAGCGATATTTTCGTAAAATGCATTCAAGGGGTCTATTGTTCCCTGTTCTCATTGTTCTCCGTCCGACATCTGTCCGAAACAAAACAATATTAGTGATGTTCATTTGATGCAACACAGTTCTCGAGTCTAATCGGTTTAGGAAACAAAGGAAAGATTAAGAATGTTATAAAAATATAGTATAATGTTGGTTGCTTTTTGTTTTTTTTTTCCAGTCCAGAGCGACTTTTATTTCAAAATACACGTTAATAAAGGATTTAATTATTTTATTCTGGTATTATTTTATTATATGAATATTTCACAGCTTCTTATAACAAAAAATACTTGAAAAATTATTATTCTAAATACGTGTCGCGTCCGCGTCTTCGATTTAATCAATCGCTTTAGTACCGAAGGAGGTTTCCCATCACTAAATAGCGCTTGTGACATCATCTGAGTTACAAAAAATGTGGCACGCTTGGTTTTAACACAAATTGTGGTACTTGCGGTGTCTATTTAGACATTTATGTCTGTGAGTTATACATATATACTTATAAAGTTTTAAATTTCCTACCTCAAGTTCTGAAGGAAAATAATCCTGACCTGTAGTATTCCAAAGTTCCCTTATCCAAATCAAGACAAGATCCAATGACGTCACCAGGTAGCCACGATTGCCCGTAAGGCGAGGTGGCCACGTTCCACTTCCGGATTCGGCCTCCGTCGTAGGCGTACGAATGAGCCGTGTCTCCTACTCCGGTGTCCATTGAAAATACGCAGGAGGATGTACACCAGCCAATCTAAGGACGGGACTGGAGTTTTGTTTGGTAGTTTTTCTCAAAAGTTGAAAAACTTCCGCGAATGTTTTTGTCGAAATAACATAAAATCTTTTTACTACTTCTGTCATTGACTTATACTCTTGTACTTATGACCAGTTACACACGGCGACTCCCTAGCAGCGATGCAATCGCCCGTTTCACAAATACGCGTTTGTGCGCTACACTTGCGTGTTTGTGCGCTACACTTGCGATTTATAGGCGATTGCATCCATTATAATTAGATTTTGACAGAGTAACAAGTATTATCATAATTGCAAAATGAAGATTTTTTGGTACATAATGATTCGACATAAGTGATTGCATCGATACAAACGCGCGATTGCATCGATATAAATGCGCGATTGCATGAATACAAACGCGCGATTGCATCGATACAAATACGCGATTGCATCTATGCAAAAGCGCGACTACATAGATGCTTATGCTGAATCATTATGTACGAAAAATTAAATATTGCAATTACATTTATTACTCTGCTAAAACCTAATTACAATGGCAGTTGAGTCTCAATAGAGTGTCAGTGGAATGACAGTAATGGCATTCATTCATTCAGTCACTAACTACAACTAACGACTGATGTAGCACTAAAACTACCATGGATATTATACTATGCAGAATATATTTAAATCGTTTAAGTAGTAATCTACAAACTAAATGTATTTTTTATAAAAACTCGATAATCGATATAAACACTTAAATTTTAAGTAAAAACGAATCGAAAGAAACGTCAAATAACTAGTAAACTCTCCATCGACTCGGCCATGAAGAGCAGAATACCAAAAAATTGCAAAGGCAGTTGAATAGTAGCTCGATGGTAAGCACTGACAAATCACTACTCTGAACTTTTAGCAAAATACCAAACGTACAAAATCCTGTCATTATTATTATAGACTCGTATACCTCTATAGATTCACAACTGACATGATTTAAAATTGAAACTCGGATCAAATAAAAATGTACCACTTAGGAGCAGTCTTAGACGAGGATATTGTAAGAATTATTTGCTAAAGGAGCCCAACCTGCATAATGCCTTTAGTGCCAAGCTGAACCTCATACATCCACTTTCCTGCAAATGCGCAGGCCGTGGCCCGAATTGTCGCAAAGCTCGATAGACCTTGCACACTCACGCGTTCGTCACCAACTAGCACGAGGCGACCCGTGCCTGAGTGGATGGAAAGACAATAACCGTAAAGGCTGATAATGTACATTGAACCCACAGAGTGTTAAAATTTTGGAGACCTAACATTGATGAAAGATATCCTAACACCACCACGGCAGGTATGTAACAATACTAGGGTTTTAAAATACATTTAAATGGACAATATAAATAACAGCTTACCTGTAGAAGCATCAAAAACAACTATTTTTGGTCCAATTCTGCCTGGCCTTTCATCATTATCTGTACTCTGAAAAAACAACACTAAACAGCATATACAAAGCGCTACACTAATATATTTTCATGTGTTAAAAACAGTTTTGATCACGTTTTGTCAGAAACAGTATGATCACGTGGATTTATTATACTACCGGCGTACGAAATATATTGTTATAAAAGTAGCAATTGTTATGATTATAGCCGTATACACTGTTAGTTACTTTGTCTCTGCAAATTATCCTTTGCTTTCATTGACTTACAATTATATGGACGTCGGGTCCGCGCTAAAAAGTGTCCGAACTTATAGGGCGTTAAAATCGTATACAGAGCGTCATTCACGCTCGAGTCTTCGCTTGTTCGATTGACAGCGAAGCAAACAAAATTAGACAGTACTGCGATGACATTACAATTTAAATTCAACGTTTTAGCTTTTTCATATTCCTTTACATGTCACTACGTTTAAATAGGTTGACTTGGGACATTTTTTTCGTGGTTTTTGTATTAGACCCGTCGTCCATTTATTTGTAAGTCAATGTTTGCTTTACATATATTTGAACCCAATATCTATCAACTAGATTCCACACAAGTCAGAAAACTGAGCAAAGTTTATTAAAACTTCCACGCCACGAAAACTTTTCTTGATTGAAGGAAGAACTTTTTCTGCTTAGAAATTATTGGGACATAGTTTAACGAATTTGACAATGACAATTAAAACCACATATTCGTATAGGTGTATAAATAAAATGTTTTAACGAACCTCTGTCACAATGGGTGCATGTCTTTTGGATGTTTTACTTTTATGAGTCGGCGCTACCATCTTCGCCTCAAGAATCTTTGGCAGATTTTCTCGGATGTGGCTAAGGTAGCGTGTTCTCCTGAAAAACAAACACCAAACCCTTGGCAGACTTCTTGTATTTCATTCATTTTATAATGTATCTTCAAGCACAGTCTACGGTCTCTTAATATTGTATACTTTTACGAAGCTGCAGAGCCTTGAACACCGCTGTAAAGTTGCCGGCTTATTGGTATTTTACAGGATAATTACGCAGATTGTGCGATGGAATTGTATTGTTTAATTCCGCTTTCCCCTTTCCATCATCGGGCGACTAGATGTACCGCTAAGTTGCGGATATTCCAAGGTTTCACACGAAGCGTTTTGCTTCCACATTTATATGGCGAACAGCTAAGGAGTGGAATTCCCTGCCTGCAGACTTGTTCCCCGAAAGCTATAACTTGGGAATTTTCAAGGCATGAGTGAATAGGCATTATTTTAGGTATCCGTCCTACATCGTCGACCTCATCTTCACTTTCCATCAGGTGAGATGGAGGTCAAATGTGCACTTTCTTATTAATATTAACAAAAAAAAAATATTTCAGGAGATGTGATGGTGGATATCACACGAAAAATATTATTTACTTACTGATTATGCTTATCATTGTTATCTTTCAAGACCATCTCGTTGCCAAACACCCTTCGGATAGTGTCATGAACTTCTCCCTTCTCGCCTGAACTGCTACATACACCGAACATCGACTTGAGGACGTTCATCTTGTACTATTCTTGTCGCTCCTGTGGGATTATTAATATTATAAGTAATCCACACAACAATAAATACATTAGAACTGCTTAGTGGGCGTGGCACGTGCCAACAGTACGCGGAGTTCCACATATTTTCGCTTTGCACGTTATGGTTGTGTCAATTATCTCTCGCAAAACCTCGAAAATTGTAGAAAAATAGCTTATTTTGCAACATACTTGTAATATTATACATGGTGGTGTTTCATATCATCGTTAAGTCTTATTTTATATAATTTTAATAAATTTTCCATTTTCCGTTTAGGGCAATATTTTTTTTGTTACAAGAAACGAAAGTAAACATTATACCGCTGCAATATGGTTGCTTCTTTTTTGGAAAACTAAATAAACTTGTCGAATTTTCCACGCAACTCTTAGTCGATAATCATTCGTCATCGTTTAGCTACTGACCGTTAGATGGCAGCACATTGATTAAAATTTCAATGTAAAATATCAAAACGTTGCAACTTGCAATAATAATTCAACTTACAACGATATGCCAACAGGGTAAAGTTTAAATTATATTAACAGTCCACAATTTGTGAATTCTTTTTAAATTAGAAACTACGACCAACCATTATCAGGATTTCAAAGTGTTTGAAATTATGAACGCATGAACATGAACGTAATCGAGGCTTAAGGCACTTCCATTTTTTTTCTGTGTTATAACAGTTTTATGTAATCGCATTTGCTACTTTTCTAGTGGACAAACATCACTTCAAAAGGGAGTTGTCTGATTTGCTTAAAATGTTTATCTTATTCCGATAAATACGTTTCAAATTTCTGTTTGCTTTTAGGTGCCATTGTCGTAAAAGACTACGCTTTTGCGGTAATAATTTAAAAAAATAACACTATCAAGTTTTTCATTGAAAATATTATTTTAACAGTAGAGCTCCTTGTGAAAGAGTTCGTTGTGGAAGTACTGCTACCATATCTAATGCAGCAGTAATGTGAATATTAGTGTGTTCCGGTTTTAAAAGGCATGGGTGCTGATGCAACTACGGGCGCATGGGACTTGTCAGCTTTATGTCGGATGGTGACAGACGCAGTGCCCCTCGTAGTTATGAATAGGAGTGTCGTTTACCACTCAGGCGTATTTGTTCGTCCTGTCACTTGATGCAATAAAAACCAGATTTCTAACAATGATGTAAAGAAGGATGACGAAAGCTGACCCAAATAAAACGAAGTGCCGTTCATGGACTTCGCTAGTATAATTTTACGTTTTAGTTTATGCCTAGTTATCAATATATTTTTGTATATTTTTAAAAGTCGGGAATGCAAGAACACAACGCAGTTGACTCAGTTCGACCATAGATTAAGTAACGTTCTTGTACGTACGTTACATTTTAAGCATGACTGAATGTTTACCTACCTAAAGTATTGGTTATTTTATAGAAAACACATAAAACATGAAAGCTATAAAATACCTGATCAAGTAATCAATTAAACAATAGTGACAAAGTAAAAAATAAAACACAATGTGACGAAAATGTTCAGAAAATATTTAAATGAGAGATACGAAAGTTAGCAAAGAAACGTTTTGACAAGAGGCCTCTTGCCAATGTCAATGTCACTTTGAGATTGAGAACTGTGTGGCCATTTATGGCAGATTGTTGCCATTTGGGCAGATTTAATTTTTATTAATTTTCATTGCAACAGAACATGTTAACATTGTTTTAAATCGTGCCAGAGATTTGCAGGTTTAGGAATATTCAGCAAGTTCTTCATTATTTTTAGGAACAAACTGAACACTTGTTGTTTTCTGCTACTACGAACAAACATCTGAAGCGAAATACAGGACAATGTTATAAACATATCTTATATCAATTTTATAATACCAGCTTCTACAGGCTGTACTCAATTAGCTTTTTTGATGCTTTGATAATTAATCACAAGTATTGATAGGTCTCTAATGCACGTCGTCAAAAACACTCGGTCACAGAATACACGGGATGTCGCCATCCTTCTTTATTATTACTTTTATTTAATTTTTAAAGGATGGCTTTATCAACTTAATCGATTACTATTATGATTTTAGAGGTTCCAACGGTAGTTAAGGGGCACTATGGAAATTGGACTTTAAATTTGTAAAGATTTTTTGTACACACTAAAAATAATTTAAAACAAAATTAAAAAATCTTGAAAAATTTCCATTTCTTGTTTTTATAGTGCCCTCTTGCGTCAGTCCAACCTAAAATACTGCACGGATATTTACCCCGTTCATGGACAGTAACTGCGCTTACCGTAAACATAAATATCCGAATATGTCAAAGTCAAAGATGATTTATTCCATAGGTAAAATAAATTTACACTTGAAAACGTCACATTTAAGCTACTGCTCGTTCACTACGCTGACCTCCCTGTGAAGAACGAGCAAGAAACTCTAGGGATTGCTCTTTTCAAATAAACTTAAATGCTATGGAATACACTTTAAATCAAATTTGTGTGGATTCTGGAGCCGTGTCGTCTTTCCATACATCTTTATCTAACACGTAGTCTTCAATTTTGTAATATGATTTTTCGATCAAAATATTTTTAATGTAGTTTTTAAACTTAGGAAATGATAAACTTAATATATGCTCCGGAATCTTATTGTAAAAACGTATACAGTTCCCCATAAAAGAGTTGTTTACCTTGGTTAAACGAAATCGTGGTACCATGAGTTTGGACTTAGCTCTAAGGTTAATATTATGGATATCTTCTTTCTTATTGAAATTATGTATATTTTTACGGGCATATAAAATATTTGAGTAAATGTACTTGATGCCACAGTCATGATAAGGGATAAATTCCGTATCAATAAGGGATAAATTTAAATTCAAGCTGAGGTAGTATGGACTCTTAAGTCGCGCATTAGTGTAAATGTAGACGATTACTTAGTGACTGCATCGCGACTGGATAGCTGCAGACGCGCTGTTAAAAGTCCCCGTGTGTAACCGCTCTTAGATCTGAAAACGCAAATAAGTCAGTTTTTGAAGAAAAAAGCCTCTTGATGATGCCAGAACAATTTTGGTATATGATGACTCAAGAGGTTTATGATCCAAATTGTTTATTTAGCTGTATTCCATAAGTAGAAGTTTGCAGGCGAAGTCGGAGATTTCCAAAGGCGCCGAAGAGGAGCTGGCAGTTCGGATCCACAGTTCACATTCCAACAACAGCCCTCGAGGTTCATCACCTCATGCTGTTGTTGACGGACACAGCGCTGATGTCAAGAAAATGTCTCGAAAGGTATGGTACTGACAAACCCGTTCTCTAATTTTGTTGCTGTTATTTAGAAATCAAAAGCATCGTCTTTTTTTAACGTACACACTCATAACCCTGCCCTAGGGAAACCCTGTAACGCGGGTGCATGGACACACATAGACATCCACAAATTATGCCCAAATTCACAAGAGAAATAAAAGTAGGCCAATCAAATATTTCTCCAGGCTCGGGAATCGAACTCGAGACCTCTTGCGTGGCAATCCAGCGTGATAACCGTTCGGCCACGGGGGCAGTTATGACTGCAAATCATTCGACTTTGCACACCAGATACACATGATTTTTTTTTAAAGCATCTCTTTGATGAATTAGATGCTTTTCACACAGGTTATAGTATTATAGAAAGCCATCGATAAGATCGTATTCCCTTTATAGCAAAATGATATTAAGTACACATTCTATATTAGCTTGTATGCCTAACGACGCCGAATGTGACGTCACGAACCTTAATTGCCGTTTCTTTTAAACCGACTTTAAAAAACGAGGAGGTTCTCAATTCCGTTGTTTTTCCAGGCCTTTCTAGTCTCAATGGCTAGACTTGTGGTAATTGAACTAGGCAGCTCACTGCGCCTGTCCTACGTTGTAGTCTCGGAGCTGTTGCCGCGATTCCGAAATACTCTAGGTATGAAGTCCAAGTTGCCGCCTGACCTAATCGCAGAGGAATTTTATACCAAAGCCCGGGAACAGAATTTCGTAAGTTCTTATGTTATATAAAATAGTAATTATTATTATTATTTTCAAAATATGTCCACACCGCGTTAGTAACTATAATAACCTTGTGACTAAGTTAGTAAATAAATATCAGAGTCCATTACATACGTTGCTCAGATCCCAAAGTATGTAAGTAAAATATAAAATATATAAAAGTAAGTAACTTAAGCACTTGTGTTATGGAAATCGGAAAAAACGACGGTACCACAAGTACCAATAGCCAAGACAATAACAAAACCTAGTTTGTCTGCATTGGCCCAGCCGGGTATCGAAACCGGAATCTCAGTGATGGCGACACCATGAAAACCGGTTTGCAAGCCACTCGACCACGGGTCGTCCAAGTTAGGAAACACACAATTAGATATTTTACTCAATCCCTTCTGGCGTTCCGGGAGCGAACCTGCGGGAAGCGTACCGGAACTTGTCACACAGCAGTCCCAAGCGTTGTTCAAGGGGAAATAGCGGAGCGAACATCCACTTCAGGCACACAGGGTAGGCAGAGACAACAGCCTTCCAATTGCCACGGTCCTGAAACTCATATACCAATCAACCTTTTCTTGTCACCTTTTTTGAAATCAAATGACTAATCCTTTTTTGTAATAAGCACTGAATACAAGTACTATTGTGGTATTTTTGTCACCTGATGAACCGACTATATAGTTGACATTGAATCATGTTTGCCTAGGAAGTGCCTATTGGCCCATGTCCGGAAAACCACCGTGTGGTTTCCTCGGGAACAGCTGATCTGCAGGAAGCTGGGTATAGTTCGGAGTGATGGGTAAAAGAAACCACTGACGATTCCAGGTGGACTTATCACGTAAGCTGCTTGCGCAGCCGCAGCCTCGCTTGTGTATGCTCTTGGACCTTCTGTGGACATTTCTCGACGAATCAGCCTTATGCGATGTCTTGGAACACTGCATCGTCAGAGAATGTTTGCTTTTTGACCTGGTGTCACCGGTAAAGTTTACTTCACTTGTTTTAAAATGGTTCCTGGTTGTAAATAATACTCCCTATCATATACTTATGAATCAATACTGCTCGAATTAAATTTTTTCCTGTACTAATACGATTAACTTTGCTTTGGTCGAGCGGCGGGGTCGCTGGCTTTATTCAAGATTTATTTTTTTACAAACGAAGTTAAAGCCATTTGAAAAAGGGAAATATTTAAGTGCATATCAGAAAACTTAATACATATAAATTTATGTTCAACAAACAAACAACTTTCACATCTAAAAAATAATTTAAAAACATGTATCAAAACTAGACCTCGGCTAATTTCTCAGTGTACAACGTAAGTGTTCATTTATTAACAGAAATATGGTTTATATGACAAAAATACTGATTGCACATCAATTTAAATTAACTCTAAACGAAATAACAATTCTTTTAACAAAATTTCCGTATTTTTTCTCAAAAGTTGCTCTACAAATTATCTTCGTTTATACAATGAGTTACGTACAACAAATATATTTATTATATAACAAATAACACATATTGCATAACATTATTTCAAAAATGTCATCTGATTTACTGAAAATAATCGGAACTTTTTATCTCTTTCGCATACAACCTTAAGTCTGGTACAATATGCCCGAATAAAGAACAAGCTAGAAAGTTATGCAAATGAAACTGCCCTTATTTTTCAAAAACTATAAATGCAAACAGTCATTTTGTAGGGCTCGCGATCCGGCTCATGTATGTGGTACCACCAGCAGACGCCAAAAATGATCTAATCGGACAGAAAACGAAGCGTGGACTTTCTGCGAAAGCAAGATTAGCAACAAGCATTATTATTATTTTTTAGAATAGAATAGAATAGAATAGAAATAGAATAGAAAGCCATTTATTGCACAATCACAAACATGCATATAAACAAAAAACAAAAATAATAATAAAAACAAAAGGACATTGAGGAACAATAATAATACAAAATATGCAGGTAATTCATCGTCATGCGTGTCGCGACTAGTGCAAACGGGACTTGCTCAGCTTTAGCCACAACCGGTTTGTTTACCGTGTCGTGGCACTGATTTTCAGCAAGCCCGGGCGAGTGAGTCATTGACTATGATAATCTAATCGAAAAAGAAGTAAACCTAAAGAGATAGCAAACCTACGAGAGTAATAGAAATAGTAATAATAATACAATAATAAATATAAATATAACAATGTTGTACATATAACTATATAGAAATACGTAAATGATAATAAATGGATAATGTCTAGTTTTGTGAAGTGTGGCGTCCGCGCGGACGATACAGGAGATCGAAGCGGGGTGCGGGTGTGGGTGGCTTTTTGATAGGCAACAACCTGTTCCGATGCGTATCTCTTGCATATCCAAACCGACACTCGCGTCGCTCGCCGGAGTGTATGACGCAGCAGAATAGTGCACTTTCGTAATGCATTTTTTCAATATAAACATTTGGGTAAGTATTTTCCAAACCATTATATTATTATATAAATTGAATTTATAATAAACATTGATGTATTAATAATGAATTAAAATGAAACAATATTGATTCCCAATAACTAATTGTAAATATGTTTATATTGCAGAGAGAAAAACAACTAAAATTAAAATAACAAAATGATAAGATCCCCACCTGAAACCCGGTAATCAAGCTTGTAAAAAAGTAAAAAGAAAAGAAGGAGAAAAATCTAACAAGCAAAGGAACTGACTGCCGCAGGTGTCGCATATGCCGAGCGTAGAAAACCATTTGGTAAGTAAAAATAAATAGCAATTAAGAAATTGTGTCTTGGTTTTGTGCGTTCAGTAGGTACACTTTGTATTTATCCTTAAACGTTTTCTCTGATTGCAGACTACGGATCGGCGGGGGCAGGTCGTTCCAGATTTTGGCGGCAGCAAATTTAAAGCTACCACGGAATGCAGTAGTACGATGGCGGGGTAGCACCAGAGACCAGGCGCGAGATCTGGTGAAGGACTTTTTAACTTCGCGGGACCACACTAGCTTCTCAGCCAGATAAGGAGGAACACTATATTTTATTACGCCAAACAGAAGTGTAGCTAGGTGTAAATCTCGCCTCGCTTTCATTTTTAATATATTTCCCCTGTTCATGTATGCTGTTACGTGCGTGCGTGGAGGGATTGTGAAACAGAATCTCGCGCAGGCATTCTGCACTCTTTGAATATGCCGTTGTGTACGCTCCAGCAATCGTGGCCCATACACTACGTCCATATAATTAAATTTGGAAAGGATCAAAGAGTCGCACATTTTTATACGAGTTTCGACACTCAGGTAATTTCTAATATTATAAAGTACATTAAGCCTATAAAAACAATTTTTGACAACATTCAATATATGGCTCTCAAAACGTAGCTGTTCATCCATAAGGAGGCCCAGGTTACGTGCTTCGCTTACCTGGTCAATCGCTTCACCCCTAATTGCCAGAACTACACCATTACTAGCGATTTTTGACGTTTGCTTTTTTGTACCTAGTATCATCAATTTAGTTTTGCCACCATTGAGTACTAGGGAATTTGTTTCTGACCAAGAAGCTATACTCTCTAAGTCCTGGTTTAGCTTTTCCACGGCTGCACTACTATTGCACGGCTTGCATGAGATATAAATTTGTATATCGTCAGCGTAGATATGGTATTTGCAGTGTTTTATGTGATGCACTACGTCTGCACTATATATGGCGAAAATAATTGGCCCCAAAATTGAGCCTTGTGGAATACCTCTTGTGACCTCACAAGACTTTGATAATATTTTTGAGCCATTCACATCAGATAGTTCAACACACTGGGTTCGGTTTTTTAAGTAACTAGTAAACCATCGAATAGTGGATTCACTGAAACCATAATAATGCAGCTTTGCTAGCAACAAACTAATATTTATACAGTCAAAAGCCCTAGAAAAGTCAAGTAATGCTAGCAGAGTACCTTCTCCATTATCTTGAGCATGTAATATGTCATCGACTACATTTATCATTGCAGTAGTTGTACTATGACCCTGTCTAAAGCCTGACTGCACAGATGGAAGAATATTATTTTTTTCCATGAACTTGGTCATTTGTTTAACCACAATCCTTTCCAGGACCTTTGATGCGCAAGACAATATACTTATCGGGCGAATATCATTTAAGGTAGATGGATCGTTCACCTTAGGTATAGGCCTAACTACCGCACGAAGCCACTCACTTGGGAATGTGCTAGTTTGTATGGATCTATTTACCATGGCGCAGATAACCGGCAAGGTTGCAGGCAATGATAGTAATAGCATGTCCAATGAAATACCATCGAGACCAATTGCCTTTGACTTTAAGGACTGAATAACTTTAAGTACCTCGGTTTCCTCCACTGTTTGAATTTTAAAAGTTTCTGACACAGAACAGTTATTGTTAAAGTAGGACAGATCAGATAAGGAGGTATGTACATTACCAGGCACTTTTAAAAAGTGTTCATTTATTAAGTCTGGGTCTTTAAATATATGTGCTGGTAATTCTGGTTTAGTTTTAATTCTCACATTATTTTTAATGTGTGTCCATAATACCCGCGAGTCCCTCTGGTTATTTACATAAGTGTCAAAGTAGGTTTTTTTTTCAATATGTAAAGCATTATTCACAATTTTTTTCAAATCTTTATAATAAGTCTTTTTCGACTCATTGTAACTGCTTGTACGTACCCTGTTAAGTGCTTCGTCCCTTCGTTTCATTAATTGTTTAATATTGTACGTAATCCAGGGGTAGCTGAAATCTTTTATATACAATATACGAACTGGTGCATGAAAATCGAACAAGACACGTATCATATTAGTAAATTGATCCACCATGTCATTTACATTGCTCAAGTTGGTTAAACTCATCCAGTCCATGGCAAATAGATCCATATCAAAATGTTCAAAATTAATATTTTGAAAATTCCGGCGCATTATTCTTATCGGTGGTGGTTTCACCTTTGACACGTTTAGTAGGCAGGTGATGAACGCGTGACTACTTAGCTCAGGCGTGAAATGAACCTGCGCTAATGTGTTATCCATGTCCGTACAAACCAAATCAATTAAAGTTTCACTAAACTCGGTGAAATGTGTGGGCTCCGATACACATTGAAATAAATTATGACAATGCAGAAAGTTCATTAATGCGGTGGTACTCGTATCTAATTTGTGTAACAAATTAACATTAAAATCTCCCAATAATACAATTTTGTTGCACCATGAGAAACCACTTAGGCTCTCAGTTAATGCATCAGTGAAGGTATCTAAGTGTAACCATGGCGGTTTATATGCAGTACCCACCAGCAACTTAATACCATTAATGTTTACACTTAGCCACATTTGCTCCACGAGCGAGGCCGGCGGATGAGGTAGTATGCGTACAGCGATGCCGCGACGTATATAAAAACCGACCCCCCCGCCGCGTGAGCGAACAGCGACGGGGCGGGGAATATGACATAACCGGAAGCCGGGCAGCGCCGGCGCACGACCCTCCTCCCCCTCCCTCAACCACGTTTCATTGATTGCCATAATATCCACGTCGTGTCGGTGCATTGCTGCTACAAATTCGTCATGACGCGTTCCTAACGAGCCCACATTAAGTAAACCTAACTTAAGTTTACGTTTCATATTGAATTTAAATAATTATAGTTGATTAATACGATATTAACACTGATATGGACAAGTAAATTACGGTGTGGTGCAACAAAATTGAGTCGACTAAGTTCACATTCCATAGCCAATCGAGTGTTTTGCACATGGTTTTGACCACGGCCCTGCCGCTGATGTAGGTGAAGTGCGTGTTCAGTGTATATAGGTTGTGTTTCAATAACTATATGTGTACGGAATGAGTGTAAAATGATACGTGCGGATTTTGTGTGTATAATGTTGTAAGTATTATTATAATATATGTAAATTGTAAAATATAATGTAAATATGTAAATATAGTCATGCGTTAGATCTATTGCGGCCAATGTAACACGACACGCACGACGGTGCATTATGTACAGATGTTTTAAACATAACAACAGTGATAACAGTGACAATGGTATGGATAAGACTACTGGTAGGCTCTTGTTGTCGGGGAACGAACGTTGTCGGGACCAAAAATCTTATCCAAATCCGCTTCACTGCGGATGCGGTGACCAGCGGTTCCGGCTTCCCGCCTCACGTAAATCCTACCATCTTTGGTCCATACAAACTTCCACTGCAGCCTTCTAGCAGTTTGTTTCGCGGTGTAAAATAATTGTCTATTGACTCGGGTGAGACGCTCATTGACGTAAATGGGCCGAGGCTGGCATTTCAACCCCAGACCCTCGGTGGTGAGGTGCCGTCGAACGCGCGCAGCTCGCAGCAGGGCATCCCGCGTGTCCCGACGCGCCAGCCTTACGGCCAGTTGTCGCGGCCGCGCACCCTCCTCACGGCGCAGCGCACCCACGCGTGTGCAGCTTACCAGGTCACGTTGGTCTATCTGCACACCCAGCTTAGCCGCGCAAGCCAGCACAATATGGATAGGGTTTTCCCCACCTTCTTCCGGCACACAGCTGAGTTCGACCTCGTTCGACAGCAGGTCCTGGTCGCGCTCATTTATGTCTCGTTGCAGCCTTTCGACATTTTCTTCTAAAGCCCTAATTGTCTGCACAACTTCAGGATTTATACCAGTGGATGTCCCTTGTGCCACCTTTATATCCCTCACCGTCTCCTCCATCTTATCCAGGCGATCTTCACATGCCCTCACAGTCGACCTAAGGTCTACTAGGTCCTGGCGCAAACCCTTCATCTCCTCCCTGGTTCGAATCATCTCTAGCCGGAAAGCACGTAGCTCATAGGCGAGACTCTTGTCAGTGAGTACATCCTTCGGATCGTCCTGCGAGGTGTCTCGTAACTCTTTTTCCTGTCCAGGGCTCTGTAGTTGCGGGGCGATAGGTGTGGGGAATGTGGGTGCCATTGCAGGGGGTGAAGGTGCCATTACGGCAGATGGCCCTTTAACAGGAGTGTTGTCCTGGTTATTTCGAGGTACTTTTACTTTACAACCTGGAGACACCCACGGTGATGGTAAATGGGACTTCTTTCCGACCCCGACACATTCTTTGTGGAAGCATTTAGCACACATAGAACAAACAGCATTAGCGCCCTCTGTTGTTGATATGAACTTCTGACACGCACTGCACTTAACAACCATATCGACCGATGAAGTAAAGCTGTCAAATTATAAATTAAGAATGAAAGCGAGCTCACTACTTAGTTCACTCAACTGCCGATAGGAGTCACTGGTGGTGATTTTTAGTATTTTAAAAAGTCGGTACCAATTGGTTAAGTTTTTGTATGATACCTTACAGAAATTCAAATAAATTATTATTGCGATGGGAAATTGGCTTTATATCACTAATTCACTGATATTATTACGCACATAACATTCAGAGACGACCGCGATACACTACTCTATACTTTACGTAGAATGTAAGATCGGTAAAACGCTTTTAAATATTTATTTTGGTAAAAAAATTGACACTGGTCTTTGATTGCGTACGGTTACAACGGGGGCGGGGGGGTGTGTTTTTAATTATTTTCTGCTTTTTTATTTTAAGCTTTGGAGCCATTGACTTACAAATAAATGGACGACGGGTCTAATACAAAAACCACGAAAAAAATGTCCCAAGTCAACCTATTTAAACATGTAAAGGAATACGAAAAAGCTAAAACGTTGAATTTAAATTGTAATGTCATCGCAGTACTGTCTAATTTTGCTTGCTTCGTTGTCAGTCGAACAAACGAAGACTAAAGCGTGAATGACGCTCTGTATACGATTTTAACGCCCTATAAGTTCGGACACTTTTTAGCGCGGACCCGACGTCCATATAATTGTAAGTCAATGTTTGGAGCTGATTTTCTTGCACGCAATTCATAATATTATAACTAAATTGAACTTTTACTTGCAAATACAAAAATTTAATTTGTTTTTGTTGATCTTACTATTGTACAATTAGACCATTATGTCAAATAAAATGGTGTTTCATTCCTATAGACTGATGTACACCACGCCAGCACATCAAGCTACACATTGACGTATCTTGTTCCGTTGCACTGGAGGCGATTTTCGAACTAAAATGTGTAGTTTGGTGTGCCGTTGTCCGTACCGTTTAGTGAAATAGGTATGTTTTTTCTCATAAATTTGTGGTCATAATATGTTTGTTGTATGCCAGAAATATTAGATATGTATTTAGATGTTAGATATGCATTGCGATAAAATGTTATGCATTAATTTTAGTACGTGCTAAATTATTTTCTTTTGATGTACATATTTTGATGTGCAATCAGAACTTTTTTTGGGGAAGTGGCATAGTTGATTGTAAAATAACTTGTTTTTTTTAATGAGCGGTTAAATACCACCCTTTGAAAAATATATGTCGTATACTATACGTGTTCTGTTTAGTTCAGTTGATATAAATAAAAATCATCGGTACCTACATAACCGCTTACGCGATGCGCTCTTCCTACCGCAAAATGCCGGCTATTTGGTTTCGCAAATTAGAAAAGCATTCAGTTTAAATACAATTTTTATAAATAAAAATTATTATTCTGCATTGCTAAATAAATACCCTCCGTATAACCAACAAAACCATCTCAAATAAAATGCAGTAATACACCGCAAATCCTGCACTTAAAAAGCACTAATTAAATTTTTGGTGTACTTGGATAAATATCATAATTTTCCGTTTGAGTGGTTCTAACGTTTACCATGAAATTACTCCTTGAAGTATAGTTTATAAACATTTATATTCAGGGTAAACTTAAAAAACGCTACTTACGGTATGTTTTCAATAAATAAACACCGAAATCACCAGCCCAAACAATAACACACACGATTGTCGTGACGTATTTTTGAAGTTATTTATTTTTTTTAAATGGCAGAACCAGGCATTAAAAACTTTATGGTTTGCTAGAGTAGCTACCAAAATAGCAATTAATATTAGTTCTTTTACCTGTTATAACTTCGATATCCGATAAATCGGTATAAAATAATCACCGGCACCTCTAGGTGTGGTATGCGTCTACGGCTGCATGTATCGCGTGAGCGGATAAAGTACATATTGAATACAGCGGTTTCTTTGTAAAATTTCGAGATAAGTTGTATAAACTTTTATTAAGAGAATCTTGATTGAAAAGAAGACGTAAAAACAAGAAATGATAGAAGTTTACCTGCAGCGTCTTTCACTGATTATACTCGTATAGCTGCTTTTCTAGCTGACTGGTCCGTGTGTCCCCTAATGCCATTTAAATTATTCAAATAGTAGTTTTAATACCAACGTGTTAGGGCAGCTGGTAAATTGATTTACTCTCATTTCAGGATATGTCATTCGCGCATCAAATAGACGGTGTGTATGTTTTGTGCGGCCTAATGCAGCACCGGGATACCAGACACCATCTTATCAAATATGTCTTCTTCAATAAAATTACGTTAGTTGTTGCTTTTATTATCATTTCTTTTGACAACCATACCAAACAATCCTGTCGCGATTCACCTAAGTTCAAGCTATCCAAATATCTTTAAAGTTACGTAGTCGTTCGATCGAAGTCCTATCCAAAATTCACGTATCACTTGAACGACTGTTGATATTAATAGAATCGAAACGTAACGACTAATGAACGACTTCTCAACGACTCCATAATCGAGACACATAATGTCGCGAGTCACATTTTACAGCGTTCTACAAATACTAAAACCTGAAAAATTACCGTAAAATCATTGACCTACTAACAAATGGACGTCGGGTCTAATACAAAAACCACGAAAAAAATGTCCGAAGTTAACCTATACAAACGTAGTGACATGTAACGAAATGTAAAAAACTAAAACATTTAATTTAAATTATAACGTCATTGCAGTACTGCCTAAGTTTGCTTGCAACAATTTAAGGACCCAAAAACACCATATTCAGCTTCTACTGGAAATTTAACAAAATGCACCATATTTAGCTTCGACTTAAAATTACTTGAACACAAGAGTAATGGAGTAGCCTTTATCGTAAATATTAATTAATTTTTATCTATATTATTATGTCGAATTTTGTGCAAATTCACTTAAAGAAATAATAAAGAGTTGGGCAGATACAAACATACATATATTACTACAAATGTGAAAGTAAGCGTGTACTATAAGATATGTACTGATATTCCAACTAAACGTAATTCTGAAAACCGGTTTATTTAGTTTTGTAATCTTCCTATAAATACATTTCTTTTTGTAAACTTCCCAAAAAATACATTTGACATTTTATTTCGTTAGCTCTTAATTTTAAAATAAGATTAAAATCAAAGCGACTCTATAGTTCCTTTGTTCTAAATATTTCAATCGCTTGTGGTTCGAACAATTGAAAATGACCAAAAAGTTTATATAAGCTTCTTGAAATGGACGTAATGGTCTCTTTCCATCTTTTGCGCATGTAATGTGTAGAAAAAGGACAGTTAGCTATTTGATTATTTTGTGTGCTTTTGTAATTTATATTTACGATTCATTTATATATAAATTAAATACGATAAAACCGTACTATATATAACACTTTTAAATGAGAACTATGATAACACAATATATTTGTTTAGTGAAAATATGGTACAAAATCCTGTTTTTACACTTTACTGCAGTAATTTTTACAAGTTATTATTATATGGCACTGCATGATTCACAACCGCGCTGTCACTCGAACAAATGAAGACTGTTGCACGATTGACGCTCTGTATGCGATTTTAACGCCCTATAGGTGCGGACACTTTTTAGCGCGAACCCGATGTCCATTTATTTGTAGGTCAATGCGTAAAATATATACTTTTTTGTACAATATTATATTATATTTACTCATTAATATTATCTAAAAACCCTGGTTTCTTCAGTAAAAGTAATAAAATGCAGTTTGACAACCAATTTAATAAAATTTGCAACGTCCATGCGGAATATTTTAGGTTCAAACAGGCAATTCAATCAATTATAAAAACAAATAACGTCAGTCATAATAAAAACGCGTGTGTTCCTTAATTTGACATTGGTGGAATCATCGAAGGTATCGATGGAGCTATAACATTATAAAGAAAAAGAAGAATTTGCGCTGAAACTGAATTTCTTCCAAGTGCTGACCTCCTGGTAAATAAAAATTTTTCCCGCCAAATTTCTTGATACTTATCGGCCGTAGACGAAAAATTATAAAAATAAAATGTGTTTATTTAGATATATTCTACTGGAAACAAGCGTTAAATTCAAATTACAGCATCATTTTAAAAAAGAGTCAAAAATTTTCGCTCGTTTCCACAATGCTCCCTTCGCTTCAGTCTGATCCATCCAAGCAAGCCCTAAACTCATTTTAAATCCTTAGAAGTAGACTAACACCATCAAAGGAGTCATATTTTCACACAATATTAATCAATCACTACAGGAAAACGAACGTTCAACGACTGTTGGATTGTGAAATTTGACGTTTAGTTGTCGAAAGTCTATTGAAAGAACTGTCAAAATTTTAGCACAATACGTATGACTTGTCGTTTAGAATCGACCTTAGTTCGATTCATATACCAGAATACATTTTAACGACATTTGGATCGAACGACTTCAAATTTGGACTCGTTGAAGTTCGACTGTGACACGCGAATACGAAAAAGTAGATCAACGACTAAATCGCTACGATATCGTAACGGTTTGATTAAGTGAATTCCACTACTGCACTTTGAATTTAGTAGTGATGAACAATGGACCTTATCCCTGTAGAACACCGTATCCGATACGACAAATTGGCTCCTGAAACACCAATTTGTAAAATTAATATTAAATTTATAGTAATAATATTTTTTTTTCCTATTCATTTGTTTTATCTTTTTTTATTTTGCTAGTTTCATTTTTAAATGTCATGCTTGCCGCACCCGTACGCTTCCACAGACACGTTTAAGGGTCGTATTCCAGAACTCTTCTCAATGCTCAAGTCAGGACTTGAGTATGATTTCAAGCACTGGAAATACGACCCTAATGGCAAGGACTTAAGTATGATTTCTAGTGCTTTAAATCATACTCAAGTCCTGATTTGAGCATTAAGTAGAGTTCTGGAATACGACCTTAACACTGACAGACAACTACACTAAAACTCACTGCACAACTTACACATTGCTTTTTGCTGTTGACGCACCACACCGCATTACCCTCTAGGCGATAGCTGAAAACAGTGCGTTGCTTTTGGGCAACACCCTCACTGAGCTATGGCCTGTTTGGCTTGCTGCAGCACTCACAACTTGCTTTTAATTAATTAGCAGATATATGTTGTTTATTATGTATATTTATTTGATTATTTTTATTTTTATGTTTTGCGTTTTTGTCTTCTTTTTTTTCGTTACTTGTTATTTCATATTGTTGTGTGTGCTTGTGGAAAGTCAACAAACGTATTCTATCTATCTATCTATCTAATTCTCTTATGATCAGTATTTTGTAGACTGCAAATGAGTTGATTATGCCTATGCTGAGTGTTGTCTCACCAATTTCAGCCAATTTCAATTCAATATAAATCTGAACCAGGTTTGACAATTTCCTAAACGTGAAATGTCCTGACGACGCCGTGCTTCGCACCGTAGTCCGTAAGCCCTGGTGGCAACGGCCAACCTCTGTGCTCGGGGAGACCGATCCTAGGATAGCTGGTAAGAAGTTTCTTAATTTGAAATAGTAGTCTGTATATTTCTGTAGGTTTCGTATATAGAGGACGAGAAGAACAGCAGCAGTTAGATGAATAGTTTTAGTAGATAGTTTATAGATAGTAGATAGTTTTATTAGCAGTAGAGCTCCTTGTGAAAGAGTTCGTCCAGGGAAGTTCTGCCACCTTACTTATTTCTGCCGCCAAACAGTAATGTTAGCATTGCCGCGTTTCGGTTTTGGGTAAGAGGGCTCATGAAATTACAGGCACATGGGATTTGTCAACTTATGTCTCAGGGTGACGGGCGCTGTGACAGCACCCCTCAGATCTTTGCTATTTAAAGTTCTGAGTGGCACTGCAAACGTTATGGACGGGCGTGTAGCTTATACTCAGGTGCACGACGTCACTTGATAATATTAAAAAAATATAACAAATAACCTGCGATGGCCAACATATCAGCGGCTTTGTTTTTTGGAGAGACTTTAGACAAACATTCGGCAATTAGGCTAAGCAATATGACGTTTTTTACCCTTAGCTTCTGACGTGTTTCTTTCTCTTAAGTGACTGCAGTAAAGAATATTTTAATATTATACAGGAATATTTGTAAAATAATAACCTCACAGGATTACATCACTAACATCATAAACAACAAGTTTTGTTCCATGACGTGTAATTGTTTATTAGATAATACTTTCGTACAAAAATATAAATATTTAAATAGGTCACTCTGAGCGGTATTAACTCTGTCCTGTAAGAAAATACAAGCGCTAGCGTAAGAGCGTTTGAGTACTACGTTCAATTCGTATCAGGGGGTCTACTGTCGATCTCCGTCCGACATCCGTCTGAAACAATTACCGCCAAATACGCAATACTTGACCAAATGAAAGCGACATCCGAAGTGGGTCCAAGTTTTCTTGATTTGTATAGTCTCGGATTCATAACTATTACGAATCAGATGCAGTGCTCAAGCGCACTTAGGGTCGTATTCCAGAACTCTACTCAATGCTCAAGTCAGGATTTGAGTATGATTTAAAGCACTAGAAATCATACTCAAGTCCTTGCCATTAGGGTCGTATTTCCAGTGCTTGAAATCATACTCAAGTCTGCTCAAATCCTGACTTGAGTATTGAGTAGAGTTCTGGAATACGACCCTTAGTATCAGACTGATGTAAGAAGCAGGAGCGCGGGTCGGGGCCGTCTGGGAGGACGTTTGTACTAGTGTGGAGTTGCTCATACACGAGATCAGTCGTTTGTGCCACTCATTTGGTTAGTTTGTCAAAACACCTCATGTCATAAAAATGCATCGAGTATATAACCAAATAGAGACGAAATATCATTTAATTTGTTTGAAAACTATTCTGCCATATCATTACTGTGACAACTGCGCTCCGATTGGCCAGCCCGAATTCAAAATAACTGATAGGTGTCGTCAATTGTTTCATTTTGAAACGACCAGTTAACTTGAGCTTTGCTATAATGGACGAAAATTGCAAAATTACATATTTAACATTTAATTAACGATGAAATTTGATTCCGTTTGTTTTGTAATTATATGTTTTGCTGTTTTTTTCCCACACCACTAAAAGAAACAGCGTGCCATTGTTAGAGTATTACCTTTATTACAATAAATACAGAATATTTTTGGAATATACGGAGAAGTACACACAGGTCAGTTGTTGGCGCTTCTATATTTCAATGCAAACCAGAGTTGATGTTTATAACTAACTAGGTAATGATAAACTTGGACAAGCAATTTCAAATACCTTGGTTACCTGATTTAAAAGTACCTGTCCAAAATATAACATTTTAAGTGCTTTTAATTTTTTTTTTAAATCGTCAATATTATTCTAGTTAGTAGTAGAATTAATGAAAAATATAATATTATACGTGGGGCGCACTATAAGTTTCCGGAACGAATAAGAAAAAAATACTATAAATGGTCAGAAATGACTTTATTATTTCTCAAAATTAAAAAGTGAAAAAGTGCATTAACGCTAACGGAGAATTCCGTAGCGTTAATGCGATTTTTCATACAAATGAACCAATTTTGAAATAAATTATGCCATTCCTCCGTGACAATCTCCGAAATATTTTTTCATACTCTTCGACAGCCTCTTCAGGTGATGAAAATCGTTGACCGCGTAACTGGTTCTTAATTTTTGAAAATAAATGAAAGGCAATAAACAAAGTGCCAGGTCGGGACTGTACGCGAGAAGGCTCTTAAGGTCAACGTTGTTCACCTTCAAAAATTAATATGCCTATCTGGATGTGTGAGAACTGGCATTATCGTGGTGCAAGATGATACGGCGTTTATGGTTATTTTTACGGAGTTTGTCAATAACTTCCGGCAAACAAATGATCGTGTACCAATCACTATTCACGGTACAACGATTCTCCAAAGCAACAGTAGCCACGTGTCCAGTTTTATTAAAAAAAGAAGCAATTATCCGCTTAGGGCACTTTGCACGCGCGCCACTTTGGTTGGTTTCGGCTCATCTCGAAAGACCCATACGCTCGATAGCTGCTTTGTTTTGGAATCGTAACTATAAATCCATGTGTTCGTCACCTGTTACTATATCCCACACCAAATTTGACGCCCTTTCATTGAATCTGGTAAGCATGGCGTTGCACCAAGTGACGCAATCCGTTTTTTGAGCCTCATTCAAATTGTGTGGGATCCACCGAGAGCACAGCTTTTTCACACCCAAATGTTTATGTAGTATTGATTGTATTGGACTTATGCCTATGCCTAAAGATGCTCGAATCTTATGGGATGTCACATGCCTGTCTGTTTTGGTCATACAGCGCACAGCATCGATGTTTTTGTTGTTCATAGCAGTGGACGGGCGACCATCACAAAATTCGTCACTGAGATTCACACGACCGCGTTTGAATTCTGCAAACCAGCTATAAATAGTCATCTTGCATGGTGCTTCATCGCCAAAAGCAGTTTGAAACCGAGTGAAGCTCCGCTGAACTGTTAAATTGCACTTAATGTCGTAGAAAATCATACTACGAAAATTTTCACGGGTTAAATCCATGGTGATGTAGACAACCAATATCTAAAATGACGTCACAATGTAAAAATAAGTGACAAACTGTAAAAATAAGTGACAAATCTGAGAAACAAACTGTATTCTACATTCAAAGAGTTCCATTTTCAGATGTTGTAATTGCTTTTTGAATATTGTTTATGTAAATGACCAGTTCCGGAAACTTATAGTGCACCCTATGTATCGTTATAAAAACCTAATGAACATGTGTAATTAATTATTAGGATTCTATTAATAGAATTATAGCTAGCAGATTCGCGTTAGAATTTTCGTTATGTTGCCGCTCTGACCACGTAACGTAATAAATAGTACGAGAAAGTGATGGGTAACCCTGCCACTTCACGCATACATTTGCGCATGTGCAGATAGCGCCTTGCTATATGTAGTAGTAGTAGGTAAGTAACTTTCAATCGTTGTATGGAGTGTCCGGGGTGTGCTTTGGTGGCACCTTTGTCGCACAGTCGATAAATGTAACTCCCTTCAAGTATCTATTCCCTCCCTCTTATGATTTGCGATCCCTTCAAACGAGGCGTGAAGAGGCATCTTATAAGCATGCTGGGTGGGCATAGACTTGGCCAGTATTTGTGTGGAGTCATCTGCCGGTCATGTATAAAAAAAAAATCTTAAAATTTTTTTGGTCTTCAAAGTAAAGCAAAAAGGTGCGAATATATTTTGCGCTTGGAAAGAGGTCGGTAGAGGTCGGACGATTGAATAATCGAATGTTTGTTGCCATCTGTCATACAAATCTGTTATTACTGCAAATTAATTATGTGTTTTAGCAGTAATATTTTTGCGGCGACAGATATTGTACTTGGCAAAGATCATTTTAGTATCCCAAAGTATTATTGCACCCTTTTGTTACGCCCTGGACGTGTAACTTAATTATTCTTTATATTCCAGAAATGAACGAAAAAGGCACTATCAAAAATTCTAATTTTGCTCCTTCTTCTACAGGTAAGATCATTTTGTATAGGTCCAATCAATAACTTTAAAAGCATCAACTTCTTCATCCGGGTACTCATTAGGGAGTAGTAACTGTAACATGACGGATACAGTAACGAGATTCTAGTGCGTACGCGTGAAACGACTGTTTCACTCTAGAATGAGTATCTGGTTAAGGTCAGCTCGCTGCGAAATCAGTGTGTACGTGGTAAACCTCAAAAATATGTCCCTAAATTAATTACTGAGTACACTTGAAATTTCAACAGTTTAAAGTTCACAAAAGATGTAACTCGCGGGATTGCACTAAGATCTCTGCTCCAAGTTAACGCGTGTTGCGCGAGTGGTGATTAATAGGCTAACTGGCAGGCCATGCGGCTGCACTTGCTTTTATTAGAAATCTAAATGCTTAGTCAACAGAACTACTTTTATGACAGACCATGGCAGAATATCAGCGAGTGCTATGTAATTAGCATAGTCCTCTAATGCTGAGTCATGGACTTTTTTAAATGCTCTTTTTTGCTCATTTGTTTTTTTTTTCTCTTATTATATTTTCCTATTTATTCTATTGTTTTCTTTTTGTATTTATGAACGAATTACTTAATATTTTATAATGTATTTTGCGTATCAAATCAATACAATTTTATTTTTACTTTATTTTATAGCCTTTTTTGACCAAGGGGAATCTGCTTACAGATACCCCGGCCCTGCGGAAGCAGAGCCGGGGTTATGTGGAATAGGGCTGCGCCTTGAAGGGGAGTAGCCCGATCGCACTAAACCCCCGGGGTGTTCCTCCTCTCCGCTGGCCTTCCATCTCGGGCCCTTCCAACTAACTCCCCCGAGTCCGCCATGGAAGCCAGGACACCATCCCCTCACCTGTGATGCTCAGTGGATGCTCCCCCAGCCAACGCGGCGGATCTGCTGGCATCTATCATCATCTAGCTTAACCTATATTAAAAAAAAAACTGGTTATAATAGTACACACACATTCAAACTGTGCAGCTACGTTTTGTATGAAGTTAGCACATCGAGTATATAACCAGCAATAAAGATGAAATGTCATTTAATTTGTTTGAAAACTATTCTGTCGAAACATTATGGTGACTACTGCACTCCGATTGGCCAGCTCGTATTTGAAACTATTGACGGGTGTCGTTAATTGTTTCACTTCAAACCAACCAGTGTATCTTGAATTTTGCTATAATGGACGAAAATTTGAAAATTACATATTTAATTGATAATTACCGATGAAATGTGATTCCGTTTCTTAATTAGATGTTTTGCTGTTTTTCCCACACCACCGAATGGAACAGCCCCCCATAGTTAGAGATATTATCTTTATTACAATAAATACAGAATGTTTTTGGAATACACGGAGACGTACATACAGTGCAGTTGGTGGTGCTGTAATTTGTCAGCTTTCTAATTTGTGATTTCAGTGCAAACGAGAGTTGATATTTAAAAGTGATATAAGGCCTATTTGCCTGAAGAGTTTCCAGGGATGGATAGCCCTTATTTTGTCTCTATTTCTATTTATATATTCGATTAGTTGGCATACCTGTGTTATTATACTAGTACTATGCTTTAAATAAGGATTGCTGCACACGTAAATAACCCAGACCTGCGGGTAATAGGTTTGCCGGTGGTTCACTCGACAAGCGCGTCGATTGTGGCTAATTCTCCTGTTGGATAGATCTATGTCCTCATTGCCGTAATTTTTTGACGTTAAATTCTATGTTTCAGACAAAATGTCCAAGCTGCGAGCAAACGATACAGCATTAGAAACCCAATACAGGGAAGATTGCGAGAAAATCACCAAAGCTGTGGCCCCCTTAGAACAAGTACAGGTAATAATACCTGTCTCAGGTTAGACCAAGACGTATACATATAGTCACGTCGATTAGATATTAAAAGTTTAATTTTTTTAAGATAAAGTAAGATATCTTAGGTTCCTCCACAACATAAGAGTTTAACCCCATCCTACATCTGAACAGTTCCTAAACGAGAACAGACTATTTTACCACACGTCCTGGATATATGAAATCTACTTTCTATAACGCATATCTTTTTATTTAATTAGCACATTAATGTGTCCTCTACTCTTCCACATCTTTACCTTCCAAAGCTTCTCCTCTCACAGCTTTTCTAAGCAGTGGGACTCCTTGTGAAAGAGTTTGTCCAGGAACCAGGAATGTTCTGCCACCTTATGTAAGCATTACTGCATTCCGGTTTTGAGGGGTTAAAGATGCTAGTGAAATTACAGGCACATGGGACTTGTCAACTTATGTCTCAAGGTAACAGGCGCAGTGGCCGTGCTCCTGAGATCTTTACGATTGAAAGCTTTGAGGTACTGCAATTGCTATGGACAGGCGTATTGGCTTACCACCAGGTGCACGACTTGATCGCCCCATTACTTTTTGGCTTGAAAAAAGCTCCTTCCACAGCTCCTCTTTTCAGAGCTGCTTCTTCAACGCATGCCTATTGTCGTCACTTTAGTTAGAGTTCCGAATTGGTAGACTATATTTACCTAAAGATACAAATTCAAAGAAGTGACACACTTAGGGTCGTATTCTAGAACTCTACTCAATGCTCAAGTCAGGATTTGAGCAGACTTGAGTAATATTTCAAGCACTGGAAATACGACCCTAATGGCAAGGACTTGAGTATGATTTTCAGTGCTCACTGCAATACTCAAGTCCTGACTTGAATATTGAGTAGAGTTCTAGAATACGCCCATAGAGTCGATCATACCTCCCGCAAAAATCCTTGAGTTATTGTGTTGTATTTTGTTCTATATGTATGATATATGTACATAGCAATTTTGGTTTCTTGCCGTTTATATTTAATAATTCTGTGATTTCAGAGGTGCATTCCATGCATATGACTTGAAATGTATATAAACATTCTCTGCTTATTCCGATATATTACGATAACGTTAACACACGCTATATAAATAATTGTTTCCAATTTTCAAACAGTGATAATAGCTGTTAGTTTGAGCCAGTTTTCAAATGCTTCGACTTAAATGTAGTAAGTTAAGTTAGATTGCTTGTAATGGTAAAATAATAGCACCCCTAATTGAT
>NW_020653333.1:1814219-1870975 GCF_003589595.1 Hyposmocoma kahamanoa
CTAACGAGTAAATTGCTTATGCGCGCAGATTTCTAATGAGAAAGGAAGCCTTTCCGAGCTAGTGAGGTGAAATGATAATGATTATAAAAGTGAAAACAAACTTTTATTTCGTACATAAATAATGCAAAAACAAGTTAGACTGTCTTTTTTGAAGATGAAGTAAAATGACAATTACGGGGTTGCAAGTTTTCGTCACGTAATGTCATGTAATTGTTGTTGACAGTTTTATCGATAGATTGTGAAAGTAGGTACAACTTTGTCAAAAATGTCTGAATTGTGAAAGTTGTGACGTTCTAATCATTACTCATTCGTTATTGTATTCTTTATTCTTATTTTGACAGTTGGTCTATTAGTATCGAAATCAATTTTTAGTCATACTCATTTTAATAACGACAGTTAGATTTGGTTATATATATTAAATACAAATGAAAAACTTTAAAATATGTCTCTTATTTGTATTTTTTATACACATACTGCTAAATTTAACCATTCAAATTAACCTGTGTCCAACAGTTGGACGAATAATGGGCCGATGATGATCCAAATGAAACAAGTTCGGCTATTTATTTCATAAACGTAACTCTTGACTCTTGGCAAGGCTTACAACTTCTGTGGATTTTATTTCTTCTTTTTTTATGTTTTAAATTGTGCACCCAGATTTCTTATAATATTTTTACTTGTGAGGGACCTTTAACTGGCTCTCACTTGTTGTTAATACTATTTAATTTAATTTTAAGCTGTCGATCTTCTTTTAAATAAATAAATAAAAATAAATAAATGAAAGTAACCAACATTCAGTCGATAGTCGATAGTCGATAGAAAACCTACCTATCGATTGCAATCACTGGCTGCTCGCAAGTGGGCAACACTTTTGCGCAACGAACTGTCATTTTACTCCATCTTCAAAAAAGACAAACTATACACCAGGTTAAAAAAATTCAAGGTTTAACAACACAAAGTTGCAGTTGGTAGGGCTGTGTGCACCGGACCAATACGTGTGGCGGCGGCGACAGCCTCCATCTGTTCGCGTTGCCGCGAACGCGCACGAACTTATTAAAAGATGCACCCTTTACCCGAACGTTGTGTAACCTAAATGTTATCACTAATTTCGTGGATATATTCTGTTGTTCATTGAACGAATGCGTTAAAGCGGCTTTGTGGGTTTTGAGTTACCATAACAATAATAATTTTTAAGTAGTTATTAAGTTTGCTATCTAAATTAAAGTTCATTAAATAAGGCTTGTCGTCGACACTATCGCTTTAGGTACAACCAGTAATGATAGCTGTAAGTTGAATATAAATAAATAAATAAATTTACACACAGCGGCAATTTTGCGAAACATTAATAATATCTTCAAAATCATCATCATCAGCCCATTTATGCGTCCCACTGTTGGGCACGGGTCTCCTCTCAGGCGAGGGTTTAGGCCGCAAACCGCCACGAGGGTGCAATGCAAGTTCGAGACTTCACACGTTTTCCAAGGGTTGGACACCTTCGTTGGACGTGCGAGTTTCATCACTATGTTTCCTTCACCGAAAAGCTCATGGTAAAATTAAATTACATTAAATTATATTTCGCATGTAAGTTCCGTGCGAGCTCGAGTTCGAACCCAAGGTCTCGGTCAAACCTGCCGTCCAGTAACTAAAACGCAGCTAAGTGAAAAATATTTTTTTGAGATATCATATAAAAACCATAACCCAGCTTTGAATATTGGAATTGTTTAATGATATTACAACTATGCATCGTTAGGGTAAGTTCCGGTAAGCCGAACACGTTAAAAATTTTAACTGTTTTTATAGAGAATTTTGTGCTCTATCTTTTGCTATTTAAAGTGGATGTTTGACCATTTGTCACTTTGCCGCGTTTTATTATTATTTATTTAAAATAATAATAATAATAATAACGCACACACTCAACATAGCCCCGTACTAGGGAAACCCTGTGTCGCGGGTGCCATGGACGCACACAAATTACACCCAAACTCACGAGAGAAATAAATGTAGGCCATACACATATTTCTCCCAGTCTGGGAATCGAACCCAGGACCTCCGCATGGCAGTCCGGCGTGGTAACCGTTCGGCCACGGAGGCAGTTAAAATAATAAAGTTAAGTTAAAAATATCTAAAAACATTACAGTTTACTTTAGGTAAATACATAGTCCCACAAAACTGAGTATTCAGTTGACTGTGGGATCATATATTTTTCCTAACACGTATTTTAACAATAATCTACTCTAAGTTTGACAACAAATGCTGGAACAAAAGATGTTTAAATTTACTTTTCTTAGGTTCAAATGCAATAACCTCAGGCAAACTGTTTAGTAAGTATGGAATACGTTTCTTTACAGTTCTATCTCCATAGTAATTATTGACTTTTGGTACTACAAATTTACCAGAGGTCATTGACCTTGTGCTACAGTTATTGATAACAGGATACAAAAAAGAGCTACGCTGCTGTGCTCCAAAGTTGTTAACAGCTACCAGATATTTGTGTTTTAAGCTAACAGGTAGGATTTTACAAATTTTAAATAATTTATTGTAGTCTCCATTACATTTTTCTTTACTTTTATTGTTTACAAGAAGTTTCAAAAACGTAACTTGCATATTTTCAAATCTGTTTGTGTATGAATTAAATGTAAGTCCATAACAATCTAGACCATAACTTAGTATGGAATCAACCAATGCCATATATAAACACTTTAATATGCAGGCTGGTACTTTAAAACTTAAATGGTAGAACTTGCCCAACAATGTTCTAAGCTTATTATAAACAAAATCAATGTGAGTAGGCATTGTAAGTCAATGGAGTAGGCCAAGAAAAATGTTCATCTACTTTCATACCGAGATAAGTGACACATTTAACCCTTTCTATAGGCTTGCAACTACAATTATTTGAATTACTGCGTATACAATCAAATGAATGGGCGAGTATTGGACAGGGAGGTTGTTTCACAGGCAGATAGGGAGAGTGTATCACTAATAATTTGGTTTTATCATCTATGCCATTATCGTGGCTCCACTTGACAATTGCGTCTACATCAAACCATCAGGTTACCATGGCGTCTTCAAAATACTACAGTGTTATTTCAAAAGTCTGATAGGTTATTATACTATTTTACTTTAGGTCTAATTAGAAATAGATAAATTAATGTACGCAATGTAAAAATGTAAATTTTTTAATCGACTTCAAAAAAAAGGTGGTTTTCTATTCGACTGTATTTTTTTTTTGTGACGCGATGACTCGGGCATTTGTGAACCGATTTTGATGATTCTTTTTTGATGGAAAGAGGGTACCTCAGTATTAGTCCCATTTAAATTTCAAGAAAATATTCCACCTCTAAGGGTGGCAAATTAGGGAATGAATTTCGCCAATTTCGCGTACTTTCCGATAACCGATTTCTATAAAATTTGGCAAATGCATATAATTCCATGAACTTTTGAGGTCGGTTTTTTCAACACTCTATACTGAGAGTATTTAAACTTTTCTCTCCTCCATACAGATGCAATTCGTCAATAGAAACTGCCATGACGCATTTAGATAACAAGCGTACCATATAAAACATCATAATTTACTTACAACATAAATAAATATATTTATTAATAACACAAGTAATTACCGTTTTCTATTTATACACACTCGTACAACAATATATAACACAGTAATTATTGTCTTCACCACAAACGCACTTGATTTATTGAAACAACGCTTTCAACAACACTAAATAATCGCTGTTTGTATTGTGCACATTTCTCCCTCCATCAGGTTAAATACCCTTGTTTTTTCTCCCGTTCTTTTCAACAACACAACGCAAACTTCACTACGCGTCGCCATCAACACACATTTCACCAAACCTCACAAGCCCTGTTGCACAAATATCTCCAGCAAACGCAGCATAAGGCACTATATCCGGAAAATCATGTTTCGCTGCGAACTTCTTTACATTTTCAACGTATTTTTGCTTCACATCGTCTGTAGATCTTGAAGAATCTGGACTTCTATTTCTAACTTTACCTTCACTCCTAATTTGGAACGTTACTGGATTCTCCATTTTGCTATTACTGTCCTCATCCATGTAGTAATAATAATCTGTTGGTACAGGTACAGCATTTATTATTTGTAAAATAACAATTACAAAAACTATTAAAGACTTCATTGTGTTCAAACTAAAGTTTCGATTACAAATGCCTAGATATAATTCCTTTTGTGGATAACTTACTTCTGTTAATGATCGCTTGATGGCTTTAAATTGACTGTTGTCGGACACCACAATCAGTTAATTGATAATAATTAGGCTTTAATTTGAAAGGAATTACTTAATCATTTTAGTTAATGTAACGAAATATCTAGGCAGACATTAACCCATAAATTTATTTACGGCGTGATTGTAGCGGACTATAAAGCTGCCTTTCCACCAGACATGTGCGAGGTAGCTTGGCGGTGAGAGCATGTGCAACGGCGCGATGCGAGAATGCGTTACGGACTCTTTTCAGCAAGCGCGGGCGGAGTACGGTGTGGTGGGTTGAGCGGTGGCGATGTGTCAGTGTCATTTAGGGTCGTATTCCAGAACTCTACTCAATGCTCAAGTCAGGACTTGAGTATGATTTCAAGCACTGGAAATAGGACCCTAATGGCAAGTGAGCATTGAGTGTAGAGTTCTGGAATACGACCCTTAGTGTCATACGTTCAGTAGATCTAGTTTCCTACACACACTCCTCGCTCGCATCCCTCGCACACATCTCTCGCTATTTTGTATGTGCAAATACTTTTTCACCGGAGCTACGCTAAGCGAGGTTAGAAAAATGAAGTAATCCTATTAGTGGATTTTTTCCTCTCACACCGCCTCGCTACGTCGCACATCTCTAGTAGAAAGACAGCCTTAAAATGGAGTTCCGGTGCTAAATAGGAATGAGCAAGATCAAAGATACTTACAGTTGTTTTGATGACTTTACGTACAAAAAAAATATGGACATCGTTGCATTATTGAGAGTATGCGTCGTGTTATTGAAAAAAGCAAGACTTTTTAACCCAATAGATATTTAACACAACACAAACCGCTTTTATTCAGTGTGGTTAAAACGTTCTTTCGATAAATCAAGTACGATTGTTATGAAATCATAATTACTGTGTTAGAAATTATTGTACAAATTATATAGGGTGGCCGCAGTGGAGATGAAGTAAAGACGAGAAAATATGATGAATATATATATGTATATATATGTATATATATTAAATTTCCACAAAGGTATTTCTTAAACTAAATAATTTTAAGAACGTCTGAGGTTAGGTACGTTAGGTCTAAAAGTGCTTATACGAAAAAGATCTTAACTAAAGGAATTTAGTCTACGTCTGATGTTAGGAACGTTGGGCCGAAAAGTGTCTCATAATTATAATTAAAATGACGAGTTTTGCATCGGTCACGTTGCAATGCACGGGGCGCGCGTTCCGGGGTGCGCAAATGCAAGTGCATTGAACTGACGTTTTAGGTATGTGTGCTATGCAAATCTGGATACATAACATACACATAGAATAATTCCGAAATGTCTTTTCCATCACCAGGGGACCAGATGAAGGATGAGCGCAACCCTTATATTGTGGACGTATCGTATTTATAGTATAGTAGAGCTCCTTGTGAAAGAGCCAGTCCAGAGAAGTATTGCTACTTTACCTATTTCTGCCGCCAAGCAGAAATGTGAGCGGCATTGCGTTTCGGTTTAGACAAACAAAACAAAAGGGTGACGATCGCAGAGGCAGTGCTCCTAAGACCTTTGTGTTTTAAAGCATTGATTGGCATTGCAAATGTTATGGGTATCGATTTCATACGAAGAAACACTTTCGAAGTGTGTACACATGTGATTTTATTGTACCAAGTGTTTCTTTTTTTATAATATTACGTGACAAGACGAACAAGTGCATGCGCTTGTTGGTAAGCGACACGCCTGTCCATAACAGTTGCAGAACCACTCAGAGCTTTAAAACAACGAGCTGAGGGGCATTGAAAAATAAATTATTATTGTTAATAACAATAACGCACACATTTATTATATTTTTTCTTTGCATGTTTACTAGTTATTGACAGTTTTTAATTATAATATTTTGTACATTATGCGACCACCACTAATTATATTTGTATGTTTCGACGAAACTGGTTGTAGTAGCACTGTGAATGTATTGAACTGATCTAATGAACTTATTGTACCTACTTCCACAAATAAATCGATCTTTATCTTTATCTTTTATGGCCTCGCACTAGGTACCGCGGGTGCTATGGACACACAAAAGACAACCACAAATTAAATCCAAACTCACGAGAGAAATAAATGTAGGCCATACAAATATTTCTCCCAGCCCGGGAATGGAACCCTCGAAAACCCTTGAAAGCCTTAAACACTGACAACAATGATTTTATGGAAAAATTTGTTCACAGCTACAGTTCCTCCTAATGCTACTAGATAACTCCGATGGCACAGATATGGTGCCATCTTCGCGCAAGATCTTCATGGAGAAGTTCCGCAAATACATCATGGACAACTGTATCTTAGACATGGTCAGTCACCCTGTTTTTACAATAATATATCTGCATTCTGCTACCATACCTATTTCTACCGGCATAGAGTAAAGCGAGCATTACTGCGTTCCGGACTTGGCGGGTAAGGGTGCTGGTGAAATTTAATTTATTAATATTTAATAACTTTTTCCAGCACCTATTTATTTATACTTTTTATACACATTTGTTATACAATATAACAAATAATAACGCACACACTCAACATAGCCCCGCACTAGGGAAACCCTGTGTCGCGGGTGCCATGGACACACACATAGACAACCACAACTTACACCCAAACTCACGAGAGAAATAATTGTAGGCCATACAACTATTTCTCCCGGCCCGGGAATCGAACCTGGGACCTCTGCGTGGCAGTCCGGCATGGTAACCGTTCGGCCACGGAGGCAGTTACTTATCTAATATATTAGTTAATATATTAGATGCTGATGTAGGTATAGTGTATATGTATTAATTATTATAATGTATTTTCATAGTTATACATAAATTATTTGGAAGTATTTAAACATACACAACACGCACACCCACATCTGTTACAGTTTAATATGAACATATATATATAATTATTTTATTGTTATATTCAAGTATTAAGTAAGGGTTTTAGGGACGACAGTGAGGTATTACAGGCAGTATTGTAATTGTAATTTCACAACGTTGTACAACATCCTGGCCTCCTTCGACAAGGGGCTGGCCAAGATGCTCCTTGTATAGTAATAATAGCACACTCATATAATAATAGTTTATTTAAGTTATGTTAAAGTGTCGAATGCGAGGGCCGCTTTTTTCAGAGGCTGTTCAACATTTCAAGAAACTCCCCTTCCATCTCATGGTGCTGCCATGCTCGGCTCCTGACGGCAGTACTGAAGTTGTGGAGCGAACACCCTATTGGAAACCCGTAAGTATTCTAGTTTTATGTCTTTAAACTACCTCAAATGGCTTTGGTTGATTTTGCATAACAGTGAAAGTGTTGATTCTATCACTTTGGAAAACATATATAGTCAAATTTAGGATATATTTAAAATAGGATAAATTAGGATAAATTTAGAATATCGGATTCATTACGGCTGCTCAATGAAGACCTAAATGCGATAGCTGAATGGTCAGTCCGAAATGCGCTAGTACTAAACCCTAATAAATCAAAGTTTATGGTGCTTGGATCAAAAGTTCAGATTAGGAAAATTTTAAACAAGTCACCGGTAGTTAGTATTTTAGGTCAAAGCATTTCCCGGGCTCATGAAGCTAGAAATCTTGGTGTTCTGTTGGACAGCGAACTCCGTTACGAAAAACATTTAGAAAATGTTGTAAGAAGTTGCTTTTATAGACTGAAAGTCTTGTATAAAATTAGGAATTTATTGTCCGAGGGAGTTAGGATCACTTTGTGCGAGTCCCTGGTGCTGTCTCGTCTCAACTATGCAGACCTTGTTTATGGCCCTCGACTGTTATATAAAACAAGTCGCTTAATACAACGCATACAGAATGCATGTTGTAGATTTATTTTTGACGTTTCGCCTAGGAGTCACATAACGCCGTTTCTTAATAATGCATGTATACTCAACATGGAATCTCGCAGACAGTTACATCTTGCCTCTTTAATGTTTGATATTGCAAAATTCAAAAATCCAGATTATCTTTTTTCAAAATTACAATTTCCCCACTTTTATAAACGGTACGACCATATTCCTAGATCGTTACGTCCCCCGCTAAGCGTGCAGCGACATCGTACAGCAGCGTTCACCGGCAGTTTTCGCTACCACGCAACAAAGTGTTGGAATAATATTCCACCACCTTTAAGACTTTTAAAATCTAAACGCACCTTCAAGGAAAAGGTAAAGGAACTTCTTCTTGACAATCAAAAAAAGGGTATTTCACAGAGCTTTGCTTAGGTGGCGAAAATTTGCTGCATATCATCATCATCAGCCTATTGCAGTCCAGTCCAGTCCTATTGCATATATTGTGTATTAAAACCATGATTAACCCACTAACAATTTAATTTTCTTTTATATCTGTATTTCACTTGTTTTTCTTAATTTTTCTTTTATATATTGTACACTTACAATATATAATTTGAATTAAATCACTAATATTTTTAATTTATTTTTTAAACATAATACTTATATTATCTTCCTATTTATTTGGTTTCTATTCTAATTATTATTATATGTTTAAATATAACTAAATGGAAAAATGACGTCAGCGAGCTGATTATCGTATCCGCGATTACCTCTAGGTTATAGCTGAAAATCAGCGGTTTGCTCTTGAGTAAACACCGACGCTGAGCTATGACCTTTTTGCACTGCTGCAGCACACGTACATAACTGGGTGTCTAGCAGTGCTGCGACTCTGCTGTTTTTGTTTATTTTTTGTTTTGTTTGGGTTTTTGTGTTTTTTTATTATTTGTGTTTTTTTTATTATTTTTTTTTGCTGTTATGTACGTGTGAATGTAGTAACAAATAAACGTTTTATCTATCTATCTATCTATATACACTGATTACCATATGGTGTAAAAACACGATACCTTAAAATTTTCACGATAGAAAAAAAAACACAAACTTACCTCGAAACTTTTCAAGGAAACTGGTATATTCAATATATAAATATGTAATATGCTGTATAATATTTCATATTTATACCAATGATTTTTTTTAATGTCAACTGAACTAAATAGAACATGTATACTATGCGATAATACCTTTTTCAAATGGCATTAAATTCGTTTTTAAAAAATTAATTCTGAAATAAAGCCAGTGTCAGTAGAGTTAATCGTCCAACAATTACAAGCTCATTAGGAAACGCTACAAAGGAAAAAATACCTTTGTAGCATTATGTAAACCTACCGCCTCTCAACCAACGGGTAGTGGGTTCGAATTCGGGCTTGCACCTCTGGGTTTCGGAATATATGTGCGAAATTTAATTTGTTATTTACCACGAGCTTTTCGATCAAGCAAAACATCTCGTGAGGACATCTGCAAAAAAATTTAATGTTGTGTGTGAACTTCCCAATCTGCTTGGGAACTGTAAGCCCAAGCCCTCTCATTGTGAGAAACCGTGCCCAGCACTGGAACTATACATCTACTATATATACACAACTATACATACAATACATATACATACATACAGTGAATTTTAATTCATTTGTGGTGCGAGTACCAACTCAACACCTGTCGACCTTCATGAGAGGAGACTTTTGGCCGAAGGGTGTCATATACCGGCGTTTCCGAGGACGGCTACCGGACACTCACGTTGCGTCACACGTCGAAGTACATACGTGTAAATAAATAGTGTTATATGTATATTATCATGTTATATTGTATTTATGATTAGTCCGTAAGGTATTTATTTAATATTTCTGTTATTGTTTTATTATATTATTGTTATATTATATGTATGTTAGTCTGTAAGGTATGTATCTATGGGTCCTAGTTGCCTGAAATAAATAAATAAATAAAAAAAAAAATAAATAAATAAATAAATAAATACATCTTTCGATTTCGTAACAGTATTATATCTTTACGAAATCGAAAGATGTATTGTCGAAAACATCCACATATATCTTCCCTGGCCAGCAGATTAAGGTCCGCTGCATACGCAGTCCGCAGAATACGTGAGCTTACCGATGTTAGTACTGCTAGACTAGTTTACTTTAGTTACTTCCATAGTATAATGTCAATGTAAAGCGGCAGATATTCAAACCATATTTGTATTGCAAAAACGAGTTGTTCGTTCTGTGTACCGTCTAGGCTCTCGGGTTTCTCTCAGAGGAAAGTTTAGGGATACTGGTATCATGACTGTGGCATCCCAGTACATTTATTCAAATATTTTATATGCCCGTAAAAATATACATAATTTCAATAAGACTTCTTTCTTATTGAAATTATGTATATTATATTATCCATAATATTAACATTAGAGGTAAGTCCAAACTCATGGTACCACGATTTCGTTTAACCAAGGTAAACAACTCTTTTATGAGGAACTGTATACGTTTTTACAATAAGATTCCGGAGCATATTTTATATTTATCATATTTATCATTTCCTAAGTTTAAAAACTACATTAAAAATATTTTGATCGAAAAATCATATTACAAAATGGAAGACTACGCGTTAGATAAAGATGTATGGAAAGACGACACGGCTCCAGAATCCACACAAAATTTGATTCAAAGCATAGGCATTTAAGTTTATTTGAAAACAGCAGTCCCTAGAGTTTCTTGCTCGTTCATCTCAGGGAGGTCTGCGTAGTGAACGAGCAGTAGCTTAAATTTATTTATTATTTATTTATTATTATTTATTATTTATTTTATATTTTTTTTTTTTTTACTATGTCTGAAATAAACTTTTTGAATTTGAATTTGAATTTAAATGTGATTTTCAAGTGTAAATTTATTTTACCTATGGAATAAATAATCTTTGACTTTGACTTTGATCAATTATTAGAATGTTATCATTGGCAGACAAATCCCACCTCATCTGCCAGCCAGGACATTTATCGACGGAGAGCTGGATTTCTACAATGTTGACAGACTGGGCGGAGTGCTACCTTTCCTGGTCAGGACTTTACGGTAAAGAACTGTAGGTACATAACCGTATTAGGTATGAAATCTTTAGATTTTTTAAAATATAGTCGCAATATAAATACATGTATAGTCGATGTCCTAAGATACCTGATCCCCAAGCCGATCTTTTGGTTGTGAAAGCCTTCTTATGCATTCAATAGAAAAGTGTATAAGGGTGCGTACAGATTTGGCGTGTGCGCCGCAAAAGCGCTTGTTTGCGAAAGGCTCGAGAACTGCATACGTGCATTATGTTGTATGATCTGTTCGCGTACCGTTCGCAGGCCGCTTGTGCGATTCGTGCATTTAAGTGCACGCATGCAGCACGCGTGCAGCGCACGTGCAGTGCACATGCAGCACATTCGCGGCTCATTCGCCAGATTCGTACGCATCTGAATGCCAGCCTTTTGGTTGGAATTTGTATTTATGTAAAGTAATTAAAGATCAAATTTGCTTAAAAAGTCATAATGCAATATTAAAATGAATTATATGGCTCGCAGGTTAAAGGTTAAGTTGGTTTAACACGTTTCTTCACACCGATCTACTCAGGATTCTTAGGACATTGACTGTACATTCGATGTAGTAAGTTCTTCAAAAGCTACATTACTGCTGTTAAATAATGAATGCATAGGTAATAAGAAATTCTGCTTTAAGAAAGGAATATTTTTCCGACGTTTTAATAACTTGTAATTAAGTTTTGTTGAATGTCATAATATTCAATTATTTTTTGTGAAATTCCTCCACTAGTTTGTTATAATTATTAAACAAAAATAACATTTAGAAAAAATTTACTTCGATCTGGCTGGACTCGAACCAACGTCATCTATCAAAGCGTGGCAGATGGCTTGCCAACTAATCATTTAATAACTTGTTTTGGTTTTGGTGATTTTTTGCAGGCAGGACCTAATATCCGTTTTAGGAGAAGACAATCCTTTCATCCAAAGTTTCGAACCTAGCTACAATAGGGCTGGCGGAATTGACACAGGTAATATCGTAGTTTTACAGGAATAATTTAGGCTGTTTTAATGCTTTCAGGTGAGAGGTTTGGAAAGATTCTATAAAAGATATTAGTAGATAGACACGCATAGACAACCACAAATTACGTATAAAATTGTATAGTTATTAATAGAGTTGTGAGTTGTGTAGTTTGCGCTGCATTCTAGCCGCGAGCTATCTGCCGACTCACGGGCGTAATGACAACTGATTTTCGGTTGCATCGTGTGACGGGCTAGCGCGAGTGGAGGTTGGGGTGAGGGAAGGGGTCACTTTGGTATAAACGCTTAAAAGCAACTAAATAAAATACGTTCGTCTGGCGCTCCAACCGAATTTCGGGGCAAGCTGAGCAACTCAAAAAACGCAACTCACAACTCACAAAATTACGCTCGCTTGGCCTCGCCCTAAATGCGACGTTTTCAAGTGTAAATTTATTTTGCCTATGGCAGAAATGATTCTTTGACTTTGACATTAACTTTGACGGACATATATAATTCCACTGTACATATATTTATTTACCAGAAATAGATGATTTGGTTGCTCAACAGGCTTTCTGGCGCAATTGTCAGGTGTGAGCGATATGGCGGCTGGGTCGCCTGGACTGGCCACTTTGCCTCATGTCATCTCGTCCATGGCACGTTTCATGCATCCGCCTCCCTTACCACCAATGTCTAACAGGTAATAAATTCTATCATAAACCTTAAATACCCTTCGTGGTAGTGGTAAGCGACACGCCTGTCCATAGCAAGTGCATTGCCACTTTCAGAGCTTTAAATCGCAAAAATCTAAGGGACACTGCCACTGCACTCGTCACCCTTAGATATAAGTTGACAAGTCCCATGCGCCTGTAATTTCACCAGAATCCTTACCTGTCAAAACCAGGACGCTGTTATGTCCACTTTAGTACCTGGCGGCAGAAATAGGTAAGGTGACAATACTTCTTTGGACAACGTCTGGAGTTCTACTGCGATAAAAATATTTTATAGTCCATATTTTTATCCCACTTGCTAATGAAGTGTCATAACATGAAGGCAAAGCCGACCGAGCCTATATTACGCCCACGGGCTTTTTCATTACATTACTTTAATGATTTTTTTTTTAACTTCCTACCTACTCACGAACTTTTTTTAGAATATTTTTATCAGGAATTGAAAATGACCGTGGATATAATAAGAAAAAAGGCTCGAGTGTTTTATTTGAGGCATTATAGTCAAGTTATCCTGCATGCAGTCCTATTATTTACGTACAAGCGTGATGAAAAACATTGTATGTTTCACGGGCGGTACAGGAATTACGAACCTCGACTCCGAAAGCCTTCAGTCTTCGACTTCGCGCTTCTAATAGCCTCGTTCGTAATTCCTTATTTACCGCTTTTAATACGTAATATACTCGTATACAGGTGTATCTCATATACAGGATGTGTCTTTAATACAATTTAGCTTTACAGAACTACTGGCGAAACAGCCCTAGCGCTAAAAGGAACCAGATCTCTTATGCCTGGAGCGGGTTCCATAGACGTCAGATCAGCGCAACTGAGGCTTGTAGACGGCCTGCTTGCGCTGTACCACGGAGCCGCTATCAAACACGCTGAGAAGGTAATTTTCCAATACGACTCATTGGCTATTACAACTGACCAATTAACTTTATGGACCATTTCGAAAAACAATGAAATCTATCTAATACATGCATGGCGACCACATTATAGATTATCTGACTCGATTCCATTGAGCCATTGGACGTGATCTTTTTTTTATAATATCAAGTGACGGGACGAACAAGTCGAGCATCTGATGGTAAGCTACACGCCTGTCCGTAACAGTTGCAGTGCCATTTAGGGCTTTAAATCGCAAGGCACTGCCACTGCGCCCGTCACCCTGAGACATAAGTTAACAAGTCCCATGTGCCTGTAATTTCACCAGAATCCTTGCCTGTCAAAACCGGGACGCTGTTATGTCCACTTTAGTACCTGGCGGCAGAAATAGGTAAGGTGACATACTTCTTTGGACAAAGTCTGGAGTTCTACCGCGATAAAAAGTCAGAAAATATTTTAAAGTCCATATTTTCATCACACTTGCTAATGAAATGTCATAACATGAAGGCAAAGCCGACCGGGCCTAGATTACGCCCACGGGCTTTTTCAAAATCAGAACACAGCAATGCTGTCATTACTGCTTGGCAGCAGAAATAGATAAAGTGGCAGTACTTCCCTGGACGAACTCACAAGAATCTAACTCTACCGCTAATAAAATCGTACGTCAAAAGTGTTTTTCACATAAAAATAATACGTTCCACATGTAACATTTATTTATTTCACAGCTTTAATGAATTTTCGTCATTGTGGCAATGCCAGGGCCGTACCTTGTCATTGTAGCAGGAAGACATGGTCCATGCTTTACAACTCATGAACTTTTGAAAATACTTTTGTACCATGCCTGAGATTATCTTTGCATTCACATATTATTATGTTTTTAGCTATGTGAACTAAGGGACAACCAACTGGACATGGCAGACTGTCTTCACGACATTGAGTACCGCATGTATACGGTATCTTCGGAGATACAGGCGGGAGGTGGTAAGTACTAATTTTCTTGAAAATACATTTGATGGTATTTTTTTTAATGTCCGGTTATCTCCTTTTCTTTGATAAAGTAGTCAGTCCCTTTAGCATTCCTCTGTGAAATGCAGTGGCGTAGCGGAGATTTCTGCCGGCCGCGGGGCCAACCTTAAATTTGTTTTCACGATTGCAAAAGAAGTTTGTTCGGGTAGGCTCGGCTGAATTGTTGTGTTCTGTGTTAGCCTGCCGTTGCCACCTTTGTGTTGTTCAGGATATCGTTTTCTCACATAGTGGGATCATCAAGTTTGTAACCAGAAATAGAGATGAAATAAGGGCCATCCATAACCTGGCAACTCGTTTGGTAAATGGGCCTCATATCACTTTTAAATATCAACTCTCGTTCCCGCTGAAATCACAAATTACGAAAACTGAAATAATACAGCGCCAACAACTTGACCTGTGTGTACGTCTCCGTATTTCCAAAAATATTCTGTATTTATTGCAATAAAGATAATATATCTAACAATGGGGGCTGCTCCATTCGGTGGTGCTGGAAAAACAGCAAAACATCTAATACAAAACAAACGGAATTACATTTCATCGGTAATTAATTATTAAATATGTCATTTTGCAATTATCCTCCATTATAGCAAAGCTCAAGTTAAACAGGTCGATTTGAAATGAAACAATTGATGTCACAGACAATCGGAGCGCAGTTGTCACAGTAATGATTTGGCAGAATAGTTTGCAAACCAATTAAATGGCATTTCGTCTCTATTTCTGGTTATATACTCGATGAGTAGAATTTATGTTCTAATTTTAAGGAAAAAAATAATGATTTGGATTGACTATTTACCGCCATTTGATTTGGATTGACTATTTACCGCCATTTCTGTGCTGCCCGGGATCATGGCCCCCTTTGCACCCCACGCTACGCCACTGGTAAAATGTCCTTAATCAAAGAATATTATTATAAAAGGGGAAAAAGAATATATCGTCAAAAGAACGCATCTTGGCGAACCAATTTACTCCTAACCCTCCCTGATAGAAGGAAGCATTAAAACTCTTACACATGATCCTACAATGCTTATTTCTTTGTTAGGTGGAGAACGTACAGAAAAAGAGAAAGCAAGAAAACAGTTAATGGATAAAATGCTTAAAGAACTAGAAATATCAAAAGCAGTTTATGAGGTATAAATAATTAATAGATTCAGGCGTTACGTTCGTTTACTGACAATGCCTCTCACCCCGCCCCATACAATAGCGGCAGAGCGCGTCATGTCGGGGATAGACAAGATTTTTTTCTTGTCCGGCGCCGAGGCAGTGTACACAGTTCGTGTGTAGAAACGACACGAATTCTTGCATAGACCCGGCGACTTTTCTGAGCGTGGACACGCACCCTAACAAGAAGCTCTACTGTTACTAGAGTCGTCCTCAGAAATTGTTGATTGTTCGACCCTCAGCCGAAGAAGTAGGTCGTATCATGTTAACCACTTTGGTTTATTTATAGGATATGATAACTTTATTCACCAGTACACTTTACCAGTTGATTGTAGTAAAAATTACATTTTAACGCCACGTTTTTCAAAATCACAATCAACGCGCCTCTCTCTTTCGAGTAGACTTTCAGAAAACGAGGACATAGCCAGTTACATATGTTGCTATTTTTATTTTTCTAAATTATTTCTAAATTGGTAGAAATACTTAAGAATCCTCACAGTTAGTGTTTATTTGTAACATGCAACAAATGGGACTGCAAGAACTCTTCCAACGCCACAACATGATAACGTAAATTAATTAACATTCACTAACGTATTTAATTACAGGATATCACTGCAGAATGTCATTTTTTTTCCACACTCATAGCACTAGGGAAACCTTGTATCGCAGGTGCCATGGACACACACATAGATAACCATAAATTACACTCAAACTCACGAGAGAAATAAGGCCATACACATATTTCACTCGGCCTGGGAATCGAACCCAGTACCTCTGCGTGTCAGGTCAGCATGGTAACCGTTCGGCCATAGAGGCAGTTGAATTATGATCAGTATAGATTGACTACTTCTGCCCTCGTAACGTGAAAAGGCACAACTATGCGTACTTCATACAGCAGTTGTACCTTTTTTCGTTCCGAGGGCAGACTTTTCGTTCATTTACCTGACCTTGTTAGAAATGACCACTATTTCATTCCATGAGCTACCCACTCCCCTCAAATTGAGCAGTCTCCAAATAAAAGACCACACAGATCCTTACCTGGTTCGTCAATGAAGCTTAGTCTCTACGTATAACAAAACAAAAATTTCTAATTAAATTCAGGAGAAACTGGAAGCTGGCGCGTTACAAATGGCGTGGGTGATCGGAGCGATCTGGACGAAAAAACGCCAATCTGAACTTGTGCGGCATTTCATGGGTACATTGCATTCTCTGCGGTTGGCTTCAGACCCGGATTACGCCACTCACGCTGCGGTATGACCTGTTTATAATACAGCAGCAACTGTCGACCAAACCAATCCGCCTACCAAACGTAACCTTGGTATAATAAAGTCACAAGTGATCGTACGTCATAAGTGCTTTAAACACGTGTACGTCATAAAAATAATATGAACTACTTGTATTAGGTATATTTGAATTTCTTCCTGTCTTTATTTTATTTTGTTCATTTGGCAAAGCTACAGCACACAAATTGAAAACTTAACTATAACATGTAGATACATTTAAAAAATGTGAGTCAACTTGCATTCCTTTTACAGCTATGTACAACATTTGAATAAGGAATATACATTAAAAAGGGCTTAACTTCCTATTTAAAATGAGACTTAACGGAAAAAAACTTACTACAATTCTTGATAGCAATAAAAACAGAATAAATAAATAAAATAAAAGAAAACTACTCAGAAACACAACTCAATATTAGTGAACAGTTACTGAATATTTTATGACTCTCAAAGAACATATCTCTCTAGAAATATCATTGTAAGTTCTACACATCCGAAAGTTAGGGCTATTTATACGTGACATTATTGGTACAGCAAGGTAACGAAAACTGTCTTTGAACACGCATGCTGCCGGTCCTAAATGAAACATAGCCTAACAGTTCACTGGCGCCCAAATCGTAATTAATAATTTTATACAAAGTAGAGACGTCCTGCACTACCCGCCTAATATGTAGAAGAGTAATCTTAAAAAATTTGAATCTCGCCTATACATCACCAGTTAACGGTGAATTCCAAGTTTAGAGCATAACTTCTCAAGTAGTCATCTCTGGATTGCCTCGATTCGATCAATATTATTATGAATTTTATAAGAAGGAGACCAAACTACTGAGCAATACTCAAGGGAAAAAAACAGATGTAGCATACTATCCGGTATCCGAAACGGTCTTACCAATCCTTGAATGAATCTTTGAATGTGCAATAAATTAACATCATTTATGATATACTTGTGAGACTAACTTCTTTACACTGGCGTAAAACTAGCTAGACTGTCGTCTTCAAAGATCACACAAATTCATTTAAGGGGCGATGTATACGCTTCTATAATACGATTCCGAGTGATATTCAAAATTTGCCATATACGAGGTTTAAAGCTGTAGTGAAACAAAAGTTTTATTCTAAAGGTTATATACAGTTTCTGCGTACTTTGATGACAAAAATCTGTGATAGTGACCTTATCAGCTCTTGCAGGTATTTTCGATCTAAGATGTTTGGAATATATATTTACAAAGAACAACCCCTAGAGTTTTTTGCTCATTGTACTCAAGGGACTGCCTTGAATTGGAATCCAAATGAGCAGTAGAGTGTAAACAATATTACGATTTCAAGTATAATTTGCTTACCTGTGAAATAAATTCGATTTGACATTGACTTTGCCCAGGGCGCATCAGACGTACAGGATCTTTCGTGCACTCCTTTTTCGCTTTTTCATATTTATTTATTATTTATATAAAACCTCTCCTGGAAACTTGTTATTTTAAATATGTGGCCTTATTAAACCAAGGGTACGCAACAATATCTTGGTAATTTTCTTATACGCATTTGCAGATAGCTCAGTAGAACTTTTAGGTGCTGATCGAAATTCGATTCTAACATAGGATGTCATTTGAGATCCTGCATTCTTGAGCATCTTTTCTGATGCATTAACTATTCGCTCCAATAATCCCTTCTCTTAACAGTTTATACTACCGCAGCTTGAATTCAAATTTTTCCCGTACTAATGTCTTTCATTTTGCTTAGGTCAGCAGGGACACTGGCTTTATTTCAGAATTTTTTTACAAAGTAAATTATAGCGCTAGAAACACGCTACTATGTCAGTCCGACTACAAGACCAGAACTCGAAACCTACTGTTGCAGCGAGGAATAAGACAGGGAGATGTTATATCCCCAATATTGTTTACCGCTGCACTAGTAGAGGGTACTGGGTTCTGGACTGGGAAGGGCCAGACATCAACATTAATGGCGAGTACAACACTCACCTTCGGCTCGCCGATATTATAGCCGTCATGGCTGAGCCCACGGACGACCTCAGTACAATGCTCGATGATCTCAGTAGACCCTCCGAAAGAGTCGGTCTTAAAATGAACATGGACAAGACGAAGCTCAAGTCGAATAACCATGTACGGCCAACTCCCGTGAAGATCGGAAACTCTACACTCGAAGTTGTTGACGATTATGTATGCCTAGTACAAATTATCCAGTTAGGTACTCCAACTTCGAAAAAGAGGTCAATAGTCGAATCCGACTCGACTGGGCAGCGTTCGGGAAATTAAGCCATATCTTCTTGTCCAAAATACCACAGTGTCTGAAGACAAAAGTTTTCGCAGTTTGTGTTGCCAGTGATAAGAAGACTCATAAGAAGGCTCAAGGTCACTCAAAGTGCAATGGTAAGGGCTATGCTCGGAGTTTCGTTGCGAGATCGAATCAGTAATGAGGATATCCACAAGACAACCAGAGTAACCGACATAGCCCTAATTGCAAAACTTAAGTGTCAATGGGCAGGGCACATTGGTCGCAGAACAGTTAGCCGATGGGGCCGAAGATTTCTCGAGTGGTGATCGCGTACCGGTACACGCGGCGTGGGCAGACGACCCACAAGCTGGACTGATGATCTGATGAAAGCTGCGGGAATCCGCTGTATGCAAGCGCTGCAGGTCGTATTGGCATTCTTTGGGGGAGGCCTATGTTCAGCAGTGGACTTACTTTGGCTGAAATGATGATAACGATGATGAAATTAAAGACATTTGAGAAACGTGTATCACATATACGTGTTGTATTTAGTTCAGTTGATGTAAACAAAGTCATTGGTAAACGTAAAGTACGCATTGAATATAGCTGTTTTCTCGTAAAATGTCGAGGTAAGTTTGTGTTTTTTGTTCTATCGTGAAAATTTTTAGGAATCGTGTTTTCACACCGCATAGTGTAATCTTGCAGGTAGCCAGCAAAGAAATCCTACCCGGGAAAAGTTCAATTTTGGACGGAGCGAGCTACGCCTCCTTGCAACTAGAATACACATCGAGTTCAGATCAAAGGTACCAGAAGTAGGTATAAGAACATGCAAACATGTAATTTTGTCGGATTGCATTGAAAGAACTGTTTTATTTACAGTCCCCAAAGCCCAAGATCGAGAGCCACCACACCTAGAATTGGATCACACATGCAGTTAGGACAACAAAGCAGTTAGCATTTTACTTCTAACATCTAACACAGTATAATTGGTAGGTTAGAATACGGACTAATAACTCAAGAAGACGCTAATCGCGACACAAGACAAAGCCACTCTAATTTTGTAGTAATATAAAAAAAATCTGCTAGATGGCGCTTATTGCACAGATTTTTACTTTGTTTACGATTAGCTCCCTCTACCCGTATTAGGAAACGTTCTTTATAAATTAATTTGTAACACACAATGCTATCTATTGACACGCTTATTTGTCGAAGTTCAGAAAATAATTTTGGTTCACGATCAATATTCGAATAACATTACAAGGCAAAAAATACTGACTTCTTATATATCATAAAGAGTGTAGCGCTGGTCAGCGGCCCCCTCCGCTGACCCGCGTAGACAATTGAAATGCAGACTTCGAAAGGGCAAGCGGCTAGAGACCAAACAGTGTGTCTCACTGACGTGAAAGCACAAGGTTCAGTGCTGAAGTTAAGGGCGTTCCTTCACCGCGAACATTCAAGGGCACTCAAAGGCACTCGCGGGCACTCCTGGCTCTCGCGGGCACTCAAAGGCATTCACAAGCTCTCGCAGGCACTCGCGGGCACTCGTGGGCTCTCGCAGGCACGCCTTGCTACCTCGCACATCTCTGGTGGAATCGCAGCCTAATCGAATCTTGGATGTTACATTACAGGCGAGTGCTTGCCGGTGAAGGAGGTAGTTGATAATGTAATGCTCAAAAACGAATGTTCGCATGCGAATGCTCGCCGGTGTGGGAGGTAGTTAGTAATGTAATGCTCATAAAAGAAACGTTCGCAGGCGAATGCTCGCCTGTGAGGGAGGTAGTTTGACTAATCTTCAATGTTACATTACAGAGAACTAAGTTTATTTGTGAGTGAATTACTAAGAATCGAGTTTTTAAGAATTGTTTAACTCGAGTTCCTCCTACAACGAGTCAACTCGAGTTACTCTTTTATGAACTCGAGCTAACTCGATTCAGTACCCTCCCCGCGCCGAGCGAGCCGAATACTTCATACATACAGCGCAATGCGCAGCAGCTTCTCGTTCGGTGACCTTCGGAGCATGCTCGAGTCGCGAGCGTTACTCCCACAATTAGTCAATTCGAGCTACTTTTTGTGAACACGAGCTAGCTTGGTGCGGTTCCCGCTGAGTTGAATACTTTATTCTTACAGCGCGTCGGCTATTCATTGTCACTCGTTCGGTTCGGCGACCTTTGGAGCACTCTCGAGTCGCGGTCGGCCGGCCGATCGTGCCCAACTCGGTGAATCGTCGGTTCGAATTCTACTCGCGACTCGCAGTTGCTGAAAAGACACCGAATCGAGTTAACTCCCATCGCTGACCGATATCTCTCAATAACTTGAGATTGAGAGCCTTTTAGTGCCATACGAATACTATGGCATTTTTTCATTCATTGACAATACAAAACATGAGTTGACCTGTACTATTAAAGGTAACACAACGATAGCGCGTTTCAGGGTACAACTAATGTCATCTAGCGGTGGTGTGATGGAACAAATGGCGTGTTAATGTTGTGGTTGTTACAAGTGGAATTAATTGATATCCACAGCCATTTACATAATATAAAATTCTTCCAGGCAATCGAACAGAGCCATCTAGACATAAGACGGGATTTAGACCTTTTTCAGAGTTACGATCTGTCGTATGGAGATTAGTTACCCTCTTTTGAGTTATTGGTACAAGAGAAGTGTCTGGTTGTTCTATGTAGTACCGTTGGACTATTTTTTATTCATGTATATACAGGTTGATAAAAAAACATTGACCATTTTAAAGGAGCGTACTGTTTAATGGAAATAAAAAATACATCTTAGGTTTTTTTTTCAAATACTTAACAAATAAATAAGATACGACGTCTCAAAGTTTTCCGAAAAATTGTGAACAATATTGCCACCCGATGATTAGCCGACGCCGTTGCTATGGCAACAAGAACGATGTGGGACAGTGGGCGAAGTCAACGCGCGAAAATTTATGTATTCGGCAGACAACAAAGTATTAAACTAACGCGCGATGCGTTAGCGCAGGTCTGTCATCGCGCAGCGTGACATGCTGACGTCTAGGCATTTAGACAACTCGGCGCCGATCGCTCAATGTTATTTATTATTTAGAGGTTAACCACGCGTTAAAAATTATTGGAATAATTAACACAAAAAAAGGGATTTTTTTGTTTTATTTCACAAATGTGTTCTATTACTGAATCTTATGCACAGGAAATAAAATGGACGGTGGTTTTTTTTCATCAACCTGTATAGTATAGAGTTTCGTAGATTGGAACCCATATAATCGGTTCATTTATTTATATACAACTTACGCTAACAGTAACTAAACATGTAAGCCATAGTCAATAAGAGTTGAGTCGATGTCCGCCCGAAAGCAAGTTACAGAACTTCCATCACAGACCTTCGGGCGGTGACCGTTTCCAACAGATGTCAGATAGTTCGATTCAGAGTTAGTGGAAACGTCATTATCTTTAATCCAATTTAGAGGTTCTATCTAGGCTAGAGCCTCGTAGAATGGTATCTGCCTTATAGCCCATGCACACTATTTTATACGAACCAACGACGCGCGTTTACGGCGCCATAGATGCTCAAAAAGCAGATTGTTGTGTTTGTATCGATTCTAACGCGCCTAAAACGCGATACAAAAGCGCGCTTCCGTTTTCGTATGCGTGCAGATGACGCGTGTTTACAGCGCCACTGAATTTGTGAACGTGTGCAAAGGTTTACTCTCTGCGGCTGCATCGCGGTTGAATCGTGTTTCCGCGCGTCATCTGCGCGTCATCGGCGCGTATAGAATACGCAGTGTGCGTATGGTCTTAGAGAGAACAGAGATAAATCGGGCCGTGGTATAAGAAAGGGATTTGAGCCAATAGAGGGGGGTTACTGAGATATGCCCCTAACAGGCTAAGGATATAATGTAGGTAAATTGCCTGTAGTCCACTTTCCGTTGATTGTTCTGTACTGCGAAATCCTGTTACGATATCAGTGCTATTCATAATATATTTTTTGTTACCATACAGACAACGTAAGAATATCCTTCGATGCCAATTATCATAATAATAATATAGCTGTTCTAATCAAACTTTCAAAAACTCCGAAAACATTGCAAGAACAACACGTTTGTCACAAAAACTTTTCGTTACATTTCGTCTAGATCACGGGTGTACTCTGACCCAAAATTTTAAACAAGGCCCCATCTTCAAGCTATGAGATACTGTATGGGCAAATCGATTTCTATCAAAATTTCTACCAAATCTTTAAAAGAAATTTCTACATAGCAATAAGACTGTAGTATGTTGTATTAACTTATGTTTTTTATACTTATGTATGTATGTTTTTTACAAGTTTGTGTTGCCACTGTAATTTTATGTGTAATGAAGAGTATTTCATGAATTCATTCATTCAAAATACAATCTTTTCAGCGCCACCAGCAGGAACAACGGTATCGCAGGAGTTCATGGAATCCCTGTTCGCCTTTGTGCCGGAATACCACGTGGATGCAATGCTAGAGCTTTGCAATACTTTGCGATTGTACATGCATCCCACAGTACCTGTGCAACAAATACCTGGTATATAGTGGAATTTACTTCCTTTCTATTTGGTTTATTAAGCAAAGTTTTTGCAACAAATCTCACACAATAAATAGCACTCTTGATGTAATAAGACCACATCTGTAAAATGACAACTTTACGAGAATTAAAGATTCTACGAGCGAAATTACTCGTTTGAACACTATCTCAGTTTGAATTCAATTTTTTTCCCGTACTAATACGGTTCATTTTACAAGGATACTGGCTTCACTTCCGAATTTATTTTTTTACAAACTAAATAAAGCCATTTGAAAAATGTATGCCGTATACTATACGTGTTCTGTTTAGTTCAGTTAATATAAAAAAAATCATTGGTATATTATGAAGTACCTATTGAATTTTTTCGAGATAAGTTTGTTTTTTCTATCGTTAAAATTTTTAGGATTCGTGTTTTCATACCGTATAGTAATCAGCCTCAATTTTACTTATATATTTTTTCCAAAATGATTGATTCAACACTTTCACTGTTATGTGGAAACAGCCAAAGCCTTAAAAACACTTAATTGATCTGGAAGATGATTTAAACAAATGGAGTCGTATCTAGCGCGCAATGTTCAACCTCGAATGTTCTGACTGTCCTATACTTTTTAAGTCATTTATTTTGGGGACCACTGTAACATCAAAAACTATTTACATAAGTTCCTACTATGAAATTTACAAAAAATAATTACAAATTCTTCCTTCAAATATTTTTCATAAATATCGAAAGCACGAATTTCGGAATTTCATAAGAACTACCCGTACATAATTTGTTCAATGTAATTCGTATTATTTTTATGCCTTTCATGTGATAATAGTATTTTATGCAATCGTTGCATAATGAGGGTAAAGTCGAAAAGCCACGTGGCCTAAGTAATAGGTACGAGATTGTAAGACCTAATTATCTAAAGAATACTTTCCCAGAGAATAAAGGGTCACTCTCCGCCTCTCCCTAGTTTTAGACACCAGTCCGCGCCCCTCATATTGACGATCACATTGACGGAACGGCAACATAGCTGTCAGCGAGCCGTTCGCTTTATACGATTTTGATATTCAAATTTCGAATTTTTAATATAATGCGATTTCATAACAGATTATTTAAAAAAAATATTTTATTAAAGAAAAAATGTTGTGTAGGTAATTAATGGTAGTGTTATTCACGTATTATATTAAGCTTTTAAGTTGTATAATTTACGGTTATTTTAGTATTTAATAAATAAAATCATTGGTCTACGTAATGATCATAATTATTTACATGTACACAACATTCATTTGCTCTTACAAAGTTACTGTGCACGTTAAACAAGAGACTACGTAGCTCAAGTAAGTGATGCATAACCCTACCACCTTGTAGACACCTTGCTGTACGTAGTAGTAGTAGTAGGTAAATAAGTTTCTACCGTTGTATGGAGCGTCCGGGGTATGATTTTTCTACAAGTAAATAAAATAGTGAAACACTACCAATATTTAATGTACATTTTGTTAACAATCCATGACAATAACTTCAAACGAACGCTACAAAACACAAACCAAAGAGATAAAAGTGGCCAAGTACCGCTTATATTATAACCATTTTTTTTATAAAAGGTTATGGTCCGGTTGCAAGATCTTTAGGCCAACGTAACCAATCAGGAAGCAGTAGAGCGTTTTAGTAGTGTCATGTTTGATATTTTAATTTTTTTATTATTTTATTTATTTGTTGAGCATTGGCTATAGAGCCATCAGCTTATACAATAAATAATTTATTGAAACTCAAAACGTAATAACAATTAAAGTAAAAATTTATTTGTGAAAAAACTGTTGCCACAAAAAACCGCCATTTTTCTGAAAATTATTAATTAGCAAAAACACGACGTTCTTTTTTTGAAACTAAAATGAAATTTTTCAGTTCATTGGCGAATGCCATAGACAATAGAATTTTAATTCAGAAGTAACTCTTATAAGTTTGTGTTCAGAACTAAAAAGGGCGTCTTTGTGGTATGGTATAGGAAATTATAAGATAGATTAAAGTTAAAATGCAGGAGTAGAAAAAAATCACTTAACATCTGACATGTGGCTTTATTATACCCAGAGTACGCGATGCAAATTTACGTATACATTGTTTTTTAAAATTAAACTTTTCGTTGTATCCGTTCTGTCATATTGTGTATGATAAATAGGAACGTCCGAAATTTAGAACAAAAAGTTACGTATCCATGAAAAAAAACACGTTTGTCATGCGTAATTGACGTAGACATGGATTTATGTACAGTCGATGCTTTAAAATACTTGGCCCTCTAGCCGAACTATTGGTTATAAGAGCCTTCTTACGTATTCAACAGATAAGTGTAAAGAAATTGCAGCTTTTTGGTTGAAATTTGTATGTATATAATGTATTTAAAAATAAAATTGGTTTAAAACCTTCCTTAGCACGTTATTGATGAATGATGCAATAAGAAAGTCGTATCAAAATGAACTGCCTGACTGGCAGAATGTTTACCATGCCACACAGAGGTCCCGGGACGGAAGAAATATTTGTATGGCCTACATTTATTTCTCTTATGAGTTTGGGTATAACCTGTGATTGTCTATGCGGGTGTTCACGGTACTCGCGACACAGGGTTTCCCTAGTGCGAGACTATGAGCGTACGCGCTATAATTATAATTTTACAGCTCAGAGGTTAAAGGTTAAATTTGTTTAACTTAACACCTTTCTTCACACTCGTCTAATAAGAACCAAATAGTTGGTTAGGGGGTTCAGGGATCTTAGAGCATCAACTGTACCTCAAAAATCTGAGGTCTACTCTCCTCCGTCCTATATCTGTCAAATAAGTAATACTGGACCGAATTAAAGGACAATATCAAGTATGAAGCTTCATTCGCATCGAGTATTACTTATTTGCAGCAATTGTTTCGGACGGATGTCGGAGAAGGACCTGATCCCAGACGGAGAAGGAGAGTACAGGGGTTACCTATCAGTAGTCCGGAATGATATTTTCCAGAAATAACGTTTGGTCGAAATTTCATAACCTCGAAAGTAATTTTGAAAGGAAAATGTTTTTTCTTTTAAACCTTTTTTTTGTTAATCCGGGGGAATCTGTTTACAGATACCCCGGCCCCGCAGGGGCAGATAAACCTAACTTAACTGTCTTTGCGATATTCATTCAACATATCCTGAAAGAACAACTGTTTTGTTATAATTCGGTTTTCGGTGTAATGAAAATTCGAACAAATGTTATTTCGGTTAAAAAAATTTTCGAATTTGTGATAGGTTACCGAGTACAGGGCCTGATCCTAGACGGAGAAGGAGAGTACAGGGTCTGATCCCAACGTTAAATCCTAACAGAATGGGAGGAGTTAGTTGTATCGTGTGCAGCATTTCTGTGCTCGGAATTCGCGGACCAGCGAATCGTTCTTGCCAGTACGCGGGAGTCCCTCGTACAAACACTGGCCTCCTTTGCCACGCAGCCTGCCACCATGAGGGCCATTGAACGTGTGCCTATGAAACAGTAAGATTCTATGTAATTCGCACTTACACTGGTTTCAAATAGATTGGGTTTTATTTTGACTCTCGTGTTATTTCAGTGTTCAAAATCATAATTAATATTGACTTTTATGAAAAGATATTATGTATTCTAGTTAGTATAGTGTTACGACGTTAATTTATGTATGAAGGAACTAAGAAGTTAAGTGCGTTATCCACAGGCAAATGTCAATGGTAGAAGAACTGGTACGACCTTATCAGAATCGTGCGTGGGCGCAATCCAATTGGGTACTTGTGCGGTTCTGGCACGGGTCTGGATTCGGATTCAGACACCGGCAGTGGCCCCATCTTGCTGCCAGGTAAGATTTATCAAATGTTTACTTTGTAGGTATAAGACAACTTTTGGCAGTAGAGCTCCTTATGAAAGAGTTCGTTAAGGAATGTACTGCCGCCTTACTTGTTTCTGCCGCCAAGCAGTAATGTGAGCATAACTGCGTTCCGGTTGTGAACGGTAGGGGTGCTGGTCCAATTACAGGCACATGGGACTCGTCTCAGTGTGACGGGCGGGCGCAATGGCAGTGCCCCTCCGATCTCTGCGTTTTAAAGCTCTAAGTGGCACTGCAACTGTTATGGACAGGCGTGTCGCTTACCAGCAGGCCCACCACTTAATCGTCTCGTGACTTGGTATTATAAAAAAATATATTTTTATTAAATATATTATATTTTTATTACCTTTCCAGTTATTTTTATTCCCTTTTTGTAAGGGTGCGTACGCTTTGCATGTGCGCTGCACGCTATACTTCGTTTCAATCAATCTTAAACAAAAAGTAAAACAAACAAGTCACTGACCAACCATAGATGGTCAGTGACTTGTGATGGCCATTTGTAATGCCAACTACAAATCGAATGAATCGATTTGTTTAATTGAATCGTACTAGGGGTTCTCCTTACATAACCTTTAAAAGCACATTGAACATTTTCGAAATCTTAATTTTAAGTACTCCTAGAAATCCTTACACTTACTTCTGTTTTTTCAATATTAAACAATAAACGTCGCAAGTATTTTTTGGGACAAATTTAATATCCTAATGGATCCCAACAAAAGTAATAAAACGAGCGGTGTCCAGACTTTTCGTGAATAAATGACAACATATCGAAGCTCATAAATATCGCGATTTATACCTTTCAGACAAATTTTCCCAGAGAAATATAACAATTTATTTCACCTTCAACGAACTTGAGATACTCAAGCTATTAGGCAAACATTTAACAAAATTTGTATTATTAGCGAAACGTGACATTGATTAATTTTATTACTTTGTTTCATTAAGGATTATGTTATATTGAAATAAAAAAATTAAAAAAGAACGGATATTTGAAACGGAGCGCAGGGCGTTGGCGGTTTGGAGTAATATGCTTGCCCGCAGGTTTGCTCGATGCTCCAACGAAGTTAAAATAACGCTTTTTAAAGCTTAGTCAATCTTTTTACTCGAGTAGTCTGTGGATTAGGTATACGAAATGAGCCTTTAACGCCCTGCGCGTGCAACATTTAGAATGCTGATGGGACTGCCAAGCTGGTGTAGTGCATCGGGTAAGTTTGCGATGGCTCACACGGACAGCTTCCAGGCCATGATGCGCAAAATGATTGTCTCACTGATGAGTCGAGGCTCAGTACTAACAGCATTCTAAATGCCATAGCGGGAAGGTATGATTGTCCTATCCTGAAACATTGGATAGTGCAAGTTAAGAGCGTAGCCCAGTTTGAAATATAATTAAGTTGCACTGATTATTACTAACCTTGACATAAGTTCTTTTACTAACATACTATGGATGTTTTATGGTCCGAAATAAAGAATTATTATTATTATTATTTAGCGGAACGCTGACCGCACCCGCCATTGCGAAAAAATTTTTGACGAGAAAGGTCGTGATTTTGTTTTATTTGGATTTATAGTGATTGGGTATTATACTTAATATAATTTATAACAGTCATTGGAGTCTCATTTCTATATAATATTGTGAAAAATATTCGCCTGCCAAGATTTGGTGAAATGTACGATCTAGTATAATACACTGTAAGACCTGCTACATTAACATTAAAATGTTAACTACATTTTTCAGCGAATAAATATCTTGTATTCTTCTAAGTCTACTATGACGATCTGTAATAATAAGTACCTAATATCATCCGGTTTCGGCAGCTGCTTTTCTGATTCAAATTCGAATTACTTTGCGTACCGTTCTCGAAATTATAATAATAAGTTCTCAATTTGGAAGTTGAAAATTTTTTTTTTTTTCACCTCACTTGCTCGGAAAGGCTTTCTTTCTCATTAGATATCTGTGCGCAAAAGCGTTCTTTCCGCGCTAGCATGGAAAAGATTTTCGGAATTCGAACTTGACGATAGACTGTGGTGCACCTAACTTTTTCTTTCGATGAAAAAGAAATCATAATGACACGTTCAACTACGCGATTTGTCGTACATTATTTATGTAATATAAATCCGTTGGCATATCTTATTCTTATTATTGTTGACATTAAATTGACATTGAAAAGTTGTGTATTTCGCGCAGCAGCAAAGTTGTTTTGCGTCTTGTGCCTTAAAACCCTCGACGCTTAGGATACTACATTCAATCTTAGACTCCTTCGCTTGCTCTGGTTTCAATACAAGCACTCACGTCAAACAACAACTTTGATGCCTTGCATAAGAAATTACTATTTATGTAGCAGCCTTAACAATAAGATGACAATGACGTAATTACCACCCTTGGTGTTACAAGGCCGCATCTACAAAACGGCAACTGTTCAGGAGAAGGGCTTAAAGTTTGTACGAACGAAATCATTCGATAACTTTTTTAATTTAAATAAAAGAGTTATAAAATTTCTGAAATACATAATTTGTTTCACGTAATTCGTATTACTTTTATGACTTTCATCTGATAAAAACACTTGTGACGTATGATGAGATGTGGCTTTATTTAATTTTTTTATAATGTCAAGTGACTGGACGGACAGTCGTGCGCCTGATGTTAAACAACACGCCTATCCATAACAGTTGCAATGGCACTCAGAGCTTGAAATCTCAAAGATTTTAGGGCCACTGCCACTGCGCCCGTCCCCTGAGATGTAAGTTGACAAGTCCCATGTGCCTGTAATTTCACCAGCACCCTTACCCTTTTAAACCGGAACGCTGTTATACTCACATTACTGCTTGGCGGCAGAAATAGGTAAGATGGCAGTACTTCCCTGGACGAACTCTTTCACAAGGAGCTTTTCTGCTACTAGGCTTTATTACTCCACGGGACAATATTACATTACTTACAAAATCAGATATTGTTAATGCCATGTATGGTTGAGAAATAATATGCAAAATAATCATAATTTTATTTTGTAGAATAGACTTAGGCCTGGCGCCCATTGGCGGGACTAAACAGCAAGCGAGCATTGGGCATGCCTATCCTTAGTCACGCCGCTGTATCCTTAGATATGACATGGCATCCTTAGGCACGCCGAAGCTTACCGCCTACTATCAAAACTCCGCCACACGCTCGAGGTTAAGCGATAAGTGCCTACCGATGAGTGTATCGCCGGCAGTGCAAGCGCTCAGAGGGTGTTGCATGCTCGTATATATGCATGCACGGTCGTACGGCACGTTTTGTAACAAAAGTCGTCGCAATCAGTGGATGGGTGTAGAAGAAGAATATCAGTATTCCGAAATGACATTTTCCAGAAATAACGTTTGCTCGAATTTTCATAACCTCGAAAGTAGTTTTGAGAGGAAAATGTTTTTTCTTTTAAACCTAACTTAACCTGGGGGTGATTCACGTAATCAAACCGTTACGATATCATAGCGATTTAGACCTTGAACTGTTTTTTCGTATTCACGTGTGACAGTAGAGGTCAACGAATCGTTGGATCCAAATATCGCTAAAGCGTATTCTGGTATATGAATCGAACTTAAATCGACTCTAAACGACAAGTCATACGTATTCTGCTAAAATTTTGACAGTTCTTTCAATAGACTTTCGACGGCTAATTGTCAAATTTCACAGTCCAGTCGTTACGTTTCGATACTACTCATATCAACGTTCGTTCAAGTGATACGTGAATACCCATTTTGGACAGGACTTCGATCTAACGACTATGTAACTTCAACGATATTTTGATAGGTTGAACTTACGTGAATCGCAGTACTAACCTTTTGTACAACTTCCGTCATTCTTCGTCGCAATTCGGCAACGTTTGATGTCGGTTTTGCATAAACTGTTTTCTTTCAAACAACTCCAGTAAAAAAGTCAAACACGTTTAAATCTGGAGAACGGGGTGTCAGATCTACGGGAAAACGTGCCTTAGCATATTGCGGGAAATGTGGTATCAACATGATAGGTGTCCTGCTCATTATGCCCGTCCAGTAGAATAACTCATTGAAGAGCACGCAGGTCGATGGATTGGGCGCCTTGCTACAATTTTGTGGCCACCCCGTTCTCCGGATTTGAACCCGCTAGACTTTTTGCTGGGGTTGTCTGAAAGAAAAAGTTTTTGCAAAACCGATATCAAACGTTGCCGAATTACGACGAAGAATGACGGAAGCTGTACAACAGATAAATTTACGACGATACGCACGATTGGTGAAAAGGGCAAGGCGTTGCCGTGCATATATTGATACCGGTGAAAAACAGTTTGAGCACTTTCTGTAGTCTGTAATAAAATTATAATAATTTATTCATTACGTTTATATAAATTTCTATATCTGTCGAGAAATGTGGAATTTTGAGACTGTTTGCCTCACTCAATCATACTTACCATTTTTACCAGTCAGTCTAACTCCGACTACATGGCTATGAAACCTTTTTTTTTTACGTCAGGAAATCATCATGGATACCCTCCGCCCGGGGGAGGCGAAGGATTATGTCGGACTCCTACCGACTAAAACCTGACGGTGTTCCATCTTCTCACCATGTGCCGAAGGCACGGGGACGCTTACGCATTCTTCCGCGACTCCGGCGGTGATTGATCCGGCTGGGCGCCGAACCCCATCTCGCTTTTCGGGGAGAGTTCTTGTCTCCCCGTCATCAATCTTGAGTGGCAGACGCGGAACACATACGCCGCCATCTCGGGTCCACCAGTAACGTGTGACGGACTCCCCTAAGTCTGTGCTCATGGACCCATGTCACGGGAGCTTTCGCCTCCCGTTACCCGCCCATGTCGGCAGCTGGAGAGCCATTGCTCTCCTTCTGCGACCCACTCTCCGACGGCGGATCGGGTCAGGGGCTGAATCTTCCCTTTCCCTTTCCACCGCCTCTTTCTTCACCATAACCTCCTCGCAGAATGCTTGGACTGCGTCTCACGACCTTTTGCTCTCAACCATTGAGTGAACTATGGTTGGGAGAGAAACTCCCCACGGCGGCGACAAGTTCACCGCGCTGCTTAACCCATGCAGGACACTCCTCCAGCGTGTGCTGGGCCATGGATATGAAACTTTTTTTTTTAAAGAGGCCAATTTATAAAGATTACCTTATCTAAGTGAAAATGGCTTTCAGTGTATCCATGAAACCTAAATTAACCTTAGATACACTGAAAGCCATTTTCACTTAGAAAAGGTAATCTTTATAAATTGGCCTCTTTTTAAAAACACCAAGATTATTTTTTCCAAGAAGCATGACGTAGAAGTTTTTATACCATTTTAGAATCTTGATTAGTTGCTCCAGCTTTTGTAAGAAGGTACATTTTTTTACAGAATGGGGTGCCAAAGTTACCTCGAAAAAAAATCTGCTAAAAATTTGAAGAAAAAAATTAAATACATTATTTTTTTGTGCTGAAACTTAGCAATTCGGGCTTTCTATGGCGTTGTGTTCATTAGCTGGTGCAATTTGGGTTTTGGAGTCATTTGCCTGTCATGTATAAAAAAAAACTATAACAGCAAAATTAGCAAATTTGTAGGTATTAAAAATGGTGTACAGGTCGTATATTTACAACATTTTTCATTAAAATACTCATATCACAATAAAAAAATTACTCTGATTTTTTAAATATGTTTTTCTGGGTTGTTACAAACTAGGCAACATCCTGTTCCCAGGTTGTCGTTGAGTTTTGGGACTCCCTGTATAAAATTGTTATGTCAAAGTCTCAGACAAGTCTTACATTTACATTACAATCCTTGTACAACCTTAGCGCATTCGGTTTCGAATGCAGAAGGCGGGCAACGTTATTTTCATCTCTCTAAGCGCGTGCTTAAGTTCCTTTTTCCTCGTAGTAAGCGCCAAAGCGGTGTCATGAACGAGATTTAGTAGACTATTATAACTTAGATATAATCGATGTTATATGAGAGTGATGCAACGGTTACGTAATAAGTATTAAGTAATCTACTACTTACTACCAGCCGCACTCGGCGTCCTGAAGTTTACCGAGTATCCCGTAGGCTGCCGAGGAATTCCGGAGGCTGCCGGCTCACAAGCTTTGGTTTTGTAGCTACGACCATTATCATTGAAATTTCAACTATACAGTCATACTATTAAGGTATATTATTATTCGTCACATAAAAATCCCGTCTCTGAGCGCCGGGCCTTAGTTACAGCTGCCTAAAACAATAATGTTCGTTTTACAGGTATGGCGACAGAGAACCTACGGTTAACAATTTGGGGGCTAAAGTCGATGCTGGTTTGATGAGCCAATGCTTCGGTTAGTTATATACCTACATATTATCGTACACCGGTTTCAATTCAAAAAGACGTAGCAAGTAAAAAGATACGGTTGTATTTTCGAATAAATACCCTAATAACCAGCCGTTCGAATAGACAGCAGCTTAATTTAAATTTATGAGTATTACTTTGCAACAATTTCTCCAATTTTAAGACGCGATAATTCTCCAGAAACCGAGCGACTTGTTTAAAAAAAATTACTTTCTGCACGCCCAGTCGTTTTTAAGTCTTTTTGACCTGTATACAAATCCTTTGAGCCAGGTCTTCATTTAGTTTTCGGGATCCTCGATAAATATTTTCTGTTTGTGTTATTAATGTACTACTTGTGGAATGGTAAAAAGATTTTTGGGTTTTTTAAATAATCTTTTAAGCAGCGGGACTCATTATTCATATTTTCACTTTCACTTTAATTACATAGTTTCACTTGCTAATACGAGACGTTGAATTTTGAACACAGCTTAGAAGGTATTTGTTTTTGTATGCTTCCATAACATTTGCCTTTTATATCTTGATTCCTCTTCCAGAAACTTTTCCATAATGTTGTGATAACTGAAAATTTTAAATCTTTTAACGTCCTTTCACTTCCAATTTCCGCCATTTTTTTTTCGTTTTTAAAAACTATTCACTGTCAAAGGCATTTTAAGTGTAACTAGTTGTATTTGGAGTGGTGTGTGATAAATCCGTTCCGTGTGTTTGATATATCCGCTGCATAGTGTTTGTACTTACTTTATTATCAGGACCCTGTCCATCAGAAGTAATACAAACGCGTATCAAAGAGTACTTACTGGCACATCCAAAGGAAGCTGCCGCGTTCCTCAACTCCCTGTTGAGTCAGTTGAACTGGGCCTTCTCGGAGTTTATCACCATGATGCAGGAGGTAAACCATTTGCTTACTGCGGGACTACATTACTAACATCATAAACAACAACGTTTGTTCTATGACTATTTACAAAACACAATATATTTACCAACAATAATCTTTCGAGTTTTCGTTGTACTATCTAATCTATTTTAAATTTAAATCTGTACTTGGTAGTAAGATTGTCAGTTCAAACACTACGTGGTTCAAATCTGAAAGCGTGCTCCCCGACGTCCCATAGTTATCGTCGTTTAGAGGATCTATTCAAATATTTTGTTTTTGTACCAAAGTAAAATCTGAATTACTAAAAGTCAAAACAAAAAGTCGGAACAAAAGTGGTTGTTTATGTTGTTAGTAATGATACTCCTACGAGGTTACTAGTATTTTACAAATAAACCTGTGTAATACAGGGGTTCGTTATAGGTGCATCCATAATTTGCGGTATGAGAGCGTCGATTACAATAACCCCTTTCTGTCCAGACCAGATTTTTTTCTCTTTTATTTCATGCTCATGCATCGTATGGCAACGACAATAGATTTAAATTGTAGAGACAGCTGTAGTTTAGTGTCCTAGTTACCAGTAGTCCAAAATGACATTTTCCAGAAATAACGTTTGGTCGAATTTTCATAAACTCGAAAGTAACTTTGAGAGGAAAATGTTTTTTGTTTTAAACCTAACTTAACCTAATCTAACCGATCCTAATCGTGTCTTTGCGATAAACATTCAACATATCTTGAAAGAACAGTTTCGTTATAATTCGGTTTTCGGTATAATGAAAATTCGAACAAGCGTTATTTCGGACAAAAAATTTTCGAGTTTGTGATAGGTTACCGTCCTGGTTACTTATCTCTGAAACAATAATAGCACTACTTGTACACAGTACAATAACAGTTCAAACTCTCCAAGACGCTGTAGACCCTGTAGTCACCTTTTTTTCGTGGGGAAATCCTCCTAGCAGTCTAAACCTAACCCAACATTACAAATGTATAGATGGACAGAGTAAACGTAGATTCGCACCTGGAATCGCGTCAAATTAAGCTATGCGCGACCTGCTTCGACCTGTACCACGGCCTGGCGCGGGCACTCGAAATGATCATGCACCTGGTCCCCACGCTGCTCACAAAAAGCGATAATTGTGATGGGCAGAACGAGCTGCTTCTGGGTAGAACTTGTCAGGTAAATATTTGACATTACTAGTACTTTGGTTCTCTTTGGAATAGTATCTCCTGGATAAGTACCACTACCACACCTATGTCCACCGTAAAGCAGCAGAGCTGTGTTCCAAAGCGAAGTGTTTTCTTCTTCTTCTTATCGTATCGATAATATCCACAATAATGCTTGCCGTGGTGAAAGAATTTACCAATCGACGGAAGGTATTCGCCGATTGTTGCTCAGGGCTGCCCAAGGTGTGCCTGACGTACAGGAAAGGAATAAAGGAACGAGAACCAAGTGAACCAACACAATCACGTGCTCAAAATTCTTAAGATCTTACATCTCAGGTTCGGTAACACAATTGCTATGTTGTAATCATCACTACTTTATGACCAATGTCTGGAGTCGGTGATTACTACATCAGGTGCACCGTCTGACTAATTTCCGGTTTGTACACCAAAAAACTACTCGACTCCTCTCTTGGGCTCAGCATTAGACGCAAACCTTTAGAATAGATAAATTCTATCAATATCTTGTCAACTGTCGAAATCTTGCCAATTCCAACTATGAATATTTTCATCAGATCCTCATGGCAGTAATCTCCCGCGTGTGCGTGCGTAACGGTGGTGGTGCGGGCTTTGCTCGCCTCGTTGCACGAGGCCTGCCCGACACCGACCGCGTGCACTACTACGTTGCGCTTTCCCCTGTCGCCGGGTGTCTGATTAGGTTATTGGAACCGAAATTGCCTTCTGACGTACGTCTCAAAATTTTCGAAAATTCATCCAACTGGACATAGATTACGATATATTGAATAATGATGAGATACATAGGTCAGCAGTGGTAGGTCACTAGAGGTCATGTCCATGTCAATAAGGGGAGTCACAAGCCCAATATTGGGCCAGACGATGTTCGTATACAACACTGAAAAAAGACGGATCAAGATTAAACAAATTAAAAAACGATCGATATACCAGAGCTGGCTGAAAATCATTTTCCTTATATGTTATAGCATCTAGAGAAGGTAACAAAGGCGCTGGTGACCGAGCCGCTGTTCAGAGCGGACGGGCTGGAATTCATGTTGGGAAAATCGAAAGACTCCAAGCATTTCTCGTTCTATCAATGTGAGTATGCCCATTCATTGACTCATTACTTATTTTGCTTGTGCAAGCAGCACTTGGAAGATTACTTCCCCGAGTTTCGGTACTCTATTGGTAGAACAGATCCAGAAAGTATTATATCTTGCGCAGTAATATTTACAAAGATCATGGCCCACCAAAGTATAATATATGTATGTCGCTTTGTTATGGTTACTGGAAATTATGGAATAAAAACAAGTATTTTTCGTAAATATAAAAAAAATATGTTAGTGCAAAATAATTGTGTGTTTTGTACTAATAGCCGATCATTTTTGTTGGTGAAATTACAGGCACATGGGACTTTTCAACTTATATCTCAGGGAGATGGGCGCAGTGGCAGTGCACCTCAGTGCATCTTTGCTATTTAAAGCTTTAAGTGGCACTGCAACTGTTATGGACAGGTGTGAAACTGACCGCGCAGGGTTCGTACACGAGTGCGACGATATTTATTTTGACAGAGAGTCTGACATCAACCTTATTGGGTTTTCACACAATTAAATATGTGTTAAACATCAAAACTTTATTGCCCAGGTACATGTTAATCCCGTACATTTTCAATATTCTTTTACATAAAATAAAAAGTTATTAATAACTACATCATTTAAAACTAATGTGGTTTTTGTACGTAAACATCCGGTAACCGGGTCAGAATACGGGCCGTGATCTTTTTATCACTTGCGTAATTGTGAAAAACATTACCGCTATATTCAGAATGTGTCTTCGTTGCATGTCGGAGAAGATCTGTAAAAACTTTTCAGAGTTATTTGAACTTAAGGCCTAAGTCACCATGGAACTTATCAACTTATGTCTCAGATCTTAACGGTTTGAAACTCTGAGCGCTACTGCAACTGTTATGGACATGCAACTTACAACCAGTTGTTCGTCCCGACGATTTTCAACGACTTGTTCGTCCCGTCACTTGTCATTATAAAAAAAGTCTTCTAAAATCAAGTTAAATATCTCTATTTCGTACGTAATCAATTCAAACACTTGAAATCGTCACATCAATTAAAATCCACTATCCATTCGTAGGTCAAACTAACCTGAGAATTATTTTAACCCACTTTCAAAAAAGAAACCGGTTCTCAATTCGTCTGCTTCTTTGTGTGTATGTTTTTTGTGTGTAACCGATTTCAATTATTCTTTTTTTTTGTGGAAAGGGGGTACCTCAGTAGTGATTCCATTTGATGGCGGTTCTTTTCATAAAATATATTTATATCATCAAAATCATTTAGTAACTGGAAGTACACCATGCGGTCATATTATTTTTTTAATCATTGATTTTATAATGAGTTTAAACTTGCTTTCTCGTAAATTTGGAACATTTTCTGTGACTTTATTACAAGAACGTATACAGTGCCCCACAGATGGCGAACTAACTTTTCTTCTTTGATATCTAATGCCAAGCGGCGGGACGTTTGCAAATAGCAACAGAATCGTATACATTAATAACCTTTGACCCTAAACAGTCCCAGATGACATAACAGCAGAAGAACTTCGAGCATTAGAAACAGTAGTGGATCGTCTGCGAGTGGCCAAGGACGCATTGGTGAAGTCGAGGTCGCCGGGTGGATCGAGCGGAGCCCAGTCAGACCTACTGTGTACTATCTGCTATGCAAGGCCGGCTGATACTGCGTTTGTGCCATGTGGACATCATTCTTGCAGGTGCTTTAATAAGTTGCTAATAAATAAACAAAATAAGAGAAATGCAAAATCAGTTACAGCTACAAAGACTTCTTAATCAGACACTCTTGACAAAGTGCTCACGATCATGTATCACGTCAAATTCTCTCAGGCATGGAATACTTTGTGACCTTTTTGATGATCAGCTCGGTGAAGTTCGGTTTTGGTCTTAAAACCATAATAATGAAAAGAGTAGCCAATAGAGGTTTTAAATTTGTGGTTGGATGTAGGGTACATATTACTCATTTGGCGCCGCCCTAGTTAAGCAGCTATCAGTTGCGAGGCGTTCATACAACTCAATTCCCACCAGCTTGCCTAAAATTTTCCGCATACCTTTTACCAGTGGCGGTCAGCGCTAGGTAAGCCGGCGGATCGGCGAGTTCTATTTCATTCATGAAAACTACGCGCTCCTATCAAAATATTTACACACACATTCGCCAAAATCCGCTTTATAAAATCTAAAGAAATGGCGGCCGAGAAGCCGAAATAATTCGAGTTATTGTCGAATAGCATTCACTTAAATTTGCCAGATGAGAGAGAGAAAGAGAGAGATCTTAAAATATTGCAACAAAATTATTATTAAATATTAAAATTATTGGCAAATTAATACAAAATATGGTAAATTTCTGTTTTGAAAATCTTAACCATAAATAGTGTGTATTTTTATCGTATATTTAATTGGGTGTTTCTTTTTAATAAGACTACGTAAAGAATGTATGTAAAAGGCCATTGTAATTCATAGGCAATTAAAATAACAACACTTAGCATTCATGACTTTATTTACAAACTTTCATACCGCGACGGGCAGCTTAAAATGTAAAATTACTTTAAAAGCTATGGTTAGTTTATGTTTAGAATAACTTAACCTGTGAAATGAACTAGTATCTTGTGCTTCTAGTATAGTATGTGCTTAATAAGTGTAGTGTTTGTGTGTGTGAAAAGAAATTTTTGTTAAAGTGTTTTTTGTTTTTTCAAAAAGCTAAAGCTTCGGCTTAACCAAGGAAAATTTTCACGCCTGGCTGCTGGCAGCTATCGACCCAATAGCGAATAACTCCAGCATAAAAGCAATCTAATAGTGTTAACTGTAATAAGTCCTTCACTTTAACAGTAAATTAAACCGTGTGCACTAAATGTGCGTATGTATTGACACCTTATCGACACCAATCTGCTTGGGTTGATGAGAAAAAATATGTCCATGGAATAAGTGCAAAGTAGACGTTGTCGACGACTACGCGTCTTTTTAACGCTTAACTTTTGACGTTTAATGCTTGGACGTAGTAACAGTAGAGCTCCTTGTGAAAGAGTTCGTCCAGGGAAATATCTGCCGCCAAGCAGTAATGTGAGCTTGGCTGCGTTCCGGCTTTGACGGGTAGGGGTGCTGGTGAAATTACAGGCACATGAGACTTGTCAACTTGTGTCTCGGGTGACGGGCGCAGCGGCAGTGCTTCTTCAGGTCTTTGCAATTTTAATAAAGCTCTCTGACTGGCACTGCAACCGCTTTGAACAGACGTATCGCTTAACACCAGTCACGAATTGTTTGTCTCATCACTCGGTATTACAAAAAACCAAAGCTGTTTCTTCGTAGATAAGTGTGAGAACTCCCTTAAACATTTCAATGGCATTATATCTTTCAAATATTCTCCAAATCCTATATATGCATTTTGCCTGAAAATGATCACAAATTTTTTGTGTGTAAGTAAGGTGCCTATTTTTATCCTTAAGTAGACCATTTTGCTAATTTCTTCTTTTCAATGAGAATCTTATTGCCGTTTTCAGAGCCTGCATAATGCAACATCTATTGAATAGCAAGCAATGCTTCTTCTGCAAGGCAGACATTGACTCGACGCGTGAAATAAACCCAGCTGCTAACAACTGATTCGAATAACATTGAAAACAATGCTTTATTTGTTATTTTTTTATTGATTGTAAGAAATGAATGGTGACACGTTATATTTAAACATTCAGAACGTTTGTTTTGAAAATACAGTTACAACTATTGATAATACGTACTTACACAAACTTAAGGGCTTCTTCGCGCTTAGACAGTGGACCAATGGCGGATATTATGGAGTATTTTCGTAAAGCTGCTTTCGGAAACATCTTTATAAAATAACCAAATGCTATAATAACCAAGCTAGTCTAGTCGGCAAAAGTGGCGCGTCTGTGGCGCGACAGTCTAATTTAAAGGTCCCCCTAGAACGCAGCAGACGTCTTTTTCGTGATATGAGATTGTCGATTTGCACGCAAAAAGAACTTCTTTGTAAGATGTTGAAATGTTGTTGCGAGTTATAGAGCCATCGGTCGATTAATTACCGGCAACGTTCACAAAAAATCCTTCATAAAATATAATATTTTCCATTAAACGACTATTTGCGTGCGACCGCAGCCTTAGCGCTAGTTTTTATACGGACTCTGTCGCCCGCGACTGTATTCTACATTCCTACAAACGTTCATTTTCAAAATGGATGTCGAAAAAATTGTATGCTGATTATAAAAAAAAACTAAAACATATTTTGGATACATCCTTTGTTAAGAGAACGTACTACAAAGGTGCATTTAATTCGTTCTATAATGAGTTACGGGAACACTACACAATTTTTTTCAATTACACTCAAATTTCGGTAATTTCCTTTACCGGTCTTAGATGAACTAAAACTATTGGTCACATTGAGGTAAGTTCAATACACACGCGGCTAGTCGAACAGTGGAGAGTACAAATCTCGGAGATACTCGAGTCGCGTGTTCATTTGCAGTCGCGGGACTTACGACGACTTACGACGACAAATCGCGCGGACAGCTCGCTGCGACTAACTGCTTAGTGGAAAATTAATTTAATACTCGAGTCGCGTGTTCTTTTGCAGTCGCGACGACTTGCGACGGCGAATCGCGGGGCCAGCTCGACGCGACTAGCCGCTTAGTGGAAAATTAATCTAATGAAAGCATTCAATATATTAATTGAAATCGCAACAAGCACGGTTGTCACATATTGCTGTGAAAACTAACATTCCTTGTTGCTTATTGGCGTAAATTGAAAAACTTTTGATCGATCACAGTGGTTTTATAAACGAAGGGTTGGTCTATGGGAGCCATCACGCTGTTGGACCGAATTATAAACGCTGTCGTACAATTTTACTTGGGTTGTTCGATTTGATAAATAGGTATTTATATAAAATTGTAATTTTGTAATGTATTTTATGCAATTTAGGAAAATATAATAATTTGTATCGAGAAGTAGTTTCATTTATATATTAAGTATGTTTTTTCGAATAACCTGCAAAGAATAATAACAATCTTTAAGGTCTTGGGAAAGACCAGAAAAGAAAGAGTCTATAATAATAATAATGTGTCAGACCTCTACCCCAATTACCTCTGAATTCACTCCAGGGCACTACCCAGAACTCCACCAGACCAGAACCAATTTAGAAAATTTAGGTAATTTCCCAAATTGAACCTTCCGGAAAAAGAAACACAGTCCACAATGCAAACCGTTCAGTCTCCGAGGTCGTCGAAAATAGATTATCTTGAAGAAATTAAATAATCTCTACAACCGCACAACATTTCATAGTAAAAACGATTTAAGAACGTGCGAGTTTTTCTTTTATTTCAATAAATTTCTTTCATGAAATTGGAATTTTCATTTGTCTAGGTAACTGTAGGGGATAAAAAATAAAAATTGTCTAAATTATTTCAAATATTTATTTCGCTAATAAATGCAGCCAAGGTTTTACAAACTCCTAAAAACTGTGGCAATACTCCTGCCATTTTGGTAAACAGTAACAATTCCAATGACACCATATTTATAAGAACATATCGCACACCTGCTCTGCAGTGTCACAGTAAATAATAATATTTGGGTTTTGTTTTGAGCGCATGCAGAAATTCCCCTGGTTTTTAGTGGCAGGGTAATGGCAACCTCAATCTGAACTCAGGTAATATCCCAGTTGGACAACTTCCACGTTTGTAATTTTTGAGTTGTTAAACTGGTGTGTGTGGGTGTGGTGTGATATTTAAGTACCAACTCAAGACAAATTAGGGCTAGTGCAATCGAAGGCAGGGGACACTAAATTTATCAACGTATATTTTATGCTATTTATATAGGAGCATCACGGCACATTTTTCTCTACATCTCACAGCATTATAATTTAAGTGGTGTAACCAAAATTATTTTTTTTCTCTGCAACGCATGGCGACGTGTGTCGTCGCGCAACGACACTCGCATTTGCGCGCCCGGATCACAGTGTGGTCCGATTCCATATTTGCATAACACAAATTTGAACCTTAATTATGGGAAAATAGAGATGAATATGCTATAAGGCGAAAAAGCGACGCTTCGACTCTGCGTCAGTGTGAGTTGAGCCTAAGTGATACTAAAGTACATAATTATTTTATATTTGGATACTTATTTATGTATAAAAGAAATTTAATAATTATATATTGATCCATAGGTCTTACGATTATTACTATAGTAAAATTAATTTGACTATTTAAATCTCTCGTTATCTTATATGCGTTTCGTGGGGTTACACCACTTTGCGTTGATAGCCTCGACTGTAATTTATTTATACATTTTGGGAAAATTTACGGACAAATAAAACAATTAAATGTTAAGTAATTATTAATAATTATATACATCGATAAATTTAAGAGCGGTTACATACGATGACTTTTAGCGGCGATATTACAGTCGCTTATGTTGAATAATTAAAAATGTGCATCGCCATTATACCGCTACTTGCGTGTGTGTGAAGATAGATGATTCGAAACTGCTTCGCAACTGGATCGCTGTCGCTGCAGAAGAAGCTAAAAATTATCGTGTGTAATCGTTCTAATGTTACACACGGCGACTTTATCGGACAGTTTCTGATATTGCATATATCAAAATAGATTCTTATGTGCTTACCAGATCATTACGTAAACTGGATCCGAGCAAGTCAGCAGGTGCAGATCACTTACCGGCATTATTTCTTATTAATTGTGCTGATTGCATCACTAAACCAGTATTATTACCATTTCAACGTACGTTTGCTGAGTGCTACGTGCCGGTACTGTGGAATCGCGCGTTTATTACCCCTGTCTTAAAGAATTCTCCTAAAACTGACGTAACTAATTACAGGCCAACTTCTGAATTGTGCATTTTATCGAAAGTATTGGAAAAGATTTTTCATAACCAAGTCTATAATGCTTTATATAATTCCTTTAGTCACACCCAACATTGTTTCCTGTAGCGTAGGTTTACAGTATCTAATCTTATATTATTGAACGAATTTGTCTCACAATCTATGGACAGTGGTCATCAAGTAGATGTCGTCTATACAGATTATAATAAGGCTTTTGATAAAATCGACCATAATATCCTTATGACTAAACTCGCTATGATTAGTATCAGAGGTGACCTTCTTAGGTGGTTTTCTTCATACACAAGCAACAGATCTCAAGCATTGGTAGTAAATAATTATATATCCAGTTGGGTTACCATACTTAGCGGTGTTCCTCAAGGTTCATTGTTAGGGGCACTCCTTTTCAATATATATGTTAAAAAAATCACTTCTGTTGATGATGCTATTGCTCTGTAATCTGATCTATCGCGTCTGGATGACTACTGTCTGAACAATAAATTAGATCTTAACCCCTCCAAAAGTTTGCAATGACTTTTGACGCAAATTCAAAACTATTTTTACTTCTTATAGTTTGAAAACCCGCTGTCTAGAACGAAAGACAATCATGAGATATCTGGGTGTCATCCATGACTTAAAGGTGATCTTTGATGCTCTCATATTGATGATGTTATCTCCAAGGATACTAAGTCTCTTGGATTCATAATGCGTAACTCAGTCTGTTTCTCAAGGCCAACAACTTCACGAATATTATATTGTGCATATGTTCATAGTAAGTTTGAATATGCTTCCCAAATCTGAAGTCCGAGATACCAAGTCTGTATAGACAGAATTGAACTAGTCCAAAATAAATTTATTAAATTTTTATGCTATAAAATGAGTTAATTTTATAATTCATGCGACTACCCACGTCTATGTAAGGATCTGAATCTATTACCTCTAAATATTCGCCGAAAATGATATTACGTATATTCTAATGGTAATGTTAACTGCTTTGACTTATTGGGTGATATTTCGTTTAGTGTACCTACTCGTTCCATGAGATACTGTCATCCTATTGCAGTTCCCTATGTAGTTTTCTATATAGAGCTAGCAAGAACTTGGATAGTGTGATGAGCAATCATGACCTGGAAGTTGATATATTCAATTGTAATGTTGATGAGCTAAACCGTAAACTCACGGTCATTCTACTTACCTAACTTTCTTAAATAATTTGTGATTAGCGCGGGTATTGGGTTCCTATATTTATGTAAGTGCATGTTGTTAAGAAATACTGTTTATTGTTTGATTGTTTAATGCTCGTGTATGATTTATCTGAAGCTATAGGTGAAAACCTGTAATTGGCTTTATGTTTATGTTCCTGTTTTTATTATATGTAAGAAGCTGTTGGTTTTCCATTTTTGTAAAAAAAGTCCTCTGACTTGCCGTTCATGGAGATATAGACTTTGGACTTACACCTGATACGTTCCTGACATACCTCTTTCGCATCCTCCCCTTAAGCGTCAAGGACACAGAGAGTCGGGTCGGGACCCGACCCGCTCTATGTGTGTTTTACGCTTTACATCAGTCTCTTCATACGCGCTTGTTTACTTGGAAACAATATACTATAACCTATTTAACTAAATCAAATCTTCTTTTTTATGAAATCTACATACATAATTTGGTAGGTATTACAGGGGCCACGGGGTATTTGGGCGGGAAATCATTTTCAACTAACGCTGCCTTACGTAGCGAGGCGGTGCGAGGATGTATAGTGGCGCTGTGAAACGGTGTGATGTTTTCCACCAAAGCTGTGCTGTGCTGGGCGGGGTACGGTGTGTGGGGTGAGCAGTGGCGATGTGTTAGTGTCAGTTAGAGACCCCCCCCACACTAGCGTCTTTCTAGTGTTAGCGACTTGCCGACGTACGCACGTCAACACAACATCCGCGCGGCGACGACGCCACGCCAAAGCCCAACGTTCGAGACTATTTAGAGGGTCTCTCCCGTTCTGACATCCGTCCGAAACAATTACTGCCAAATAAGTAATACTCGACTAAATCAAAACAACGGAAGTAGACCCCCCAGTGGTCGCTCACTGACGACGCGCTGGCGTTGCGCCGCCGCCACGCGGACGGTATGTCCACGCTGTGCGTACGTTGGCAAGACACTGGCGCTCGAAAGACGCTAGTGTGGGGGGTCTCTAAGTGTCATACTTTCAGTAACTCTAGTTTCCTACACAGTTTTGCACACATTCCTCGCCCGCATCCCTCGCACACATTTCTTCATTTCATTCGTTACGTCGCACAACTCTGGTGGAAAGACAGCCTAAAAATATTATTTCAAATTCTGATGATGAATAATGTCCTTCTTGTCATAACTAATTTGCATTGGCATCTCGGTAACTTTCGGGACATTAACACCTAAAGGTATTTTTTTGCTAGTTTAAAATGTCATGGTACGCTAATTTTGTTTAACAATACAACTGTAACCAAATGAGATATTAAAAAATCGATTAGAGCAAGTTACAGGTCTCGTACCGCTGATCCCATTAGCGATGCGCGACTTTGAATGTTATTAATACTTACTAAAAATTCGAATGAGCAAATGATTCGCCTAATTCGAATCCAAACACCATCATGCCGATACCGATTGCCCCTGCCATTAAGTCGGGTGTACGAGTCGAATGATTATATTGTCGGACCAACTCTGAACTCCTTCACTATAAGTTCGATCAAGGAAGTACTGCCACCTTACCTGTTTCTGCCGCCAAGCAGTAATGTCACCATTACTATGTTCCAGTTTTGAAGGGTTAAGGGTGCTGGTGAAATTACAGGCACATGGGACTTATTAACTTATAACTCAGGGTGACGGGCACAGTGGTAGTGCCCCTCAGATCTTTGTAATTTAAAGCTCTGAGTGGCACTGCAACTGTTATGGACAAGCGTGTAGCTTACCATGAGGCGCACGACTTGTCCGTCCCGGCACTGGATCTTATAAAAAAATAAGAATATCAAAATATCCCTGTCCCCGACACGATTACGGTATTTACCATATGTCAGAGAGGGCTAGGTAATAACGAGCAAAAATGCTCTATGGAATCTATGGAATAATAATACTATTTAGTAATGAATGTTCATTCAGATCATTCGAATATGAAAATTAGTAGACTACTAACTTGATTATCACTAGTAACAGGTACTACTAGGACATTGAGTCAACCCGTGACCATGGAGCGTGCAACCGTTCCGAAATATCGAGAAAATAAAAAGAAGTTATACCGTGGTAAGAAACCTGTTACTAGTGATAATCATTTAGTGAATAACCACGAAAGTCTTAAAAAGACTACTAACTTGTCATTCGAATGACAGGAGAATAAAATTACTAACGAGTCGAATATCGAAACCATTCACAATCGCGCATCGCTAGAACCCACATAATATTAATTTTCATTTTGTTTAAAAATGTGGATCACGTGTTATGATAATGAGGGAAGAATACATTAGAACACCTTTTTGTTGCAGCCCGTAAAAAGAGAAACAATAAATTTTAAAATATACTTAATTACATCCAACCAAATTCACCAGAATTCCAAAAACATTGTTATAAATTACATAATATCGTTGCTTTTCAAAAGTGGCTACCCAAACCTAATTTGTTCATTCTTTGCTTTATTACAGTTGTTTGCATAATATGCTAAATTTGATTGTAAATAAGATACCAGCTTTCCGTCGGTTAAAATAATCACGTAACAATATTGAACCAAAAATATAGAAAAATGGACCAATAAATCGGTTTCGTGTGTCAAATAAGCAGATTTTTTTTAAACACATCTTCCCGATGAATTAGCGATTTTTGAGATAGGCCGCTATTATAGTAATTCATCGATGTATCAACCCATATTAAAATATAATAATAAGTCTTGCAGTGCTTTATCGCCCCAATCATCATACCCTTAAGGCCCCTTGTTGGTCCCTTGCAGTAAATTTAGTGGCAAAGGACATTGGCATGTACCAGTATCGCCTCGCGCTCCTCGAGGTCCCATGGGACCTAGGTCATGAGAAAAGATGAATTAGTTTTTATTTTAATTATGATACCAAGTTGTTGTATTGGCACAAAACCAATCAATACCTTCTTTGCCTGGATCGCCTCTTTCTCCTTGTTTCCCTTGCATTCCTGGCGGGCCTCTAGGACCTAAAAATAAAGTCCATGAATACCTCTTCTCTATTACTATCCTATATCCTATATAATATCTTTGTCTTTATATTAACTAATAACTATGTCCGTACTAGTTACAATGATATTTTGACCAACTGTGACCCCAAAACATTCCCATTATAATAATGTGGGTTTCAATTCCCATGCCCCGTGATATCTGTGACTATGAGATCGACTTGTAGGTATTTATTAACAATGCATACCTGGAGCCCCAATCATTCCATCAAGCCCGGGTCGTCCAATGCCTTCGGGTCCTCGCACTCCCTTTTCCCCTTTCTGCCCAAATGGTCCAGGTAAGCCTGGCAGCCCGTTTAGTCCTGAAGCGCCAGGGTTGCCCTTGAGACCTGGTGCACCTGGTAGACCTGAACCCAAAAAATACCTCTTTTTGTTAGATCTTGTGCTATTTATACAGGACAGGCAGATGATGTAACCTGATGTTAAATGGAAAGTGGAATCGAAACGTAAAGGAACCAGAGCAATGTTGAAATACACCGCACTTGCCACCTCTACCTTGCATGCCCAGAAGACGCCTATTCACGCCTCGTTTGCGGTACTCCATATCATAAGAGGAAGGGAATACATGCGCTGGTGGGGAGTTCCAATTGTCTTTTGTGCGACAGAAAAAGGTGCCACCAAACCAAAACTTTTATGAAACTGAATATTACACCACACAAGGACATGGCAAACCAGGCGGCGTCAATGCTACTAGGGCCCAAAAGACGCTGTAGGCTGCAGTAGCCAATGACCTTTTTTCTCGTGACCCGGGAAATCTTTGTATTTGATTTTTCAACGACTTTTTAACCGCAGCGCCATCTATGAGAAATCTATGAAAGTATTTCGTCACCCAGTTAGATACCTTTATAGCTACCAGCCCCGACTAGAAATGTCGCTATTCACCGTATTAAAATTTTTATTGAATTGAATTCAATTATTCTATATGTGAAATTACTCCACTAGTGTGTTATAATTATTAATACAAAGATCAAAAGAGAGTGTTCACTCAGAAAAAATTCCTTCGACCCGGCCGGGTTCGAACCGACGTTTTCTATCAAAGCGTGTCAGGCGCTAGAACGAACTCTAGCGGACCTCACGAATTTTTCTGTGCTTGTTGTCGAAGATACGACAACAAGCATAAAGATTTGTATTTGGTTTTTCAACAACTTTACTAATATTTAGTTCAGTACTCCGCGTCTCGAATGGCCAATCCATCCGCTTATTTTTTTTAGGGAATCATCATACTTATTAATCGGCTTGAGCCGGTTTGAAATGTCCTGTACTTGTCTGATGACATACACAGGACTATTTACTAACAACCTCGCAGAACTATTTACTAACATCATAAACAACAAATTTTAATCCACGACTTTAAATAATTCATCTATTTATTTTTCATAGAAACATAAATAGATTTAAATAGGTCACTCTAAACGGTAACAAGTCAGTGCAGGACTGAGGTGGAGTCGTCGCGGTAGGCGCTTGCACGTTCAAACTTATTCTGCCAAATACAAATCTAAAAAGTGTCAGATAGTACTAAAAACTTAAAAGTTTCTTTTTGGTAAATTTATTTATGTTTTGAACAAAGTCGTGGAACAAAAGTTGTTGAGTATGATGTTACTAATACAGTCCCGCGAGGTTTAAAAATACCCATTTATACTAATTAATGACTAATACAAATTAGGTATTCGTTACAATTACAAGACAACGTTGCATATTGTGGCGCAGACCACGGGAAAGGAGCGGGGGCTGAATGGGACCGCTTATGTAGGACCTATGACATCAGCGAGTCAGGGTGCTGCGCTCCGTTCGACGTAGCGTTCGACGCGGCCACTTTATGTTCATGGAATAAGAACTACAAAAACGTAGCGCGTCGCGCTTGAGCTCACCGACGCGAAACGCACGTTTTTTACACTCTTACATGAACCTAAAGCTTTTTCTGTCCATCTCAAGCCGATTCCTCAGACGACCCTATAGCCTTTTATTTTATTTTTTTCAAAAAGCATCAGTCTGTGCTGATTCGTATGTCATTCCAATAGTGGTTTGGTAAAATTTTGTTTTACTGTAAAGTTAGACTGAACCTTGTTAGACTGTAAAGAAAATTTTCTTGACCGCGAAGAGTTCAAATTACACAGTGAACCCCACGTTATGTTTCATTCACGCAAAACAAATTGAACTAAAAATTCTTACCTGGTACTCCGGGTGGTCCAGGCAATCCTGGTGACCCCATCGCACCCCTTTTTCCCCGCCTTTCGTAGACCCGCTCCAGTGCATTAATCTTGTGTTCCAGCTCAAGCAGGGGTACTGCACAGAAAAAGTATTAACAAATTTGTTATAATTATTCATTCTAAAATCGAGCTCATAGAAAAATTCGTTGGATACCACAGCAACCGCTCTAACAAACACAGGTGCTCTATCAACAGATCAAGTTTGAGGCCATTCCCTGTGAATTTGCCGCATGACATTTAAAATCCTTTTTAACCTGATCTATCGTTTGTACTTTCGAGCTAATACTGTGAAAAGTGAACAAACAAATTAATAGCAATTAACTGACGTTATTATTTCACCGCTGGCTTAACGAATTGATAACGAAGAGTGAATAGGCGAATTATCAATCCACTAAAGTTTCTTAATTGATTCATGACTAAATCGGTCATAAGGATGCTTCCCTCAACGTTTTCTTTGAAAAATAATATTTATTTATTCAAAATTAAAGTCATAACAATACAAGTTCCATTTCACAAGTACTTATTGGTATGACACCCCTTATTGCGCCTATACTCTGTCCAACCCTTAGAGGATGGAAAAAAATAAAGGAATAGTCTAAGGTCCAACCATTTATTTAACTTTTGACAGCTCGAATTCTAATCTATTAGTGATGTGCTAAAGCGTTTCCGATTTGATTTTTTATAACAATCGATTTTACTTATGAAGAAGTTTTAATCGTAAATGTGAGCGGGTTCCAAAAAAAGATCTTGTCTCTTGTCTGACTGGGATGGTGATATTGCGTTTGACAATTTGTGTACTCAAGAATTAATAATTAATGTTAAATTTAAGTGATTATTCCCGTTCATATGGGGGAAGAATCCGACGATCCATTGTAAAAAACAATAAGAATATACTATAATTATTAATAATTTATTTCATTTCATTATAATTTATTAGACAGTATCAAAATTTACCAACTTGAATAATCTTTGTTACATAATCTGTTGGTTCGATAAAAATCGTAGCTAAAAAATTAAATAATAAATAAAATAAAAACCATTTATTTCAGACAATGTAGTCCATACAAGTTAGCAAGTTAGTAACATGACACCTTATTATTGTTAGTATTAGGATTAGTACTCAATCGAAAAAATAATACCTAATAATTAGTTACAAATATAGGGTCTTTCAACAAGAACTTTGTTTTCTAAAACAAAATAAAACAAAAAATTTAGATGAAGATGATTCAAATTTTTATTGTATTACAAAGAGAAAAGTTCGGCAATTATGAATGAAAAATGATATCTGGCAAATGTCCACCACGACCACGCTGACAGAAGTCGATTCTTTCATCAAAATTTTTAATCACTTTTTGGCAAAATGTCGGGTCTATTTCGGCTATCACATCACGGATTTTGAGTTTTAAGGCTGTAGTCGATTCGATTGGCTCCGTATAGACTCTGTCCTTAAGATAGCCCCACAAAAAATAATCCAGTGGTGTGAAATCACACGATCTGGCTGGCCATTTAACAGCTGAATTTCGGGAAATTACGCGATCAGCAAATTTGGTTTGCAATAAATTGATCGTCTCATTGGCTGTGTGACATGCCCGTCTTGTTGAAACCACATGTCGTGATATCCATGTCATCAATGCTAGGCCAAAATTGAGTTGTTAACATCTCGCGATAGCGTGATCCATTCACCGTTACCGCATTTCCAGCCGAATTTTCGAAAAAAACGGCCCAATGCCAACGGCACAAGTCACATTGCCACCGAAACAATGAATTAATTTATTGCAAACCAAATTTCCCGATAATTTCACGAAATTCAGCCGTTAAGTAGCCAGCTCGATCATATGATTTAACACCGCTGGATTATTTTTTATGGGGTTATGTTAAAGACAGAGTCTATACGGAGCCAATCGAATTGATTGCAGCCTTAAAACTCACAATTTTTGAAGTGATTAACCAAATAAACCCACCACTTTCTCAAAAAATGATTAAAAACTTTATGGAAAGAATCGACATCTGTAACTGTGGTCGTGGTGGACATTTATCAGATATCATTTTTCATTAATAATTGCCAAACCTTACTTTTATTAATACAATAAAAATTTGAATCATTGTCATCTAAATTTATTGTTTTATTTTGATTTACAAAACAAAGTTCTTATTGAAAAACCCTATATAACAAACAGGGCGAACCCAGCCACCCAGATGCTTCACTGATTCACACGTAGAACATGCAACTCAGTGAACTTCCGGAACACAGCTGCATCCATCCTGCCTGCTATCATCTTCAGGATCTCGTTGTTGCTACCCCTCGCCCTTCGTACTAACGAAGTGGACATTTTGCGCATGATGGCATAGAAATCATCCATGCCAGCACCCACAAACATGCCACATGCGCTACAGAAACGGGGAAGCTTCAACAAGGCCCTGAAGGTATTATTATACTGGACTCGCAAGGCGCCGTACTATCTCAGCTAAAGTTGGACCATAGAGCACACGTGTAGAAGCACTGGCAGTATGCTCTACAGAGTGTGAGCTTCACTCCAGTCATACACCTTGTGAGTCTATGAACCAACATATTGCCTCGAACCGACAACGCCCAGCGCTCCCTCTTTATGTCTCCCTCATCCTTTAGGTCCTCTGTCACAATATGACCCAAGTACCTAAACTGTGCAACACGCCTCAATGGTACTCCATTTAAAAGTATTCATGGTACATAGGCTGGTTCTTTAATTTTACCCTTAAACAGCAAGAACTCTTTCTTTTTCTCGTTGTACTTTGAACCGTGTTGCACAGCATAGGTCTCACAATGACATATAAGTCGTCTTATACCACTGATTGAAGGGCTGAGCAACACCATATCGTCCGCATAGCTAATGTTATTAACGATTGTGTTGTCAATACGGCATCCGACATGCATGCTGCTCAGCTCTCCAATCAGGTTATTAACAAACAAATTAAAAAGTCTAGGCGAGGTTAATATCCCTTGCCTAACGCCACAGCTCCAAACATACTCATCAGATTGAGCATTTGCCCATTTTACTACATTCTTTTGATTACTATACCAACGTGAGAAAATACCAACTACTTTAGGTGATGTGCCCGCTTTCTTCAATTTTGTCCAGAGAATAACATATGACACTAGGTCAAAAGCTTTTGAAAGATCTAAAAAGCAGGCGTATACCGGGGTCTCTCTTTTGATATAGTAATCAACAGCATATTTTAGTGACAAAATGGCAATCTCTCGTCTTTAAAGCCGAATTGCGAGTCGTGTAATAGTATTTGGTCACTTAGGTGAACATCTGATATCCTGTCCAGAACGTTAGCTGTCACTGTCGCTAGTGAGATTGATCTATATCACATGTCATGGCCGTGTCACCAGTACGGTTCTTAACAAACGGGATAACTACAGTCTTCATCAGATCCGGTGGTAAATATGAGTGTCTTACACAAAAAGTAAATAACAAAGACAAAACTCTGTTAATGTGTGACCCTGCATGTTTCAGATGCTCAATACTGAGCCCATCATGCCCCGGAGACTTGCCTCTTTTCATATTATTAATTGCCAATCTGACATCTTTGGCAGTGATTTTGATAGGCTGCTCCACATGACAGGGGTCAGCATCAGACACCTCAGAGCTTGGCAAAGACGGTTCAATCTTAAAGTGATCTTTAAACATATTCGCAACACTCTTTGTATCGCTTATGCCTTCTACACTAACTGGTAATTCCACCCTACCATTAAAATTTTTGTGCTTTTCCAAAATTTGTCAAACTGTTTAGCTGAGTGCTGCAATGCAAGTATGTCAATTTTGATTTGATCTTGTTTTTGCTGACAGTACCTAAGCTTTAATTTAAATATTTTACGACTTAAAATCATTTTTTCAAATATGGGTCCATTCTCAGGCTTCCGTGTTTGTTCCACCCCATAACACATATAAATGTGTTTTGGGTTAAATATAAATTTATTACAGTTTTTTGCCTCTCGATTACGACTTGTTATGGATGCTTGTCTTATAATAGAAATAATGTTTTCATAGAACTTATCTATAACATGTCTGTGACTGACTTCATTCTGTCTGCACATTTTTTTAAATTCACAGGGAAAGTCTACACATTTTAATTGAGTATTACAAATTCTAAATATTTAGCAATTACTTCTAGGCTCCTAAGCCCCCATCTAACACTATTTGAACTGTTTTAGGTTACATTAGGTCTAGATCTAATTAAACCAAGATTACATTATATTATTAGAGGGTAATGGTCGGACCAGTACACATCATATACTATATTAACACTTGTAACTGTAAGTCATGCAGCCTGACTAGTTAGACAGTGATCCAACCACCTCCTGCTACCTGTGGCCTGACAGACAAATGTGTGCTTGTTCAGTACATTATTTATTTCCTTGTCCGCACACACCCATAGTCTTTCAGAGCAAAAACACATAAGTTCCCTATAAAATAGTGTCTCTGTGTGAGCATTAAAGTCATAATATATATACGCAGTCTGTGTTACATACCTCTGCTATAGCTACTATATTTGCTAAACATTCCGTAAACATAAGCAAATTTATTATTATTATATTATATTATACATATAAGCCTTATTAACAGGCATAAAAACACACACGATCACAAAGACGCGAATATCACTTGTAGTTGCTTTAATAGCAACAATACGTTCAGTATTACACGAAACGACTGACACATGTTAAAACGCACATTTTCGCCACAATAAAGTCACGCCGACCTTGTATTATGCCCGCTACTGGCTCCATCCCGGACTTTCCAGTATAGCTGAAATCTCTGTCAATTTCACTAAGAAATGGTAGATCCTGCGGCAGCAACCAATGCTCCTGTAACGCTACCACATCCTTCCTTCACAATCCTTGCACAAAGATATTACACATTCGGCGCTACGTTTTATGTTCTTACAATTATAACTTACTATTTTACTGAGTTTTTGTTCCATACAGGTATTAAAATGTCACTCACTGATTCCGTAGCATCCTGTGGTGGCGGTCTTCTGCTACTAAGGTGAACGAACTCTCTAAATGAGATAAAGAGCACGTCGCTTCACTAAAATTAAAAAATAAAAGAGTCCAGGAAGTATTGCATTTTTTGCCTATGGTTGTATGTCAATAATTCGGAACTTCGGAGACATGAATATGTCAAAAGTGAAATAAATGGTTTGACGGAGTATAGTCGCTGATTATTGTATATACATTACAAAATATATAATGTAAAATATAATTAGATGCGAATCTAGCCGATTGAAGTAATGTTCTTTTAGTGTTCGATATTTGTATTAATAATTATAACCAACTACGTAAAACATCGTGACATTCAATAAACCATCTCTAGTCAGGTGATGGTAGCTGTAAAGGTACCTGGCTAAATGAAGAAATAGATTTCTCACAGATACCGCCACGGCAAAAAAGTCATTAATAACCATAAACTAAGATCTGCACATAGAACAATTCGTGAGGTCCGCTGGTTCGTTCCGTGGCTTAGTTGGCATAGCGTCTGCCACGGTTTGCTCGAAGACGTCGGTTCGAATCCCGCCGGATCGAAGGAATTTTTTCTAAGTTATCGATCTTTATATTAATAATTATAACAAACTAGTTGAGTAATTGCACAAAAAAATATCAATTCAATACAAATTTTAATTTAGCCATTTCATAGAATTACGTAGAAATTTTTAAAGTGTGGTCTACAAGATTCCATCTGTTGATATTCGTAGGGATGCGTACACACTCTTTCTGTAAAATAAGAAATCATTCACCTAGGTACTGTTGCTCCATAGTATCAAGCCGTAATTTAACCGTTCAAACGCATGCGCATGTGACGATGCTAACCTCGTTCATCGTCATCCCACCTTTTTATCACCCTCTTTAATGGTTCCAGGCCACTTATAAATTTTGAATCGTTCTCAAAATCCTTTTTCTTCCACTTTTTCTTCCGTGTGTTGGTTCATCCGTCCGTTTTGACGCATTATGCCAGAAACGCAAAATGACAAACGGGCAGAATATGAGATTCGCAAAATGCCAGTCACAAAATACCAGATTCACAGAATGCCAGATTCGCAGAATGCCAGATTAGCAAAATGCCAGATTCTCAAAATGCCAAATATCACTGACAAGAACGAGCATTCCTCCCCCTGACGCACGAACTAATGTCCAGTGGTCGTCAAGTAAAGTGGACGTTATACGACTGAAAAAATGATTAATAATCAAGCGAAGTTCTGATGTTTGTTTGTGTGTGTGTGTGTGTGTGTGTGTGTGTGTGTGTGTGTGTGTGTGTGTGTGTGTGT
>NW_020653333.1:1870985-1888162 GCF_003589595.1 Hyposmocoma kahamanoa
TGTGTGTGTGTGTGTGTGTGTGTGTGTGTGTGTGTGTGTGTGTGTGTTTGTGTGTGCAGGTGTGTCTTTTGTTCATACAACCTATAATATCCCATTGTAATGAAAAAATGATGTATGAAATCATACCACAGTAAATTGTAAGCACTTTACTGTGGTATGATTTCATCACATCATACCATAGTAACATTGCGATTGCTTGACACATATACAAGAAATTACTAAAAGTAAAACTTGTATATATATGTATATACATATATATATATATATATCTGTTAAAATTTCGATTAATATATTTACAATATTATATTACGTAATTTCCCTTTCCTATATTTACATATTTATTTTTATATTAATTTATATTATATTTATACGTATATAGTCCCTCTTGAGGTAAGTGTTTTGACTTTATACTTTAATACTAGTAGGGAGTGTTTTAAATTATTATTATTATTGTTTTGGATGTCCATTTTAGACTCTCGCCTTATTATTATTACTATTAGGGTGGCGTCATTCGGGGCACATGCAGCCCCTCATCACTGCGACCATCAACTGATCTATTGTAATCACCACAAATTTCAGTTCAGAGCCAAGGCCGACAGCATTGAAGAACTGACGGACTTTCCTGGCTTCGACAGATTTTATGCCTTTTGGTTGTGGCATGTGCCTTCCCACTATGGAGCTTCGTACGCCCATCAGGGGGTAGCATTGAGTGAGAAGATGAACAGGAGTTATCTACACACTCTATTCTCCCTCTGCTCAATAGTTGACATGTGCTCGTTCAAGCCACAATGTCCAGTTAAGACTCTGGTTGGGAATTCTAAAGCCATTCCTGTCCAATGACAGAGCTTCTCTACAGTGTTTGGTACAGCAGGCAGCTATCAAAGCTTTTGAAAGCTCAAGATCCTTGCATTGTACCTACACTTCTCGAGAGACGAGTGTGCTCTCGTTCAGCAGAATGAGCTTTACCATGCTGTCCCTATATAGGTTCGGATGCAATAAAGGTTTCCCTGTGTGTTTTATAACATTTGTACCCTTTTTAGCCAACTTCAAAAAAGGAGGAGGTTCTCAATTCGACAGAATGTTTTTTATGTATGTTACGCGATAACTCCGGTGGCATTTGTGAACTGATTTTGAAGATTATTTTTTATTGGAGAGATACCTCAGATGTGGACCCAATTAAACTTGAAGAAAATATTCCACCTCTAAGGGTGGCAAACAAGGGGATGAATGACTTTTGAGGTCGGTTTTTTTAGTACTCTATACTGTTTTGTTTATTCTATCATTCTATTATTTTTGTTACAGCTTTCAGCAAGGTTTTTTTTTCCCCTTTCTACTTTCCATTTCCATTTTCTACTCTAATAAATTTATATGACCTGAGCCTTTGTTTTGCTTTCTCTAAATCTATAGTCCTAACGCGTAATAAAGCCGTTTTAAAATTTTTCACAGTTACATATATTTTCAATAGCTTGTTTTTTTTTATAAGGATGTTACTTACCCCTCATAACATCTTGGCATAAAAGTCGGACCTCTTCATCAGTAAGAGTATGCGTCTGAAACAAAATAGTACATTGTGTTACAAGGGCGTTAAGTTGGCAATTACGTACAAAGGGACATTCAAAAAACAAAGGCCGTTTAATGGCCCGAACGTTTGTAATCGCTGTTCCGTTGTGTGACATACAACGTTTTCCACCACATTTGCAAGGAAGTTTAAGAAAAAGAAAAATTAAACTTAGAATCGGTACGCGTTATATCATAGGTTCCCAAACTTTACACTTTTAGGAAGATAAAAAAATTTCAACGCCCACCATCACCAAAATAAATTGAAAACACGCATTTTTTATATTATCTTAACACAAAAAAAATCACAATGAAAAAAATATATGTGGCGTTAGTTCATAGATAATTCAGGTTTTTTTTTGCCCCTTCCCCCTGGGATTATTCATCGCCCATTGGTAGGTACCACTTTGGGAAACTATGCTTATATAGTTATACATATATATTGACGTGGTGTGCGGTTGTGTGATAGAGTGAAGAATGCTGTTATCTGTGAAAAATATGGTTTGAAAAATATGTAGTAACAAAAATAGAAAAGGGTATGCTTAGGTGGTTTGGGTAGTTAGATTAACGAAAGAAATATATACAGCTAATGTAAAAGGAGTCATTGGAAGAAGACGGCCACAAAGAACATTCTCCGATGAAATTGAGCATGTTCTTAAAAAGGCTGGACTGCGTAGTGAGAAGAATAAGAGAGTATGTATGAAAATATTGATTAATGTAAGTGAAGCAAGAGAGGTTTGTAAGGATCATGCGAAGGGGCGATCGATAGTCTCTGCCTACTCCAGTGGGAATCTAAGGGCGTGTGTATATAAATAAATAAAAAATAAATATATTGAATAAATCACAAACTAACCGTTGCCATTAATTGTGGCATTAACGGCCCTGGTAAACCTGGAAGCCCACGCATGCCAGGGCTTCCTGGCGATCCAGGGGTGCCATCTTGGCCGCTGTACCCTCGAGGTCCTGGTTCTCCTAGGTCGCCTTTCTGCAATAATATAAGTAAATTAGTGAACAAATTTTATAATGAAAAAGTGACACCCTTGCCATGTCAATATCTTTTAGATTTTCTTATTGTAAGATAAAGTGTAACATATCATCCACAAACATATCATCATTGATTCTGGAAAACAGAGATCCAAACTACTACAATTCACTATTTTATCTGAGAGTATATTTACCGGAATAATGCTCTGGCCGCAAAGAGGCGGCCGCGGAAGCGTTCCGGGCACGGGAATTTTTGTAATATGTGAGTTCAGAACCCTGGCACACAAACTTGCGCCAGCCGCGCGTCGGCCGTGCGTTATTACATCTGCCGCCCACTGCTGACTAAAACTACTTAACTTAGCAAAAGCTAGAGCACAAAATTCTCTTTTAAAACAGTTAAAATTAGTTAACGTATTCAACTTATCGGAACTTATCCAAAGCACCTAGTTACACGAGTCCAGTTATCCAGTTACACGAGGAGAAAGTTTTCGAGCGGCAGCCGCGCGGGGTGAGCGCGGTGAAATACGTATCGAATAAATGCGCCCTAACGATGCATAGTTGTAATATCAATATTTAGTCACTTAGCCTCGTTTTATACATATACATTACAAAAATTTTCGCACCCGGAACGCTTCCGCGGCCGTCTCTGTGTGGCCAGAGCATGATAGATACAGAGTCGATAGTTAATACTTCCCTCTGAAAATTAATTATACATATATCTTTGAAATGTATTACTATTGGGTACTTTACTACGGTATGCGGTGGTGTATTCTGAAGAAAAGTTTCATAATTTGTAAGTAGAAATATAACTAGTTTCTTTAGACTTCTTTGGTTTTTAACTGCCTTCAGCAGCTTGATTTTGATTGCCTCTCCCGATCGGAAACTGCGTCTTTTCCGAGTCGAGGCGCTTAATTGCGATTTCTTTTTAGAACTTCTTTTTCGACATTTCAAATCGGAACAATAGTTGATATAACTCACAAATTAGAAAGATATAGTAATAATAATAGGTCTTAGGTCCGTAAATATGGTTCAAACCAGCTAACAAGCTGAGAAGACTAAAGTAAATAATAATAATAACGCACACACTCAACATATCCACGAACTTGTAAAACTCTGTGTCGCGCGTATCATGGACACACGTAGACAACCACAAATTACACCCAAACTCACGAGAGATATAAATGTAGGCCATACAAATATTCTCCCGGCCCGGGAATCGAACCCGGGACCTCTGTGGGGCAGTCCAGTAAGGTAACCCTATATAAAGCAGAACAACACAACAAAAAGAAACAAAAGTTTGTTATTTTACAAAAATTTACCTTTCCCCGCCTGGCAAAGCCTTTCAACACGATAGAATACATGTCCCACACATACGAGTACACATAAAATAAAAAGTAGGCCCTTCGATAGGACCTATCAATTGTTTTGGAGAACCTTCTCTGAACATAGATAGATAAACACTTTATTCACTAGTATGACACAAATACTGATTGAATACAACAGGAAAAATAAAACATTTTTGTCATAGCAGTAAAATGGCGCTGACTCAGCAGTTCCCTAAGGTGCTGGTTTTCAGTCAGAACCAACGAGAAGTACTAAATCTAGAAGTTATTTGTAATGAAAGATCTAACAAACGACTAGGAGGGAAATTGATCATTAAAATAATAAATCTAAAGTAACCTATTCGATATGTAAGTGCATGTGCTGATTTGAATATACATACCTATAAGTGCAACTGTAAGTGAAAATAAAGATTGTGAATTATGTTATTAAGACCGGTTAATAATATAATACCTCTCCTTTCTCTCCTTTTTCGCCAACAACAGGAGTATTATTTCGCTGCGTCATAACACGCCCTGGAAGCCCTGGAAGTCCCGGCGGACCGTCAGCACCTGGTAGACCCTGAAAATACAATTAGCAACCTTGTTCATAGATTATTTAATAGTTACTACGTAACAGATGCATTTGAGAATACCTACGCTTTCATAGCCTACTAAATCTGACTAATGACACCAGACGCTCACTACAAGGAAAAAGGAACCTAAGCACGCGTTCAGAGAGGTGAAAATAACGTTGCCCGCCGTGTGCAGTCATGCGTAACCGAATATGCTAAAATTGTACAAGGATTGTAATGTAAATTAAATACTTGTCAGAGCGCTTGCACTGCTGGCGATACTATCAGCGGTAGGCACTTATCGCGTAACCTCAAGCGAGTCCTGCACCCTTTGTGATGTAATAGAAGGCCAAAATGACTATTTTTCTTGAGACAGGTTTAAAGATTCTACAAACGTAATTAGTCGATGACTTTTTTATACTTAAATAACCGCCTAAGTGTGGTGTAAACCACATTTAAGATTTATTTCTACAATATTACTTTAAATAATACTAAAGTGCATAGTTAATTATTATATATTTGAATGCTGGTTTCGTGTATAAAAAAGCAATGATATCTTTTATAATAATTGAAAAAATAATAATAACTAAATATTTTTTATACTTGAAATCCAAATATCTGCCACCTTTACCTACTTCTGCCGCCAAGCAGTAATGTCAGCATTACTGTGTTCCTGTTTAGAAGGGTGCTGGTGAAATTACAGGCACATTGGGCTTGACAACTTATGTGTCATGGTGACGGGCGCAGTGGCAGTGCGTCTCAGATCTTTGCAATTTAAAGCTCTGAGTGGCACTGCACCTATTATGGACAGGCGTGCTTAGCTTACCGTCAGGCGTACGACTTCTTCGTCCAGTCACTAGATAATATAAAAATGAATTTAAAAAGTCAGTTACACCACTTTTGCGCTGATAGCCTCGTCGAAAAGTTATAAAATTTCACATATCCAAAATTTGTTTCATGTAGTTCGTGCTATTTTTATGACGTCATGCGATAGACGTGCACTTTAGACATAAGTAGGTACGGAATATCTTGCCCCACAAAGGAACCGAGAACCCTCTGAAGTCATAACTTCGTAACACGAGCTTCCATTTATTTCTAGTAATTAAAAGTATGTAATAATAGACTTACCATATTTACATAAAAATAAAGTGATTTATAAAATATGGTGCCTATTTTGTAATTTACGATAGAAGAATTGATATAAGTGGGATAAAAACAATATATGGTTGAGTATAGTTTCACTGTGTCCGGCCAAACTTCGACATACAACCCTCATTGAAACATTAAATATATCCAGTATTTTATCTTACCTGTGGTCCTTCAGCCCCTAAATCTCCTTTATCTCCTTTCATTCCATGAGGACCTGGTAGACCGATCCGCCCATTTTCACCCTGTTAAGAATTTTAAGTAGCTTGATTATTCAAAAAAACATTTGGTTTTATGCTGGACATAAATCATGTCTTATCGAAAGCATTTATTAGTCACTGGGTGTGCCCGATAGGGCGGTGAAAAGGGCATCATACAAGGGACATCCTAGTGGTCGACGAACGATTGGTCGATAGAGGGACGAAGTTGTGAAAAATCTCCGCGCCCTGCACGCAGAGATTGAGCCATCTCGTTGGGTCAAGACCCACTACAGATCGCTGAATTAGTGTAAATAAGGCCTAAGCAGAAATATCGTACACAGTATGACCTCTTGAAGCAATGAATTACATTCCTACGCCTTCTCAGCTACCTAGCTGGAAAAGTGTAGCTAAGCAGAGACGCCTTCTTGTGAGCGTTTCTAGCCGTATCTAATTAACTTTTTTTTAGGAAGTGTAAAATAACATTAGCAGGGTTGTCAGTTTTCATAAAATTTGCAATAGTCATGAAGATGTTGTTGACAATTTTATCGATAGATTGTAAAAATTAGATGTCTGAATTATGAATGTTTACGACGTTCTAATGATTATTTTTTGTGTTACTGCCTTCTTCGTTCTTATTTTGACAGTTGGCGTACTAGTGTCCAATTTCCGTAATTTATTCATATACATTTTAACGAGAACAGGCGGATTTGATTAGCTATGACGAATTAAAATGCAAAACTTTAAAACATGTTCATCTATAGCATAGTTTCCCAAAGTGGTCTCTAGCGCCCCCCAGTGGGCGCCGAGGAGTCCTAGGGCGGTAGGGCCTCGGAAACAACTGGGAACGTTGATGCTGTCCAGAGGCTGCTACCTACCGCATTTAAAGAAAATGTCAGAATTATATATTTACACTTCACTACATACGTATATCTTTTTTTTGCTTGTGATTTTTTAAATTAAATTAATATAAAAAATACGTGTTTTCTATTATTTTTTGTAGTGGTGGGCGTTGAAATTTTTTTATCTTGCCTAGGTGGGCGGTGAGCTTCAAAGTTTGGGAACCTATGATCTATAGAGATAATTCTAAATGCAATATGAACTTACAAAAATTGAAAATACAAATAAACGTGTGCTCAGTATTTGGACGAATAATGAGCCGATGATGGTTGGAATGAAACGAGTTCCGTTATTTATTGCATAAGCGTAGCCAACATCCAGTCGATAGTCGATAGAATGTTTCTCGACTGCAATCATTAGCTGCTTGCAAGCGGGCAACACTATTGTCAATAAACTGTCATTTTACTCCATCTTAAAAAAAGACAGACTATCGTGGATATACCGTAGCTGAAAAGGCGTAAATTGTCACTTCGAAGGGACACACCGTGTAAGATATTTCGGTTGTTTAGGCACTTCAAAAGCGACTCATCTATTCTTGGATGACGTACACATACTGAAAACCATATACGCTGCCCGGAATACACTGCAATGCCAAGAAAAACGTGTGAAGACACCGATTCCCAAAAAAAAATTTGTTAGTATATAAAAATATTATAATACCTTATCGCCCTTAAGCCCAATAGGTCCAACTGGCCCTGTCGGACCTATAGCTCCGGGCTTGCCTGGGGGACCCGTATCGCCCTTTTCCCCTGAAACAGTAATAAAATTTAATAAAAATAAATAAACCCTAAAACATACAAGGAAACTGTCTTAGGAACCATTAAGTCAAATCATTTTATTGAATTTGATCAATTCTGCAGTCCCTATTTTTTTCCGATACAATGAAGTCATCCTTATAAAAAAATGAGTCTATTAGCATTAAATAAAAAAAATAGACAATTTCATTCATTTTGTAAAAAAAAAATTTTATGGAATTTGACCAACTGTTGTCCCGATTTTTTCGTCCCATACAATGTAATGATCCCTTCATGAAACTGAGTCGATCAGCTTATGAACATTTTTTTAACAATTTTATTCATTTTTGTGGACAACTCGCGCTTGACCAAAAAATTGACTATGTCAAAATTGTTTCCACAAAAAAAACTTATTGTTCTTATGACAGTTTTCTTGTCTTTTCGATGGTTTCGGATTTCCCATAGATATGGATTCCCCATACTGTCGCATTACCGAAAACACTCTGTATAATTTTGGCCAACGTTCTGAACGAGCTCATTCTTCACCCGAACGCGCGAACGTCAAATAATAAATATTTGGTGGTTATGACTGTAATTACGTTTGTGTTTTTATTGTATTAATTTTATGCTGAGAGAGGTTAGGAAAATTAACTACATGAAAAAAAACACTTAATATAATTGACTTCCATTTGTATTAAAATGGATTTCCGCAAAGTCACATCTAAATCTATTAATTATAAAAATTTAAATAAAAATATTAAATATAAATAGTAAAATAGATTTTTTATTCTCATTTCTTGCCTAGATACTTTCTTCAAATTCTCGTATTCATTAGTATATTGCTTCCAAAGTACAGTCTGGTATTCATAGTTTTATTCCAGATAAACGTGGGATATTAAAAGAAACCAAAACTTTAATGAAACTGTTCAATCTTCTTTTTTTAAAGTATTTCGAACAAAATTATCACAGAGTTTTAAATGCCTTCGCGCGTTTTTTTCTTAGAAGAAAAAGATACTTTTTTTACACCTTTTATTTGGGTTTTTCTTAGAGAACGGAAAAAAAAAAGTTTTTTCACACCTTTTATTCTTTGTCTCGCTTGCACAGTCCTTACCTACCACCATCGAGTATACAGCATCGAGTACTACTGGGAATAAACGTCACGCGTTTGTATTATGTACACTCGTCGTCTAATATTTTAATAATGCACGCACTCAAATATTCAGAATCCCACATAAACTAGGTACCAACAATTCTCATTAAATTCTCGTAAAAATTTACAATCAATTACACATCGCTCCCCCAATAAAATAGTGACGATTTAAGTAAAGTAACATTTTTAGGTAAATTGACAAAAGAATGTGCTAGGTAAAAAATCAAATCGCACATTTATCAATATTATTAAATTCTATTAGACACGATAAAAAAGATCAACGTCAACATCAACCCACAATATTTTAACCCACTGAAAAAAATACAATAGTATATTTCATACGGTTTTTATTCATTAACATGTAAATTTCTCAATAATTACACTTTTTTAACTCTTTATAAAACAATGATGGTGCGATCTTATGCAGAATATTCCAGATATTTTCTAATTTAAATTTTATAAGTAACGTTTTCTACGTACTTACTTTTTAGTAAGTAACTTACAGACACTCACTAGGTATATCCAGATAGTCGGTGAAACCGGGAGGTCCCCTCGGTCCTGCGGGACCTGGTTCGCCTGTTTCACCAGGTAGTCCAGGTGATCCTCGTACACCTGGCGTTCCCTAGAAATTTCGTTACCTACTGTACACCGTCATACTTGACATTATCATACCGTGCAAAACAGCAGTTTACTAGCAGTAGAGCTCCTTGTGAAAGAGTTCGTCGAGGGAAGTACTGCAACCTTACCTATTTCTGCAATGACTTTAGCATTATTGCGTTCCGGTTTTGAAGGGTAAGGGTGCTGGTGAAATTACAGGCGCATGCGACTTTGCAACTTATGTCTCAGGGTGACGGGCGCAGTGGCAGTGCCCCTCAGATCTTTACGATTTAAAGCTCTAAGTGGCATTGCAACTGTTATGGACAGGCACGTAGCTTACCATCAGGTGCAGGACTTGTTCGTCCCGTCAGTTGATATTATAAGAAAAAAATTGAAATATAGACGGAAATAATTTAGGTACAGTCGCGCCGGCAACATTCTAACAGTACCTTTAAACAAAGAGCATATATATCATCGGTGTTCTGTAGACATTTCGTAGAATTTTCAGGGCAGCATGTTTTAGGTTTTAACGACTGTTTAGGGTACATGTAAGGAACCTCCCCACACGACGAACCATTGTTTTCCTGTACGTCTAGCGCCTCATGGGCAACACTCGGCCAATACCTTGCGTCGATTTACAAACCCTTTCCCTACGATGGCAAACATATCCCACCGTTCAGTCTGGAGCTCTGTGCGGAGTCTCGATTGACATAGAGGATTTCTCATCGGAACTCTGCCGCATGCTACACTGCGACGTCTTGTATGTCCAAAAATCTCGCCGAGACGAAACATAAGATGGGCCATACATTCCTGGACTCACGTTTAACGCCGAGACTGTCATCCGAAACACAGTAACGCAGTGTTTCTCATATCTTGCCCTGCATGCCCTAACACCTGCACGCTTGAGGATTTAATGGCGGCTGCTAGTGACGCGGTGGCGTGGCTGAGTTCTGAGCCACAATACTATATTGTATGCCATGGATACGATAAGAAGAAGACGATTGTTTTAAAATAGTTACGTCCTGTTTTAAAATTGAATTTTAAAACAGTCCACTGAAAGAACTTACGAAATATCGGTTATGCCCTTTCTACAAAACACCGACGATATTAAACCGCTAAAGCTTGTTGATGAAGCTAAATATGTGTGTGAGAACCGTAGCAAGTGGAACACTATGATGAAGTGGATGGTTGTATGTGATATATTTACGACATTTTATACATAGAATTTCGTAAATAAGTACTTTTCAATATTTCAACCCTTCGAATAATAAAGCCACATGTGATCTTAAGGCTCAACTCACATTAGCGCAGAGTCGAAGCGTCGCGTCGCGTCCTGTTTATCAACTACAACGCTTGGGGACACGCGTCAACGGGCTTCGCCGCATGACGGGACGCTCGCTTTAGTGCGCCCGGAATACAGTGTGATCGGCGTCTGACGCCTCACTGCGCTCAAGTGACGCGCGGCGACACGCGTCGACGCCCGTTTCCATGTTTGCATAACACAAATTTGTACCTCAACAATGGGAAAATAGAGATTAATATATATATATATATATTAATCCCTATTTATATATATAACATGACGCGTCGCGACGCATCGACTCTGCGCCAGTGTGAGTTGAGCATTAGATGTAAAGTGCTTTTATCAAATGTCATAAAAATAATACGAACCACATAAACAAATTATGTATATGTCAAAGAAGGATGGCGACATCCCGTGTATTTTGTGACCCAGTTTTTTTGACGACGTGCATTAAGGACCTATCAATACTTGTAATTCATTATCAAAGCGTCAAAAAAGCTAATTGAATACAGCCTGTACAGCTAGGGTTATAAAGTTGATATAGGTTATGTTTATATCATTGTCCTGTATTTCGCTTCAGACGTTTGTTTGTAGCAGCAGAAAACAACAAGTGTTCAGTTTGTTCCCAAGAATAATAAAGAACTTCCCGAATATTCCCAAATCTGTCAAATTCTGTCACATTTAATATAACTTATCATGTTCTGCAGCAATGAAAATGAATAAAAATTAAATCTGCCGAAAAAACTGAAATCTGCCACAAATAGTCACACTGTTCTCAATATCAATTTGACATTGACCTTGGCAAGAGGTCTCTTGTCAAAACGTTCTTTTGCAATTTTCATTATCTCTTATCGCCGAAGCATTTTAATAACCGGCAATCTATCTCGCCACCGCTCCACACGTCTTTCAACCCTGACGTTGGCGAAATCGTCGCGCAAAACGACGGAGCCATAGATACAAAAGTTGAAGTTGATTATCTCTTATTTAAATAATGTCTAAATATTTTTATCACATTGTATTTTATTTTTTGCTTTATGCCCAGTAATGGCATATAGCATTTAATTATTTTTAATTCATTTGGTATTTTATAGCTTTCATGTTTTATGTCTAATCTAAACTACAGTGTTTTTGCATATTTTTTTTCAGGCATAAACTAAAACGCAAAATTATACTAGCAAAGTCCATGAACGGCTCTTCGTCGTTATTGGGACACCTGTCGCCATCCCTTTTTTATAACTCTCCTATTGCTAGTCTAATTTTGTTCGTAGAACCTTTAACACCTCTCTCCTGATAACTTGGCATTTTACAGATGTGATCTTATTACACCAACGATGCGCTTTCAACTTACATCTTTGCCATCCTTTCCAGGCAGTCCCGCGGGCCCTAATTCTCCATCTTTTCCTGTAAAAAAATATGTCCTTTAAGAAACTAAATTCTAAACTACTAGATACTTACTAAATACGGGGCACCAACAACGAAGAATCCATACCTATATTTAGAAAATAATTAATCGAAACGTAGCATAATACACTAACCTACATCAACCAACTTTTATGTACTTTAATGCCTAACAATGTGTGTTTTTGTGTGTGTGTTTGTGCCTGTGTGTGTGTGTGCCTGTTTTTCTCACAGTCCCATAAGTTTCTACATTAGTTTTGATTATAGTGAGGGAGTATAGGGAGGGTTCCCTACCGACCCATAGGGTATACGAGAAGGCCACCTAAGTCAGGTCCTAACACCAGATCAGCCCGGACTTCATCCAATTCTCTGTAAGGCCTTAGGTGAGCCGTCCCGATTACAGCACCGAAGAGAAGAGAAGCCTCTGTAAGACTATGGAGCGTGTATTGAACAGCCGTCTCCTTGGATACCTCGAAGATAACGATCTTCTCAGTGCTCGACAATATGGTTTTCGCCGTGGTCGATCTACTAGGAATCTTTTTGCGTATGCCACACATTTATGGCGAGGCAGTCGAGAAACGCGGTGAATCGTTTGCCGTGTCTCTCGACATATCAAAGGCCTTTGATAGGGTTTGGCATGATAGCCTGTTAAACAAGCTTCCAGCTTACGGAATTCCTGTTGGCTTTTGCATACGGATAGGCGATTTTCTGAAGTATAGGTCAATTCATGTAGTTGTCGATGGTTACTCGTCTGCTCCTCATGGTATAAATGCCGGTGTACCTCAGGGATCTGTCCTCTCCGCCACTCTATTCTTGCTGCATATCAACGACCTGCTGATGCCCGGTATCTTTGGGTATGCAAACGACAGCATAGTGATAGAGAGTTATGTCTCAGACGCACGAAACAAGAGCGAAGAGATCCGGTGTAAACGAGAGGCGATGGTCACCCGGTTGAATCAGAGCCTGAAAGCGGCTTCCAGCTGGGGAGATGCGAACAGGGTCAGGTTTAATACAGCTGAAACACAGGCGTGTCTTTTCGCATCAAAACGGAATCCCCTACACCTTACTCCGACTTTCCGAGATGTATCCGTGCCGATAAGGGTCCACCTTGAGCTACTTAGTCTGGACTTATCATCCAACCTCTACTTTGGGCGATACGTCGAGTGCTTGGCAAAAAGTGCTGCCAGAAAACTAAGCATACTTTATAAGGTCAGGCGGTACTTCACACCTGAATAGCTTTTAAATCTGTATAAAGCACAAGTTCGATCGTGTATGGAGTACCTACTGCTGCCACCTTTGGGACGGCTCTGCCCATTACCAGTTAGCTACCTTGGACTCGGTGGAGCTACAAAACTCTACCATCGCAGAAAAGTAACCTGCTTGTCGGTTTTCTATCGGATACATTTCGGGGAGTGTGCGCAGGAACTTTTCAATTTAGTTCCACCATCACCGTTCCTCCTTCGGTCGACTAGAAGGTCCGGAGCACTCCATTCTTATGTCGTTGATATTCCACCTATTCGCATTAAGTGCTTTGCTTCCTCCTTTCTGATGCGACGGCAAAGGAATGAAATGCTCTTTCGGCATCTGTATTTCACGAAAAGTACAATTTGGGGCTATTCAAGGCTAGAGTGAATAGGTATTTTTTTTAAGGCTAACGCGGCCCATCGTCGGTCACATCGTCACTTAACATCATCATCAATAACATCAGGTGAGATTGTGGCCAAACGTGTGTCTATTATATATTAAAAAAAATCTAATTTAAACCTTTGCTATTCTGATAAACTGGAGTAGACATCAATCAACAATATTGAAAAGCTGGTAGAAGAACTATTCCTCTTTTTATTACTACTCTCTCTTTCACCCGAAAGGTCTGTCATTGCAGAGAGAATGATGTATCTGAGCGTGTAAGCAACAGAAATATACACTACATTACAAATATACAATATTAATATATACCCACATATATACCACTTATGTCTTGCATATGTATGCTACCAGCTATGTCGACGACCTTGGATAAGATGTCTGGTATATTAAAATTTAAGTAGGCACATAGTTAACTGAAATGTGTTAGTAATATATTATTTTTCATCTCACTAGCTCGCAAAGGCTTTCTTTCTCATGACAAATTTGCGCGCAAAGCATTTTTTGCACGTTAGCGTGGAAAAAGTTTTTGAAATTCGAACTTGACGATGGGCTGTGGTGCACCTAACTTTTTCTTTCGATGAAAGAAAAAGATACGTTCAACCACGCGATTTGTCGTACATTACATAATATAAATCTATTGTTATATTTCATTCTTATTGTTGTTGACATTAAATTGACAATGATAACTAATTGTGTTTATTAAATTATTTAAATTCGTTGAAGAACTAAAATAATTTCAATAATCACTTAATCACACAAAATAAAAGTGCAAGCAAGAATAAAAATTGATGTAGTGTAAATTCAGAGCACATCTGAATATAAACTTTTTCTTTTAGCTAAAAAACTGATGTATAGAGCAACTGTTTTTGTTTCATCTACCATTTTCCTCGCTATAGTGAGGTGAAAAGTTGTATGTTTCGCTCAACAGCAAAGTTGTATTGCGTCTCGTGTCTTGAAACCCTCGCTACGCTCAGGAATCTATTTTAGAACCGCTGGCTTCTCTCGTGGTTCAATCTTAACTTCCTTCGCTTGCTCAAGTTTCAATACAGGCACTCGCATGAAACAACAACTTTACAGGCTTGCATAACAACTAACTATTGTATGTATAATATTTACCATTTTCTCCTCGATCTCCTTTTTGTCCCGGCAATCCTGGCGCTCCTCGAGCTCCTCTGGTTGTCGTAACCTAAAAATGTAATGAACATTATTAGTAACATTAAACAAGCTGTAATAAATAGGTTCCATTACATTGTACCTTTTTTTATTAAAAAGTAAGTACGCATTTCACCTCCATCTCACCTGATGGAAAGCGTACTTGTGATTTAAAAAAAAAAATACAAAAAGTGTTTCAAAAGAACATTGAAACTTTGTTAACCGAGGTTCGACTGTATTTCTTTTTTATGTGTTTGTTACGCGATTTCGCCGCCATTTTTGTAAACCTATTTCGATGATGATGAAAATGGGTACCTCAGTAGTGGTCCCTTGCAAATTTGAAAAAAATATTCCACCTCTAAAGGGATGAAACCGATTAAACTCATACGTAGAACAAAGATGTATGTGCAAGACTACTTGTTCTCGAAACATAGTACACTTCGTTCGTTCTTCTTCGCTGTGGATGTCAGATCGACCGTTTCGCTCGATTTTATATTTCCGAAATGAAATAAGATATATAAATTCTCAAAATACCTTCAGTAGACCTTAGTTTGAATAAGGAAATTATTCTCGTAACGTACTTTTTCTCTTTTTTCTCTGTACAAACACGTCGGACCCTGTTCTTCGGATGAGTCGATTTATTCGATTTCACCCACTTTTCTTTAAACGAGTTCAATGAAACTTAGCAAATAGATATAATTGCAAAAATTTTTGCGGTCGGTTCTTTTAATGAAAAAGTTGTAAGCATTTAAATAAATATATGTGCTCTAAAAAGATGTCGTCAGTGTAAAGATAGAAAGTCTAAAGTACCGCTGAGGAAAAAGAGTCATATGTACGTTGAATTTAGGTTTCTTGTTATGTCAAAATTTGTCCAACGTTCGTAGCGATCTGAGAACTTTTTTGGCGCTTCAGTAATCCGATAATTTGTCACTTTCTCGTGTTTCCACGCTGTTGAATTTGTTTTACGTCTAACTTGCATTTGGAAATTGTGTATTCTTTTCGCATATGATATTTCTTTACTTTTTAAATGTCCCAATAATAATTATCTTTCAAAACTAGTCAAAACTTTTAATACAATTTCTCTGTGGCTCTCTGATCATAGCTTAAAAATAAATAATAAAAAAACTAAATGTGGTATGCTTTACCAAAAGGAAAAAAAAGATTTAGAATCAATAACAACTAATTTACATATTGAGGAAGTAGAACATTTCACATTTTTAGAATTGACAACAGATACTCATCTAAACTGGAAAAAACATATTGAAAACATAAAGACCAAATTATCACAGTTTATCTATGCACTATCTGTATTAAAATGTAACGCAAAAGCAGAGTGTGCCCAGACTGCCTATTGCGCCTATGCGTCTGCTTGACTTCGGTACGGTATTTTGTTATGGGGCCACAGTACTGACGCCAAAAATCTTTTTATTATACAAAAAAAAGTATGTTCGTATAATCTTTAATATCCGACCCAGATATAGCAAAACAATTTTTATAAAAGAACATGTACTTATACTTCCTTGTATATAGTTAATGGAAGAAAAGAAATTAAATTAAATAGCCCACATTATAAAGCAGTAAAAATCTATAACAAATTACTTAACACATTAAAATAAAAGAAAGAAGCTCCACATTTTGCAATAAATTCAAATTATTACTAAATCAGGAATGCTATTACTCAGTTAATGAATATCTTGAAGATGACTCTCTTAAGCATAGTTTCCCAAAGTGGACTCTACTAGTGGGCGCTGAAGAGTCCTAGTAGTAGGGGTTTCGAAGGCAATTGATATGATGCTGTCTAGGGCGTGTTACCGTATTTGAAAAAAAACCTGAATTATTTATTCATTTATTTATTTAACTTTATTGACCACAAGACATGATGGTAAATACAAAAGGTGAACTTAATGCTAAAAACATTCTCTACCAGTCAACCTTTAAGAAAAACTAAATTTACGAACGCGGCGAATTATGATATTAATGAATTACATATTACATATTATTATTTAAATTATATTAATAATTATTAAACAAAATGTTACGTCAATAATAACTTGTATGTAATAAATATATAATCACATATAAATGTATAATAAATATATATAAACAAACGAACCTAATACATTCATACATACAACCTAACATAGTCATATACATAGTATGTATAGTATATATACAGAATATGATGATGATTATCATTGTGACAAACAATTTAAAAGATGCTCATGTCAATTATCTATATCAAGTACTCTACAAATATTTCTCCTTTTTTAATTTTTTTTCCTTGATATTTTTTGTGTTAAGTTAATACTATAAAAGGTGCCATTATTATACACCTTAGTTAGTTTATTTGTTTAATTAATTTTAATTTCTTAGAATGTATACAACTTTATATTTTAATATTTTATTTTATTTTATTTATTTTAATTAATAGAGTCAATTTCAATATGTATAATTATCAAAATAATAATAATAATAATAATAATAATAATAATGTAACTAAAGATGTAATGTTGTGGAC
>NW_020653333.1:1888172-1934621 GCF_003589595.1 Hyposmocoma kahamanoa
TAAATGAATATTGAATATATATATTGAATACAAAAAATACATGTTTTCAATTATATTTTGTGGTGGTGGGCGTTAAAATTTTTTTGTCTTGCCTAAGTGGGCGGTGAGACAACAAGTTTGGGAACCCATGCTCTTAAGTAATATTGCTTACCTTATAATACTTACCTATTAACTTGCGTTCAAATTGTGTTATTAAATGTAATTCTTGTATTCAAATTGTATTATTATTTTTAATTTTAGCTTATAAGACTTAACATTTGTTATAACCTTAATGGGTGCATGTAACATTTTAAAGTAATAAAAAAAAATGCAAATGAAAAAAAATATTAAATAAAACTCTTATCGCCGGCATGCACGCGCATCATCAAGGATGCTACTTGCTTGCGCATGATGGCATGAATGTCATCCAAGCGCACCACCACATTGTTATACTGGGCACGCAGAAAGTTGATCTACAGGTTGCGAGTAGAATGTTTAAGCTCTAAACAAGGTCGTTTTAACACTTGTTAAGCATTTTGCTAACCAGCGAATCAACGAGTGAATTCTATGGGACAAAAAATGTAGTCCCCTGTATATGACTGCGCAGCATTTTCAACATAATCTTAAATACTGCAGTTCTGTTTTTAGGTGAAAATAGGTACCTGTAATAGATACCTATCCACAATTTCTACACCAATTGGCAGTGAAGAAAAGTAAGTATAATAAAAGATCTAGGTACTCACGTTACTAATGTCCCCTGGTTCGCCTTTTTCTCCCATGCTTCCTTTCGGCCCTGAAGGTCCCATCGGCCCTGGAGGACCGACTTCACCTCTTATACCCTACGTAAATAAAATCAAAATCACTGTACACATTCATGATGTTAATTTAATAAATTTATATTTAATATTAATATAATAATATTATTTGTGCCTCGAAATCGGATAAGGAGTTTAAAATAGAGCTGGGCGGGACATGTTGCGAGACGTGGTGAACACCGGTGGAGTAAGGCGGTAACCGAATGGTGGCTAAGAAATGGATATAGAAACGTGAGACGTCCTGTAGCGAGATGGGTGGACGACATTGTCAAAGTTGCGGGCGGTAGATGGGTGAGACTAGCACAGGATTGTGGTGGATGGCACAAATTACGGGAGGCCTAGGTATATATATATATATCACCCACTGTAGATATATATATATGTATACCCAGAAGAGGGTGACGTCGGGCTGTGGATGATGATTTTTTTTTATCCCCTTATGTTATTAGCCTTTTTGTGATTTAGATTAAATACGTTCAGGGTTAAAAGAACATAAAAGCGATAATAAAGAAGCATAACATAGACGTTATAAAAAAGAATGTTATTGATATGAACAACATTTCGTATAAGGCGATAATGTGTCTTGTTTCCATTTGAGCCTACCAAGCCCAATGATTGCAACAACAAGTACAATGGTGGCACCAACAATTTTAAGTAATGAATTTAATCAAATTGCCATTGATTCAATTAAAAATTTGCTTGAATGAAATCCATTCTTTTTTTCAGTATAATTACTCATTATAACAACACCAACCCTAAGATTTTAAGAGTTCTTCGTAATTAATTATAAACTAATAACAAATCTGAATTATAATTTACAGTCAACAAAATGTTTTTATTATTCAGACAATGTTACGCGAATTGAGATGAGAAAAGAAGTAGACGTAGATAAAAAGAGTTAATAATTTACCGGCAAACCTGTCGGCCCCCTTTGCCCCGGTGGTCCTGGCAAGCCCGGAGGTCCAACGGGTCCCTGAGAAACAATCATCATCAGACTAGTGTTAATTGCGAATTTGTTACAAGTATTTGTAACAAACGATGTGGGCCAATTAATGTTATCAACCAGAAATTATTCCTTATAAATTTACAATTTTTTCACAACCAAAATATTTGCATTCATTGTAATTTGTTATGCAAGTTGTAAACTTTCACGCAGTAACAATGACAATAATTGTAGTAATAAATTTTTATTTCCAATTCCCACTGTAGGTGTAAAAATGTCACATCTGAAAATTTATTAATTTATGCTTAAATAAGAGTAATGAAATCTCACAAAATTTATTTCATGTAGTTCGTATTTACGGCTATCATGTGATAAAAACACTTTTGACGAATGTACACATGTGACTTTATTACACCAAGTATACCAATAATTATTAATACAAAAATCGAACACTTAGAAGAAAATCCTTCGATCCGGCCGGATTCGAACCGACGACTTCTAGCAAACCGTGCCAGACGCTATGCCAACTAAGCCACGGAACGAACCGGCGGACGTATTTGGTTTTCAATGACTTTTTAGCCGTAGCGCCATCTATGAGAAATGTATGAAAGTGGATCAAAGAAATATTTTGTAAGTGTTCTGAACCTTTTGTATTAATCAATATCATAAACTAGTGGAGTAATTTCACAAAAAAAAAATTAATATCATGTTGATGAAACTTCCTGACATTCAATAAAAACACTTAAGTACACCAATAGTCAAGTAAAGATAACAAAAACATTATTCCTCCGGACCAGTAAGATATTTTCTTGTAAAGTGACTTGTTTACACCACCCTTTAGAGTAACAATTTACTCTGAAAATATACAATATATATATTTTTTTATATGTAATAGAACTCACTGGAGGGCAAGAAACATTGCAGGGAGGAACTGCATCCACGCTCGCTGACGACTCGAAACCAAACTGAAATTTTATAAATAAGTCAATAGAGCAAGCACGAAACGGCGCGACTTACGTGAGAAGCAACATAACGAGAATAGTAACATCTCGCGCTACTATGTTACATCTCGCGCGCCTTGTCGTACTGCAGGATTGCCAGTTTTACGACAATTCTCGTACACATAGCAACTCGTGTGTGATACATGTCAGAAACGTTATTTTGCATATTATAAGTAATTCACGTGCCTGTATAGTTATATGTACATTTTGTATTATGTCGGTTTTCTTAACTGTTTATTTAGTTATTGATTTATTGCTGTCAGTAGCTCACACAAAAATAAGGCTTGCTGAAAATCAGCGCCACAACACGGCTTAAGAAACCGATTGTGACTAAAGCTAAGCATGTCCCGATTGTACCAATCGCGACGCGCATGTCGGTAAATTACTGCATAAATCATGTAAATTGTTTTTAATCTTTTTTTTTTTTATTATTGTTCTTGTTTTTTTGTGCATATACGTATCTGTGTTTGTACAATAAACAGTTTTCTTTCTTTATTTCTTTCAGAAAATATCATTGCTCTTCTCACTAACTGACGTATCTGCGTTTTTTGTCGTAACTGACTAAAACGTACGATCATCGTAGGAATGGGGGTCCCGCAAGGCTCTATTTTAGGACCTTTCTTGTTTTTAATTTATATCAACGATCTTCCTTATTTTGTACAGGATCTCTGTGAGATTGTGCTATTTGCAGATGATACTTCCTTAATATTTAATATTGATAGAAATAAATCTAATTATGACGATGTAAATAGTGCTCTCTCGGAGGTTCAGAATTGGTTTACCGTAAACAATCTGAAGCTCAATTCCAAGAAAACGAAATGTGTCATGTTTACGTTACCTAATGTAATGAATGTAACAACTGACATTACAATTAATAATGAACAATTATATTTGGAGGACACCACCATCTTTTTGGGAATAAAGTTGGATTCAAAACTGCAATGGAATCCACACATTTCGACATTGGCCGGTAAGCTTAGTTCTGCTGCTTATGCTGTGCGAAAAGTGAGACAACTTACTGACATCGAGACAGCCAGAACCGTGTACTTCAGTTACTTTCATAATATAATGTCATACGGGATTTTGTTGTGGGGCGCAGCGTCCAATATTGATACAATTTTTATTTTGCAGAAGCGTGCTATTAGAGCAATCTATAAATTAAGTTCACGTACCTCACTTAAGGAGATTTTTAAAGAAATTGGTATATTGACCACTGCATCACAATTTATTTACAATTGTATACTTTTTATACGACTTAATAATGAATTATACAATAAACGAAGTGACATACATAATTTTAATACTCGACATAAATGGAAACTCGTGTTACCGAAATTTAGACTTCAAAGGGTCATGCGTTCTTTTGTGGGGCAAGGAATTCAGTATTATAATAAGATTCCAAAAGCTGTTTTAGATCTATCTTTTGATAAGTTTAAAAAACATGTAAAGACTACCTTACTTGAGGGAGGATATTACGCTGTTACTGATTACTTAAACGATAAGGCGGTATGGCTGTAAAAATATGTTAAATGTGACGATTTCAAGTGTAATTTGTTTACCTACGAAATAAAGATAATTTTGATTTGATTTGATTTGATCTTTCAAAAGCACACGATCTCTACCAGTCGTCGTATTGTCTTTCTACTAACTCTGGAATCCTAATAATTTTAAAATAGATGGACTTTTTCTTGACCACTGCGTCTAGTTCTGGAGCAAAGATAGGGTCTACGACACGTTCAGATGCACCTCAAAGGCTTAACAGAGCTTAGGTTGAAAATTAATTATAGATAAATAGTAAAATGAAATTATCACAAATATATTAATATTTAAATAACTACCTCTGTGGCCAAACGGCTACCATCCTGGACTGCCACGCAAGAGGTCCCGGGTTCGTCTCTCGTGCAGGGAAAAATATTTGTATGGCCTACATTTATTTATCTCGTGAGTTTGGGTGTAATTTGTGGTTGCCTATGTATATTATTTATTTAATTTTATTGCCACATGTGTTTACATGTTTACATACATACATAGTGAAAATTTTCCCTGAAAATTTTCCGATAATTTGGAAATATACAATTCGAAAGCTCATATTATATTCTACGTTCAGATATATATTAAATTTTATTTAGCGTGAATTATAAAATAAAATAGTATAGCTAAAACCAAGTTAGAATAAAACCAGATTTAAAATGATTGGACAATATTGTCCAATCATTTTAAATCTTTTTTTTTCGCTGTATATATGCAGCGAAAAAAGATCACAGGTAAACAAAATCTTTATAACGACTCCTTCGTTTTCATTCAGTATCATCAACTTTTGATAGGTGTCAACTGGCAAATGTGGAAAAACATTCGGAAAAATATTTTTTAATACAGTTGCTCAAAACGTGGTATTTTTCGCACTACAAATCGTGCGGAAAGTTGGATTTCTCGCACTAGTGCTTTTTACTTTTCCAGTTTTTTTTTAAATTTATTGTTGTTTTAAGTCTTAAACATAGAACTAAAGAGATTGTATATTTATTTCATATTTATGTGCTTTGTGACGTATGTCATTCGTCATTACTATACTATATCTATGGAGAGACCGCATTTTTACACCTATGAAGTAAATGCTCCTTAGTAGCGATTATGTAGAAAATAAAGTAATATAAAATCATATAAAATAGTAATTTTAATGTGGCTGAATAATGGCAACAGTTGCCATATTAAAAAAAGTCGGCCAAAAAAGTACTAATTTTTTTCATCGTTTACATTCCCGCCTTTTTCATTAACTTTTTTACGATTTGATTTTGTTATTGACAAAGGAATAAAATGAGGTTTTTTTTAAATACTGTTTTATTTTACTTTCAATGTAGGTTTTTCGCAAATGTATGAAAAAACGTTGTTTGATACACATGCGGATTTGTCATTTTCACTTGTCTCGAGTCTTGACTCGATGCCTCGAGACTCGTGAATAATGACTAACTTTCCGCACTTGTATCAAAAATAACTATATTTTATTTTTCCAGAACCCGACACTCATTCTGACACACATACTTCGCCCCATTAACGCGCATCGACGCTGTCATACATGCTCGTAAGTTAAGGATACCTACTCTTGACCTAACCATTATTTAGGACGTCATGTAAAGAACCCGAAAACTTAGTTTGTTTAAAAAAACAAATATCTATACTTTATTTAGATCCGAGAAAATAGTTTCATTTAGTATGTAAGAAATAAAAGAAAAAACTTATGTGCTACAGCAATAAGTTTGATAATCATACCAGAGGCGCTTGGGTTGCTATTATCGGCATAGGCATTTCCTGAAAAAGAGTACATTTTTACAAGTATTTCAAGGATAGAACTAACCAAAAGTATCAATACATCCATGTACACACATCAAGCAAGTTTCAACAATTACAGAACGTTTTGACAATTACAGAATTTTTTTCTTTTTTTCAATTTCTTTTTATCACCGATGGTATTTTTATTGGTCAACTTTATAATTCAAATTTGAAATTGAAATTAGCCAATGAAATTCATTGATGATAAAAAAAAATAAAGAAAGCTGATTTTCAGTAATTAGCAAAAACGTACTTGATCATTGGCACTTTTGATATGTGTATGTTTCAATACATACTCCGGAATGCTGGAAATATCATTGCTTTGAACAAGTCATGCACCTGATGGTAAACAATACGCCTGTTCATAGCAGTTGCAGTACTACTAAAAGCCTTAAATCGCAAAGATGTTATGTGCACTGCCGCTGCGCCCCTCACCATTAGACGTAAGTTGACAAGTGGCTCTGGCTCTGCTACATATCAACTGGCCACTTTTATTCAATTGACAATCGTGCCAAGAGGCTTACCAACTGTAAGTTCCGAGTCAACTACTCGGAATTAGTGAAGGCTGCAAAGCCTTGAACACCGCCGTAAAGTTGCCTACTTATCGGTATTTTACATTATATATCACTGAGAGTGTGCGATGGCATTACACGATTTAATTAACATCACCGGGGGATTAGGCGTAGGCTTGGGTTCCACCCATATGTTGTGGATATTCCAAAGATTCGCACGAAGCGTTACGCTTCCACATTTATATGACGAACGGCTATGGAGTGGAATTTTCTGCCTGCAAACTTGTTCCCTGAACGTTATAACTTAGACCTTTTCAAGGCGAGAGTGAATTGGCATTACTTAGGAGTGCATGCTCCATCGTCAATGTTATCGTCTGGACCTTACTTTCCAACGGGTGAGATGGAGGTCAAATGCGCACTTACATTTTATTTTAAATAAATCCCATGTGCCTGTAATTTCACCATCGCCCTTAGCCTTCAAAACCAGAACGCAGTAATGTTCATATCACTGCTTGGTAGCAGAAATAGCTAAGATGGCAGTACTTCCCTGGACGAACTCTTTCACAAGGTGCTTTATCGCTACTAAATTTAATATGTTAAGGAACTGCAGCCGATAGTTAATGCCTATACATTCCAACCTTGAACAATGGGCACGGGGTGACGGGCACAGTGGCAGTACCACTCAGATCTTTGCGATTTAAAGCACTAAGTAACACTGCAACTGTTATGGACCGGCGTGTCGCTTACCACCAGGCGCACGAGTTGTTCGTTCCATCACTTGGTATGATAAAAAATATCATAAACGTTCGAATGTCGAAATTTAAATTACCCCTTTTTAATGTTACAAATAATTATAAAAACGTAATAGATAATTAGACCTCAACACTTACGAAGGAAGCACTTAAACACGTTATTAAAAAAAACAACACTCACAATTTCTTCACAGCTCTCCTTAGTCAGGTTATATCGATTGCAACTCAACGAAAGCCATTGGAGATCGATCTGAAAATGGACATTTTCATGACAAATTACTTAAAACTTCAGACAATAGTCTGCGCAGGTCGTAATGCCCATTACATATTTTACCTACTCATATAACGGCTGTCTCTACCGACCGAGTCTCTAGAACGAGTCCAAAAGCGAAATAAGCACGCGTTTTAAAATATTTCTGCGCGTAATTTATGTGTTTTGAAAAATTTTATATTGTAACCCATATAGTTGTCGGGCGTACTGCAAATGAAATATGAAATCTCGAGTGTCACTAGAGATTTATTTATGTATGTAGCAACTTAGAAAATGCAGTGCTACGCGATGGTCTACGGCAATGCAGCTACGAAACTGTCCCAAGTGGAAGCAGGTAACAAAGAGGTTTATAACTACGAAAACAGTTCAACAAAGTGGAAGCCGGAAGCGTGGACACGGCCTTTCAGGTGTTTCAGCTGTTTTGAATTTAGACGCCTGACATACAGTCTACGCCCTGAGATACCTGACTGCCAAGCCAACCTTTTGGTTCTCAGAGCCTTTTTACGCATTCAACAATAGTTTTGTAAAACATCATTCGCTAATGATGCAAAAAGACTCACAGGTTAAAGGCTAAGTTGTTTAACACCTTTCTTTACAATGATCTACTCAGAAACAAACAGACAGTTAGGGGTCAAGTGTCTTAGGGCACCGACTGTACCTTTGATCCTGTATAATATAACTTACAGGAGCGGGTGTGCCGTCTTCGTTGGACACTATAGTGATGGACGTGGCGTTGCTCAGATCGTGACCGGTTATGTACTCCGGCTTCAGCTGTAAACGTTATAAAAACCTGCTGTTCAAAGTAAAACTGTTAACAAAAGATTGTTAGTTCTTTTTTGTACTACAAATATAAGCGATATGGGAATTATTATGGAATGGATATGGTATTAGTGATGGGCAAGTAGCAATAGATTATTTTGCCTGTGAATCCATAACAGAAATTTACCGGTTTTCTTACAACTGTATTATAATCACGGAAGAAAAAAACAATTGAAAGAGCCTTAAGCCACGATTACTATCAGAACTGCTTCACCAAAACTTACACATTCATAATTTAAATACTATGAAATCTGGATAATGATTTTCGCAGTTCCTAATATATAAAGATGGAACAAATTCTGGACTATTAATATAATTCAAACTTTACTCTATAGGCATATCGCTTAAAGTTTTGATTTTATATATTAATAATTGAGATTTCAATCAATGTGCTGCCATCTAGCGGTCAATAGCAGAACGATAACGGATTCAAGATGTTTACTTAGTTGACCAAAAAAGAAGCAATCATATTGCAAGCGAAATAACGTTTATTTTCGATTCTCGTTACAAAAAAAAATGTTACGTCAAACAGAAAATTTAAAATTTGTTAAAATTAAATAAAATAAGACAACGATGATATGAAACACTACCGTGGATTATATTACGAGCGGGACTAACATTTTTCACTCCAAAGTAGCAAAGTAAGGCATTTTTCTACGACATTTTACTACTAAGCTAAAATGGCGGACTGAACTCAATTATATGGAACTCCACGTACTGTTGGCTCATGCATTAAGCACTTCTACTGTATTTATTGTTCTGTGATTATAATACGTACACAATAAAAAAGGACCATCGGCCATAATCGGCTACCTTCGGATTTGTAAAGTGCCGTTTTCGACTCGATGACTGTCAAATAACTGACAAAATATCACACAGGTATGAGTAACTTTTGAACTTGAAAATAAATACTTTTCAAACAATTGAATGAAAGTTTTTTTTCGACATAATATGACATAAAACTAACCTCTATGCAATCAACAGCAAGGTGTACGGTGTTATTGGTGATCGCTACGTGGATTTTGTGCCAGCCCGATGAGAATAGCTGTAAAATAATAATGTTTTTTACAAAATTTTAATTTTCCTTCTCACGCTATTGTTATTAAGGGTTAATATTTTTAAATTTATTATGCTTTTTAATTATTTTTATTTGATAACATAACAAGTAAGGTAAAAAAGACAGTAAAATTAGGATTTTTAAATTATATGAATAAAATTGGGTCCCAGCGGCAAGGTGCCCAAGATACTGGCACCGTTCCCACCTTTATTACTTTTTATTCTTTCCGCCAGCTCAGCTGCGGAGCCATCCCTCTTGCTGGTGTGCTGGAGATGGGATGGGGCAAGTGTGTCGGCACATGTAGCGTCCCACACCAGTGCCCGGCCCATACTCCAAAGTATGAGAGTCATTCCGTCCGGGTGTTTGCCATCCGTTCCCCACATCCCGCTTGGCTCGAGTATAGCTGGCACGTTAACAGTGGCCAACTAACTTGATCACAAAGCTGCCTCCGGGGCCGAACGGTTACCATGTTAGACTGCCACGCAGAGGTCTCGGGTTTGATTCTCAGGCCGGGTGAAATATTTTTGTATGGCCTACATTAATTTCTCTGGTGTAATCTGGGTGCGTTAAAAAAAGAGCACCCTAGAATATTTGAATCCCGCGTTTAGCTAGGGAAGTACATTATCCACCCCGTCAGAGCCCCGAATGACGAGCTAAGACTATTTAATGCCCGAAATTCGCTCTAGCCACGCATCTTCTTTGCCGATTGAATTAAAAATAAGTATGAGTACAATTTACGCATTGATGATTAATGATAAAAAAATATATATTAAACATAATCTCAATCGCTTCCCTCCAAATATTATTTCATAACGGTTAATGTGAAATAAAAAAAATAAACGAATAATTGTTACCTCCGCTTCTTGCCTGTCTCAATCATTTATTTTTCAATTGTCCATTTTTTAATCTCCAGCGATGGTTATTTATTTGTATAAACAAAGATATTATAAATACAGATAATTTACCTAATATTGTACAGGGACTCTTTAAAAAATTTCAATTTGTATAATAGGTATTATTTAGCATTATAATATAGTAGGTATAATAGGTATTATATATATTAATATTTTGAATTTTTACCCTTTGTAAGTACTTTATTTTTATTATTATTTTTTTACATTTTCGTGTTTAGGTTTACTCCGTTCTCTTAAAATTATTGTTATGTAGTTTTAAGCTGATGATCATGTAGCCAAGCTCAATAAATTAAAAATATAAATAATAATTATCGTGCTCAATTGAAAAATGTCCGGATTTTATTTACAGACCTTAGATTGGCGGATGCTGAAGGGAAGAAGGAAGAGGCGTGGATAGGCGTGGTGTGAAAGGGAGGCCGAGGCGGTATGGATGGTATTGGATAAAAAAGGACTCTATTATCATGGAGGAATATGGTTTACGATAATAGAAGCTGGAGTGCCAGGGTTGTGTACCCGTACATTCACTCAATCAACTACTGGGAACATAATGCCCCCTGACAAAAAAGAACGACAATAGATAATTATATCATTGCATCAATTTTCATTATAATAGCATTTGATGCCAAAACGTAGTATAATACACCAAACAGGTGCATACTTTAGGCTAATACGGCTCTGTTTGTTATTCCTCGGTTAAAGCATCATACCTTCGGAGCTAAGAACATAGCCTTCGCCCCTTGTACGAAAACACCAACTTTCTTCTGGGAAGGCAGCAGCGAGAGAGAGAACTGCAAACTGTCGGTTCTTGCTTTGAGTAAACTCCAGCGACGTTGCAGGCCTCGCGTGTTGAATGTACCTACTACGCTGAAGTGGGGAGGTAGGCCGTTGGGGAAAATATCTCTGTAATAAAAAAATGTAGATATAAGACGAAATTTTTTCGGAATTCCCAGAAAAAGTAAGTTCACAAGCGCACTTATTTCGTACCAGGAAATATATGGTCGGAAGAAATACGAGTATGTGTGAAACGGCCCTATACAAAAATAGCGTTGTTGATATGGCACCCGAAATATTTAATAAAATTCCAGACGCAATAAAAAAATCTTAGTGGGATGCAATTCAAGCATGTATTAAAACAATTATTAATTGACAAGTGTTACTATAGCATAGAAGAATATTTTAATGACAGTTTCTTAGAATAGGTAAATGCTGACAGTTGGGTACCATTTACTTATTGATATTTTTAGACTTGTTAATTATTATTAGTTTTTTGACATTGTATCCATTTTTCTTTTATTATTATTTTGACATTACATTTTTATTTAATTGACTTCGTATGCCACTTTGGCTTATTGCAGAGATTCCATAAAATTATTATTACCATCTATATCATGTACCTGTAATAACGAATGAATAAATGAATTGAATTGAATTGAATTTCAACCTATATAATAATATAAGTTGTGATCTGTAATAACGCTCATACTCAATTATCGATTAACAGTCCTCTTGATTGGTCCATGGTTCTAAGGTTAAACTAAAGTTCTTAAACTTCTAAATCAATCCACTGAACTAAATTACATTGAACCTACCATACCAGGTCAATCTCAGTAGAATATTGAAACATGACATGGACCCTGTCTGATATTAATTCTCCGAAACGTTGCGGTTGTGCATCTGTTGTAATTAGAGCTAGACATCCGGTGTCAGCCGGATGAACTCTTTAAACATTTGTTAAATAAATCAGAAACTAAGATCACGAATTGATAACACGCGTTCTGAACTCTAAAGTTTTCCTGAACTAGTACAGCAGGTTGTTAATAAAAAGTTAGCTATATTTTTTGCATGGCTCTTTTTTTAAGCTGCATTTTTACCCTCAGACTAGGTTACTAGGAAGCTTTTTACATATAAATAAATAAATATCACATACGTTGCTTTGCTCCAAATTCAATTAAATTTTTGTAGGTTTTGGCTTCTGTTCTACTGAGGACATTTCTACCAATGTCCGGGTTCGGTACGTGAAAATTGTACCCGGAACGCACTCAAACGACAATGATCGGTTGTACAATGCAACGGACAAAAACAAAACACGAGGTACATAATTTGTCTAACTCTTTGCCATAATATACCAAAGACAATACACAATATAAGTTACACTGCGGCCCGCCGTTCCCGCCATGATTACATGAGACAGAGGCAGAGAACAAAAAAGTAAGAGAATGGACACTCTCCGCCCCTCCCTAGATTTAAATACCGCACCGCGACCCGCACGTTGACGGTCACATTGACTGAACGACAACAAGGCTGTCGGCGAGCCGTTTTCGCATCAAGACGACTTTGATATTTGAATATAGTTTTCATTTATTTATCACGAAACTTGTACATTAATACATAACATCATTGTACATTACTATATAGAATGGTCGTGAATTGTGCTCTATACGGCTGTTTCTTATCAACTAAACGGGAGAAAGAGAGGAGTTTCTTTAGTTTTCCGAAAGATGAAACGAAGATGACAAAAACTTGTCTGAAACTCATTCAGTTATTGTTTTCTTCTTTTATTTAGTGCAGAGTAATGTCTAATACAGATTTATTATATCAATATAATGAGACGCCATAATTTCGTCAATTAGTAGACAAAGGTTCTCGAATTTTCAATATGTATTGCCGATAAATATTACGTAGTGAATATACCTAATTATTGACTAGGTAATGATAAACTTGGACACGCAATTTCAAATATCTTGGTTACCTTATTTAAAACCTGTCCAAAATACAATCTTTTAAGTGCTGTTAATATATTTTTTAAATAAATCTTCAATATTATTTTAGTTACTCAATTAATGAAAAATATAATACATTAAAAATATAATTACATCGATATTAATATCTAATGAACATGTGTAATTATTAGGATTCTTTTAATATAATTAAAGATAAACGATTCGCTTAAGAATTTTCGCTCTGTTGCTATTCTGACCAGGGGCCTTACCACGATTTCTTATTACAGGTCAGTATAAGTTCGTAACGACAAAAAAGCGGGATGGTGATATACACTTCATGTAGCGCTGTCTCACAACAATTCATTTTAGGTCCTAAACTGAATCGTAATAAGAGTTCATGGTAAGGCCCCAGTAACGTAAATTGTACGAGAAAGTGACGGGTAACCTTGTCACGTCACTAACACATTGCGCGTGTGCAGATGGCGCCTTGCTGCATGTAGTAGTAGTAGGTAAATAACTTTCGACCATTGTATCGAGTGTCCGGGGTGCGATAGTGGTGTAAGCGGGCGTGTATCGCACGTGTGCGTGAAGCAAACAAACGTTGTTTCATTGAGCTAGAATATCCCTGTACCTACTAAAGCAGTATACATGAAAAGGACGCTACTTATGAAAACTACAAAAACATGCAGGGTAGCTAATAAATATTGAGGATGTATGTTATTTTGATCAATATATTTAGATAATAATAATAATATAATAATAATAACGCACACACTCAACATAGTCCCGCACTATGAAAACCATGTGTCGCGGGTGCCATGGACACACACATAAACAACCACAAATAACACCCAAACTCACGAGAGAAATAAATGTGGGCCATACAAATATTTCTCCCGGCCCGGGAATCAAACCTGGGACCGCTGCGTGGCAGTGGCATGGTAGCCGTTCGGCCCTGGAGGCAGTTTAGATTCAAATAGGATACGGAGAATAGGAGGATTACGGGGAGAAAGAATACTACAGAAATATGTAAGACAAGGGATAGATTTTGGAAGAAGATCATACAAACAGGATACGATAAACTGTTAAAAAACATATGGTCAAGAGTTCCTTCTTCAAGGCTATGTAAGTAGCTAAAGCACTTGTGTTATGGAAATCGAAAACAACGACGGTATCCCAAACACCCAGATCAAACACAATACAGAAAAATTAGTTTTTTACAAGAATCATCGGCCGGAGATCTAACCCGGGACTTGAGAGATGGCGAGATCTTGAAAATCGGTGCGCAAGGCACTTGACCACAGAGGTCGTCGACTTGTTATTAATTGTTAAGTAACGATTACGTCCATGAACAGGCTAAACAGTCAAATATTCTTGTATTAGATATTAAAACGACTGCTACACTACACACAATAGCTGTTTGTTATGCAAGGTTGCAAAGTTGTTGTTTATCGCAAGTGCTTGTATTGAAACCTGAGCATGCAAAGGAAGCCAAGTTAAAACAGATTCCTGAGCGTAGCGAGGGTTTCAAGCCACGAGACGTAAAACAACTTTGCTGCCGAGCGAAACACAACTTTTCACCTCACTATTAGCGAGGAAAATGGTAGATGAAAGAAAAACAGTTGAAAATGACATCAGTTTTTTTAATCAGAAGAAAAAGTTTATCTTCGGATACGTTCTAAATTTACACCTCATCAATTTTTATTCGTGCTTGTACTTTTATTTTTTAATGAGAAAAAGCCTTTCCGAGCTAGTGAGTTAAAAATCATTTTAATGTAAAAGTAAGTATACAGGAAATAATAATTAAGTGTGCTAAATGTTAATCCCACCACAGTGTAAATTTTAATTGTTCGTGAAAGAGTCGTTTCCGATGACGGTTACCGGACACCCACGTTGCGTCACACGTCCATACGTCCATACGTCTAAATAAATAAATAGTGTTGGTGTTCTATTATATTATCATGTTAGTTAGTCTATAAGGTATGTATTTATGGGTCTTTTGTAACCTGAATACAAATAAATAAATAAAAAATAAGCAAAAAAAAAGGCAATGGCAAAATGTAAAATTTTCAAAAATCGTTGACGCCATCATGCTCACTGGCAATGTTTCCTCTGTGGTTGAGTAAGTTTACTCTTTGGCTGAAGTAGCCATAAGCCTTCTGATCACTAGAGGCTTCAAATTTGATATAGGCAAACGTATAAACATCTAGAAAGTATCTATTCAGTAATGCCTTCAAACGAACCAAATAGAGTCACTACCTAATCTGACTAACATTGCAATAGTTGAAGGATAAAAAGGTGACTTAGTCAATTAAAGCCCTATGGATAATAAGGCCAGGGAATCCTAAAGTAGATTTAAATTAATTTCAACGACACGAAATTATACGCACATGTACAGAATGGACTATGGACCAATTAGCACGCAATAACGCGGTGGCATCAACAACATCAAATTTTGTTTTAAATATTGAGAGTCATAGTTTCTATTTAGCTTTAAAGGATTGAGTTATTTAAGAAGGTTTGTATTTTATATATTTCTATTCTTGTTGAGGTGTATAATTGCGATGAATGACTAGGTTACTATATGGGCCTTATTTGAAATATGAGTTTTAATAAACTGCAAAAACTGAGGGACTTTTTACTGTTTCTTATTTAGAAACAAATGAAGTTTTACGTGTTTAGTTTAGTTGAATTATTTCAAACCTTAAATCATATAAATAATTGAATTTGAAGTTAGGAGGACCTTATTTGCTCTGGTTATCTTAATTTTCACTTTCATACCTCTTTGGCGCAGTACATTTCAGTAAAGAACACCCAATGTATTCCTTTCCTTGCTTAACATAGTGTGCATTTAGTGTAGGTATATATTTGCCTATTAACGAGACCCATAACTAGTGCCTCTAGTTTTTAATAAACTCTAATCGACTGATTCCGAGAACGATGCGTCATGTTATCTTACACGGTGCCGTCACAACGTGTCACAGGCAATTTATGGGCTTCATTATGAAATACCGACATGTGTGAATAACGTAATTAGTAGTATAAAATTTTATTTCCGATTAAATGTGATACCGTTTGTTTTGTAATTAGATGTTTTGCTGTTTTTCCCATACCACCGTATGGAACAACCCCCATAGTTAGAGACATATTACAATAAATACAGAATATTTTTGGAATATACAGAGACGTACACAGAGATCAGTTGCTCAGCACTGTAATATTTCAGCTTTCTAATTTGTGATTTCAGCGCAAACGAGAGTGATATATTTAAAGGTGACATCAGTACCATTTGACTGATGAGTTGCTGGGGATGGATGGCCTTTATTTCTCCCCATTTCTGGTTATATAAGTACTCGATGCTTTGACTAATGGTTGTATTTAAAAATTCTCCCGGCTTATTGAGTAATGCGAAAGACAAGTCTTACGACAAACAGATTTTGTTTTTCAAGTTCAGTTACTATTTAAACCCCTGTTTCTACTAATTGTTTATCAAAGTAAAAACTCTAAGTCGCCATTTTTTTTCTGCATATAATCTGACAAACTATTTACAATTTTGTCGTTTAATTGACTATTTGTATAGAATAGAATAGAAACCATTTATTGCAACGCTAACAAGATACAAGCAGAAAAAGTAATATGAATGAAAAGAAATAAAATAAAATAAATAACACAAAAAGAGACTCGAATATATAAGGTGACGGAACGAACTAGTCGTAGTTAAAATTGTTAGTTTGTTTATAAATGTTGTAAAGGACGATTGTACATATAACATTCAACTCTACGCCCTTTGTAATAAGTCCAAAGTCCAATGTGTCGAGCTTGGTGTGCCCTTGATTGTACTAAAAAGCGGTCGGCAACAAAGCTGGGAATGTTCATTTTCACTCCACCAACTCTGAAAAGATTCATTGGTCCCCATGGAAGTTCCGGGAAAATTCTGATTTAGTAGACCAACGTATTTTTGATATTATATGTAATATATGATATGGAAATAATTGGTGTCCAAGGGTTATTCGTATAATAAAGCCATCTCTGACCATACGTCAAAAAGTGCTTTTATCCCATGAAAAATATAGAGGCAGTCGAGCTCCTTGTGAAACAGTTCGTAGTGTGAGCATTACTGCATTTCGGTTTTGAAGGGTACCTAATGATACTATTGGAATTACAGGCACATGGGACTAGTGAACTTATGTCTCAGGGTGAAGAGTGTAGTGGCAGTGCCATTCAGATCTTTGCGATTTAAAGCTCTGAGTGGCATTGCAAGTGTTATTTACAAGCGTGTTGCTTATCACCATGTGTACAACTTGTTCGTCCGTCACATGGCATCATAAAAACATTGTCATGAAAAAAAAGGGGTAAAATGAACCCATGAAGTCCAAAAAAAGTTATAATTCTAATGCACTTACTTCAAAGGTAAACTTAAGTTAGCGCCATCGCCAATTCGATAAGCTCTCTGCATCTCCTGTGATCCTTGTACCAGCGTAATACCAGTGGTATTCAACTGGTCCAACCGGTACACGGCAATCAGGTCCACTGTTTGGAAGTCCACGTCGCCTGGTCGAATAGGAGAGCAAGGGGCAAATGCCTCGTCCGATTGTTGTGTGAAGACGATTTCTGATTGGAGTCTGAGTTGTTCTGTAAGATAGAATATTGGCTATTGTTAATACACAATTTTTTTACAAACGGCGCTGATGGCAAGAAAAAAGCCTTTTAAACACAATATCTATAAATAAATAAATACAAATATTAGACAACATACGTCGCCCTGATCCCAAAGTAAGTAACTAAAGCACGTGTGTTATGGAAATCAGAAACAGCGACCAGAAATAGTCAGAACCCAGAAAATATAAAAAAGTTTGTTTTTTTCGACACTGATCCTCCCGTGATTGAACCCGGATTGTCAGAGATGGTGACACCATGAAAATTTACTCAAGAATTACCCTTTGGTAAGCAGAATACAAAATTTCCCCAGCATTGTCCTTTGGTGGACCGAGTATTTAATTTGATCCAAAAATTACCCTTCGATGGGCAGAGTACTAAGTATTCCCAAAAGGTGCCCTTTGGCAGATTTACTACTAAGATGGCACTTAAAATAACCCATTGGTAATCTCAGTACTAAATACTACTACGCACTGCTATCAAAAGGCGATGGTTGTGTTAAAAGTAAAATAATCCTGTACTGTCCAAATTGAAAAGAGGGTTAGCTTGAGGCATGCGTTACGGATACCTCTCGAAATATCGAACATAACAAAATGACAGTAAATTTATTTGCCACTCCGCAAACCCAGTAGGGTTAGCACAGCAGGGCGCGACTTGCGCGAGAGCGACATACCGCGCGGGATGTCTATGCGAGAATAGCAGTATCCCACGCTTTATATCGCTCTCGCGCGTATCGCGCCCTGTTGTGCTAGCCCTACAGTGAAGATTAAACCGTGTAAAATAACTGTGTTTGTGTTGAATGTTTTTATCAGGCACTTAATTTTAAACCTTTTTGAAACCTCGGTCCGTATGTATTTATAAACAGATGACATAGACCCATAAATACATATCTTATAGACTAATATACATAGTTATTCTGACTGTTGTACCGGCCAAAGTTGATTGCACCGTCTGGTTGGTCCGGACTCAGCTTTACGTTTAATTTAATTTATTTTTACATCTTGATGATTTGTTTATAATGTAATTTGTCAAATTCTACTTGAATAACAATGAGATTGGTCTTGTTTTATATTAATTTATTTATGTTTCTAATTATTAAATTTTAATTAATTATTATTTTTTATTTTTTTATTATGTAATGTGTATGGACTTATTGATGCGAAATAAATGATTTGATTTATTTACACGTATCGATTGCGACGTGTGACGCAACGCGGATATCGGTAACTGGCCTCAAAAACGTCGGTACATGACACCCTTTGGTCAAAACTCCTTATTACTCCATGATACTCTCACCACAAATGAATTAAAATTCTTACAGGCCTTTTATATGTATGTATGTATATATGTATGTAACTGTAACGGATCGCAATAGTCGCTACAAATCTTTTTTGTACATTATATTTTATATAGTCTTTCGTTTTCTTGCTTGGCGTCCGGGTCAAGCTCTCCGCCACTTATACGCCTTCACGAGCGTCTCTGGCGGACCCGGTCTTGGGTATTGACTCGCCGGGGTTTGTGGTTAGCTGCAGGGAACGAACACGTTCGTCTGCCCCGGTCGTGTGTGGCCCCTTGGGTGTTCGTCCCGCTCGCAGCTAGCGCGTCTTAGTAGCGGTCTACTTGAGGATCTTAGGCGAGGAAACGCGCGGGACACGTGAGTTGCTCTTCAAGTCGGTAGCTATGTTTGGACATTGTCGCAGGACACTGCTACGTGACTTCTACGGCACTAACCCAGACAGCCAGTACAGGATGAGCTTGGCATCTTCCGGTCCCTCCGGAATTTAGGAAGTGAGCGTGCCTTACAGCTCCGCCACCAATGAGGAGATTTGGTAGTCGACTTAGAGTTGGCAGCTCAGCGGTGGCAACCGTTAGTCGTGCGGAGCGCGGCGGGAAGTGAGCGTGCCGACAGCTCCGGTACCTATCTGGAAAATAGGGCGGGTGCTGTACATGCCCCCGGGGCACCTCACCTACGGCCTTACAGAGAACCGGATGAAGTACGTGCAAACGTGCTGATCCGGGGCTAGGACCTGACTTAGATGGTCCCTGCGCGGGTTCGCTCGCATAACCAAGAGGTTGAAAGGGAGGCGTACTATAAACAAAATCATTGTAGAAAGATATGGGACTGGTGGGAAATACCTGGCGAAATGTCTCGATATTCAATTGTCTTACTATAGCAATACTAAACTCGTATTAAGCGAAAGGAATGTTGTTATATGAGATCTTTTGTTCAAGTATAAGGGCAGACATTATATTATGAAATTATAGATAATAGAGCCAAGATGTGGACATTAATAGCAAGCCTCATCCATAAAGATCGCTTGAGATGAAAATTTTTAATTTTAGTCTTTGAAATTAGATAAGGCCGTTTTTTAAAATTTATTTAATTTTTTTTATAATATCAAGGGACAGGACGGACAAGTCGTGCGTCTGCTGTTCATAACAGTTGCAGTGCCACTCAGAGCTTTAAATCGCAAAGATCTGAGGGGCACTACCACAGCGCCCGTCACCCGGAGACATAAATGGACTGCAGTCACTTAAGAGAAACAAACACGTCAGAAGCTAAGGGTAAAAAACATCATATTGCGTATCCTAATTGCTAAATGTTTGTCTAAAGTCTCTCCAAAAAAGAAAGCGGCTGATAAGTTGGCGACCGCAGGTTATTTTATTTTTTATTTTTTTTATTTATTTCAGGCAACTAGGACCCATAGATACATACCTTACAGACTAACATACATATAATATAACAATAATATAATAAAACAATAACAGAAACATTAAATAAATACCTTACGGACTAATCATAAATACAATATAACATGATAATATACATATAATACTATTTATTTACACGTATGTACTTCGACGTGTGACGCAACGTGGGTGTCCGGTAGCCGTCCTCGGAAACGCCGGTACATGACACCCTTCGGCCAAAAGTCTTCTCTCATGAAGGTCGACAGGTGTTGAGTTGGTACTCGCACCACAAATGAATTAAAATATACATTGTGGCGCGACTCCAACCGCTCGACCCTCAGGTTTGCGTTGGCCTTCACTCGCATGTACTCCACAATATCCGCAGACTTGGTGGAGTAATGAAGACGCGACACGTATAACAACGTCGTCGGTACCGCTGGACGCAATAAATGATTCGGGCCAATGTGTCATCTTTTTTTTTATATTATCAAGTGACGGGATGAACAAGTCGTGCGCCTGATGGTAAGCTGTACGCCTGTCTTTAATAGTTGCAGTGCCTTAAATTGAGACTCAGAATTTTAAATCGCAAAGATCTGAGGGGCACTTCCACTGAGCCCGTCGCCCTGAGTTATAAGTTGACAAGTCTCATGTGCCTGTAATTTCACCAACACCCTTGCCCTTCAAAATCGGAACACAGTAACGCTGACATTACTGCTTGGCGGCAGAAATAGGTAAGGTGAGAGGGTACCTCTGGACGAACTCTTTCTCAAAGAGCTCTACTGCTACAAAAATTTTAGCGTTTGAAATTAGATAAAGTAAATTTTGAAATATTTTTCTAATTATTATGTTTTTTTTTCATAAAAGTAAATGACGACGAACGAATTCGAACCATCACCCACCAAATTAAGAAATAACCACTCTCCCGCCTTACATCAATATTTATATGACGGGCGTGCACGAAAGGAGCCTCCCCGCAAGACGTGGGTAGGTACTATAGCTTTAGAATAGAATAGAATAGAAATTGTTTATTCACGAAAACAACACAGTACACATATATTTAAATTGTACGATACATAACATAAGACGGAAAGAAAGACTAAAGCATAACATTTAAATATTACACGTGCACATATTACACAAATAAGAAGTATTAATATTGTAACAAATAAACAAGTAACAAGCCATAAAAAGTGCGTGCTGTGCTGTTACGGAATCCGTCATCCACTCAGCTTGGTGTCGTCTCACTGGAAGTGCTACGACGCTGATTTTCAGTGGATCCGGCAACAGGGAACACATGGCACGGAACAAAGTGGACGAAACTTATGTACGATTTGTTGCACTTTATATTGTAGTTGTAAACAAGTGTGATTCCATATAATTCTTATAATGAATAATAATTATGAATTAACTAAAGCTTTCATATACATGTGGCACACCCTGGTCAACAATCAGCGAATACTTTACGCCTATTAGCAAATTCTACCCCTCATGGAAGAATGGCATGAGTGGAGTTATGTTAAAAACGTCTATTGCTTCATTAGATACAGAATAATCGTAACTTATTCATTAAAAAAACCGACTTCAAAAGTTTACTTATCGGCGGAGAAATAGCAATAATGTGAAATAGAAATATATAATTGGTGGAGAAATCTGTAAGTACACTGACAAGCCTATACAATTTGATGGTTTTCCTCGATTTCCATGGATCCCCTCATCAGATTCTGACTTGGTGACAATGGGACCACCATGAGAGTGCACCCTTACAAACAAAAAAATAATTTTCAAAATCGGCCCACAATTGACTGAGAAATTGGAAACATACATGCAGCGGAAAGTTTAACCTCCTCCTTTTTTGAAGTCGGTTAAAATATATACATATCCTCTCCAGTAATTGTAACTCTAGCGACTAATATTGTAGATAGTGTTACAAGAATTGGAGACAGTCTATGAACTAATAGAGCAATAAACATGTTTGGCGTAACTCCACTTATGCCATTCGTCCATGGGGATTGCGAAATTCTTTCACCACGATGGTAAGCATTATAGTGTACGCCATCTTTTAGTGAATCGTGACATTAATTTATTTTATTTTGTTAGAAAACTTACTTCGCTTCTTTAGGAATTAGTTCTATGGAAATAAGAAATAAATCGATACTATCATCATCGAATTAACGGAACGGTAACGGGCGGCCGCCATTGCGAAAAACATATTTGACGAGAAAGTGCGTGGTTGGTTTTGTTTTGTTTGGATTTATAATGAAAAGATCTTGTAATATAATTTATAACAGTCACTAGAGTTTCATTTCTGTCCAGAAAACTTTATACGTCGATCGATAAAAAGACTATTTTTATTTACATATTTTTTAAATCTATTGAATGTCACGATGTTCAACCACCATAATATCCAATTATTTTTGTGACATTCGTCCATTCGTTCGTTATAAATTAATACAAAGATCGAACATTAAGAAAATATTCGTTCGATCCGGCTCGACTCGAACCAACGTCTTCCAACAAAACGTGTCAAAAATGGCAAGAAAGTTGTTAAAAACCAAAATCAAAGATGGCGTCGGTCTGCTGGATGACATTGGTTCGAATCCAGCCGGATCGAAGGAATTTTTTCTATTAATGGTTATTCATTTATATGGTTTAAAATATCTTAATCTTTCAATTCCCAGAACTTCATATTCGAAAACTTTAGTTATAACCTTTTTTAAAGTTATTAAAAGCACCGAAATAGTAGATTGTACAACAAGTGCCTAAAAGGCGTCATTTTTCCTGATCTTTGATCCACCCGAGCCGCGGACGAGGATGGATACTTAAGTCGAAGGTAAAATGGGTTTTATGAACGAGTATATACACTCTGCTTTTCATTTCGATTGCGAGGAAATTAAACAGCAATATTACATATAAACGATTATTTAATTAAAATTGAATGTAAAATTACAACAATCCCTCCAATATACTACTTTTTTTCTACACGTGACTCAGGTCGGACTACATAATGCTCTGTTATATTTTACAAGCTTTTATTTTTTATGCATTTCTATTTCTTATAACTTATTAGAATTACTATTGCCTACTTTTTTAATTTTGTAATATTACACGGATTAAAAAAATAAAAATAAAACTTTATTTTATAAAGTTCTAGTGTGCGTGGCTGTTGGCGCAGGCGTCATCGCTTCGGTCTTAAACGACGATTTTATTTTATGCACGAGAGCATAAAATCCTAATTTATGCAGCCTATTCCCAGCATAAATACGAACTTTAAGAGCATAAGAAGTGAAAAGTAATTTAAAACTGGATTATTTAAAATAAGAACATTTCTGCGTTATTTATTACGCTACCGATAACTTTTGTGCAATAAAACATACGGAAACAACCGAATGCAATACTGACAGTTCCGAAAAATCTTGCTGACGTAATCCTCTACCAACCCCATTTATATTCTACCAAAAACTATTGTTAGTTTTTATCATAAATCACCTATTATTAATTTAAAAGACACTTTTTACATTTCGTTAGTTATTTGGCGCTTCTTAAACTGTTGCATCATATAGAAATTCTACTCTTAGTGGCGACATTGGAACTTCAAAGAACTAAGTATCAAAATTAACTTGTAATCAATCATAATGATAATTAATTTGACACTAACTGGACCGGGGCGGCTGGAAACGAGTAGTGGTGTGAGAAATTAATTTCTATCCAGAAAAACTTATATAAAAAAAACTAACAACAAAGTCTTCTAACCTACATCGATCATATTCGTTTTTGCCAAGAAAAACTCCGCGTTTAAAATATATAAATTGTTGAAACTGGATACCCTTGTAGACAAAACTCGGTTTTTAAAAAATTGCGTCAAAATGGCATCGCGTACCCAATTCTTGATTCTAGATTGGTAGTACTTGTTTTCATTCAAATTGAATTCGGATTCGAACCGACGTCTTCTTGCATACCTTGGCAGACGCTATACCAACTAAGCCACGGAACGAACCAACGGACCTCACGAATTCTTCTATGTGCTTCCGTCGTGTCTTTGTACTTGGTCTTTCAACGACTTTTTAGTCGTAGCGCCATCTATGAGAAATCTAGTTATTTATTTATGTTTTGTTAGTTGTTCTTTACTTTTTTGTTTTTATGTTTTCTTAAGAATGTTTGAACTTTCTAATTACCTATCGCTTCCATAAAATATTTGTGTCTTAATCATGTCTTAATAACTCTGTGTCTGAAAACTACTTTGTCTATTCCAATTTCATTTAGACATATTGACAGTTTAGTTTAAAGTTATATTTTGATAAGAAAAAAAAATTATTCATATTTCACTGTTATTGGATATAATAAGCGAGAAAAAACAATGGCTACAGTAATTAGGCAGAGTACACCGTAATGGCTACAATAATTAGGCTGACAACACCGAATGTGAGAATGGCCGTTTAAAAATTAGATATTACACCAGGAAGATGGTTTAAAAAACCTGAGATGCGGCGCAAAATTGACATAGACCATCTCAAAGTTCTTATGTGATTATTTTAACTAATGAAAAGCTCGATATCCCGGTCATATTAAAATTAATCATTTTTCTAAACAAATCTCAGTACTCAATAAGCAAAAAAAGAAACTATTTTGGATTGAGCCACTATTCTTTGCAAGCAGGGATACGTATACTTAATAGTCCATTTATAACTCACCTACAGATTCAAAGCCTCTCTCGAGGTCATCCCTCTCATAGTCGGCATCCTCTCCATTGCAAGTAGAATCTATGTAAATGACGACAAACAGGAGTAGCAACCTGGAAATAAAAAGTGATTATTAGAAATATCGAAATTCTTAGGTTTTCGTGATTTAAAATCGTGTATATTTGTTTTTTTTCATTATCACGACCACGGAAGAAAAAAGCTATGGGAGTGCATTACGCCTCAATTTCTATTAGAACCGATGTCGCCAAAACTCACACAAACCTAATTTGAAACACTACAAAATCTTGATATTGATTGATCGTAGTTTCAAATTTGAAAAGAAATAACAAATTCTGGATTTTTAATACAGTTCGCATATCGTGGAAAGTTCAACACCATCAATACCTATTATTGCAAGTTACGACGTTTTGATATTATATTAAAATTTCAATCAATGTACTGCCATCTATTGGTTTTTGCTGAACGACAACGAATTGGAGTTATTAATTTAGTTCTCCAAAACAGAAGCGACTATATTGCACGGGTATAAGCTTTACTTTCAATTCTTGTAACATAAAAATTATTTCAATAAACAGAAAATTTTAAATTTATTAAAATAAGGCTTTCCGATGATATGAAATACCACCACAGATTTAGAGATGAAATAGATAGTGATATCGGGCGAGCACCTAGGCCGGATGGCCGGATATCTGACCCACTGTCGTAAACATGTTGCGACCGCTTTACAGCGCGCATCACCGTGATTGATTGATTAGTGAATGATAGCGCTTTCACATTGACGATTTGATTTATTGTGGTCACTTAGTTTTTATAAAAAATATAAATTTATTCGATAATACAAACAAATACATAACAGAAAAATGTTAACAGTAAAAAAATCGCAATGTTGGATCTGTTTATGAAAATAAATATCAGCAACTTTTACCACATGATCCAAAAAAACTGGTCTTCATCCACCATAATTTGCCTTTATTAAAATTTAAGTGTCCTAAATTTACAGATAACTTTATCTCTAACTTCATAGTTCTTTCAGTTACAAGTAACAAACAGATTGTCAACGATCCTGTAGTTGCTGTATATTCCATTAGTATCATCTTTAATCAATAAATCTATTTATTTGGCGTATTGATTATGAATTTTTCACAGTTTTAAATATCCGGTATTCGGCCGGATATTGTTCAACTATTCGGTATCCGGCCGGATAGAAAAATAGGCCGGATAATCATAGGATATTCGTTTCATCTCTAGGAATATTTTTGATGCGTCTATCATTGTTGCACTCTAAAACAACACAATAAGGCAAGTTTGTAGGATTTTAGAGAATTTGCAGGAAAGAATGACACAACCATACCGTACAAAGCGAAAATGGCGGACTGAACTCATACCGCGACCTATAGTTGACACGCGTCTGACGCTAACTAACCACTTCTACTGTATTTATTGTTCTGTGGTCACAACTGACTGACATGACCAGAATACCTTGTTTTCTTTACTACCAAGTGACGAGACGACGAAGGCACTTAAGTACTTACACACCACTGGCATACACAAATAATAAGAGGTAAATACGGGTGTATGGGCTTTGACGTCTTGATTGTAGGTAGTTAAGTTAGTTGTAGTTTGTAGTTAGTTAAGTTATAGAGTTGACGTACAATCGTAAAGTTTATTTTTGTTTAAATACAAGTTATTATATGGATGCTTATGTGACCGATTGCGACAGAGTTATTAAATCAACTAAATTATAATAAAAAGTGAATCAGTCGATTCACGTAAAGTAGGGCGCAAACTCAGCGTCTGAATCTTGTACGTGACCCGTACAACGGGATTGTTTTTAAAATACTAACAACCTAGTCAAGATTTCGGGAGCGATTGAAGATTTTTAAAAATAAAACCACGAATAACTTGGACATTCGACCGATTTGGAGGCTGGACATTTAATAATGAATTACAAAATATAATGTCCAAAGCTAAGACCTTATCTATTCCTATAGTTGTTATGCACTTTAGCGCATTATGCAGCGTCGGCTGCTTACAAGTACATTGGTATGTACCTCGGTTATAATGCCTAGAGTTAAGCTCTAATTTGTATGGAGCGCGGGCGACCACAGTGCCTAACTACCTCTCAGGACTATGTTACTAACATCATAAACAACCACTTTTGTTCCATAACTTTTAATGATTCGTCACATTTCACGTCCATACAAAAATAAATAGATTTAAATACATCGCCGTAAACGGTAATAACTCTATGCAGGTCGGGGTTGGATGTCGTCGCGGAGGACGCTTATTCTACCAAGTACAGATCTAAAACTGTCAGATAATACAACAAAAACTTACAACTTTATTTTTGGTAAATTTATTATGTTTTGTAAAAAGTCATGGAACAGAAGCTGTTGTTTATGATGTTAGTAATACAGCCATGCGAGGTTTTTAGTTTTTTTTAAATAATCTTTTTTATTATAGGCACAGTCTAAGTAATTCCTTCTTTACACTGTGGTATAGGTAAATAAATTCTAGCTGTGATACCTACCCAAGAAGATTTGCACTGGGAACCCAAACGCCATTCTATTCGTTTGTTTTACTTCTTGAATAAAGTTTACACGCAAGTCTACTTTGTCCATCTGATCTACAATAATATCTAAGTCATAATATCTAATAAATGTTTGAGAATTACTTATACTTCATAATATTCTCAAAACACTCGCTGGATGTTCAATATTACGTCGGCTTCATTTTGATGTTGTAGTTGTACTTATAGGACAGACTCAAACAATCATTATTTGTTACGTAAGCAAATTACATATCGTCAAATTCTACTACTTATTCACAAGACAGATTCCACTGAGAAGAATGAATAAGAAATTCTAGCATAATATAAATAAGCTATTTAGGCATTTGTTACATTAATCATTTGCAATATTCATTTGAGAACCTCTTAAGTCACTACCATAGATTTTTGTTTTCCAAGTACGCAGAAACTATACGTTCTAATTATAATTGTAAGTCAATGGTTCTAATGTAAAGTTTTTGTTTCACATTTTTTTTAAACCTCGTATAAATGGCAAATGAATATCAGTCGGAATTTTATTATGGGAGCACATGCATTGCCATTGCCATTTAAATTCTGTAGGTGAGAGGAAAGGACTTAAGCTCATATTTTGGAATTTGATGTTTTAGAAATTTAGCATTCTAAAGTCTAGTATACGATTTTAATTTTGAGAAAAATGCACCGTGTTGGATTCTGCATTCGGAATACGGCACTGTTCTCAAGTTTTAGGTATTTCGGATATTTTTTCCATTTGGTCCGAAAGGTTTATTAGGAAGATTTTGTACTCTCCAGCTTTCAACCTACATTATACTCTCTTTTTTTTGTGGGTTTTTGTTTTGACGTATCAGTGGAGTTTAGTGCATGGACGTAGAAAACTGCGGCTTTGGAGAAATGCCCTTAACAATTAGATATTTATTACACATTGACTTACAATTATATGGACGTCTGGTCCGCGCTAAAAAGTGTCCGAACTTATAGGGCGTTAAAATCGTATACAGAGCGTTATTCACGCTTTAGTCTTCTTTTGTTTCTTCTGACAGCCAAGCAAGCAAAATTACACAGTACTTCGATGACATTACAGTTTAAATTCAACATTTTAGCTTTTTCATATTCCTTTACATGTCACTACGTTTAAATAGGTTGACTTGGGACATTTTTTTCGTGGTTTTTGTATTAGACCCGTCGTCCATTTATTTGTAAGTCAATGGTATTACACCAGGAATATGGTTTAAAAAACCTGAGACGTGTCTGCAGCGCAAAATTGACAAATCATAGGCCATCTTAACGTTATCATGTGATTATTTTAACCAATGAAACGCACAGTCACATTAAAATGAATCATTTTCTAAACAAATCTTAGTACTTAAATAGCTTTAGAATGCTAAAAGTCATACAATGGTAGAAGACATTATACTATTGTCGTCGTTTGTTTTTTATTGACCTCAAGGTCGACCTGTAAAGGGCCCGAAACGTCGGTTTGTTCGAAAAAACAAATATACGCGAATTAAATCCGGAAAAATAGTTTCATTTCTTAAGGTCGATTTTAAATGCCTAATTTAGAGCCTCATTCTCTTTGAAACACTCTGTAATAAAAATAAGAATTTGGCTTAAGGCTCTTTACCTCTCACCCGCAAAATTAAATTGTGGCTGTCAAGAGCAGCTAGTTTATTTTTATTCCTCATATTAATTTTTTTGACTGCCTCTGTAGCCGAACGGTCACCATGCCGGACTGCCACGCTGAGGTCCCAGGTGCGATTCCCGAAGAAAGAAATATTTGTATGGCCTACATTTATTTCTCTCGTGAGTTTGGATGTAATTTGTCGTTGTGTGTGTGTGTCCATATCACCCACGACACAGGATTTTCCTAGTGCGGGGCTATAATGAGTTAACGCACACAGCGTTATTATTATTAAAAAAAAGAAATAAAAATAAAGTAATTTCGCTCCTACTGGGTACAACTCAGTGACCGCCTTGGTCCATCTGTCGTCGTCCTTCCTAACAACATGTCCTGCCCATCTACATTTTAGACTCGCGATCCGCGTACCGTCATCTACGAGTTTTGTGCGCTGTTGTATCTCCACGTATACGGTCGACGAGGGAAATGCTAACCATGGCGCGTTCCACTGCCCTTCGTCTGTCAACTTTAGATGTGTGATGTGACGATTGATGATCCAGTTGTAGATGTTCTTTATATTCTACCAAAATGTACAGAGCTGATGCTGATATTTGTTTTGCTTTATAACAGGGATAACCTGTACCCTTCTAGTAGCAGTAGAGCTCCTTGTGAAGGAGATTACTGCGTTCCAGTTTAGATGGGTAAGGGTGCTGGTGAAATTACGGGTACACGGGACTTGTCAACTTTTGTCTCAGGATGACGGGCGCAGTGGCTGTGCTCATTAGATCTTTGTGATTTGAAACTTACGCGGCAATTGTTATGGACAGGCGTGTAGCTTACCATCGGGCGCACGACTCGCTCGTCCCTTAACTTAATATTGTAAAAAAAAACCTAGTTGGAACACCTTTTGCTTTTCACATGGACACGTTTTTTGCGAGTCTAAAATGGAGATGGGCAGGACATGTTGTTAGGGAGGACGACGACAGATGGATTGTCAGGACAGATTGTCACTAAGTTGTACCCGGTAGGAGCGAAAATACTTTATTTTTATTTCTTTTTTTAATAATAATAACGCACACACTCAATATAACCCCGCACTAGGGAAACCCTGTGTCGTGGGTGCTATGGACACACACATAGGACACCACAAATCACACCCAAACTAATATTTCTCTAGGCCGGGAATCGAACCCAGAACCTCTGCGTCGCAGACCAGCATGGCAACCGTTCGGCCACGGAAACAGTTTAATAATATGGTGTAAAAGTTTTTTTTTTTTAACTTTACTATAATAATAATAATAATAATAACGCACACACTCAACATAGCCCCGCACCAGGGAAACCCTGTTTCGCGGGTGCCATGGACACACACATAGACTACCACAAATTACACCCAAACTCACGAGAGAAATAAATGTAGGCCACACAAATATTTCTCCCGGCCCGGGAATCGAATTTGGGACCTCAACGTAGCAGTCCGTCATGGCAACCGTTCCGCAGTTAAAAGTACTATACAAAAACCATTTTACCCGTTATAATGGTAAACCTTATGGTGACACTTCACATGCTATTTGTATTTGCGTGTTTAATATATTTGGCAAATAATCACCATGCTTGACAGTATGTTTGACAAAGTATTTGCCTTATTTGGCAAACGCAGCAAACACCAAAATCGTGTTACCATACGCGCTGGGTCGATTTCTCGACGCACATCAAAGGAGTCAAATGGGTAAATACGCAAGTAAGCCGTCCACACTTTGGTCTTATTCATTATTTTAACTCCTTAGTTGGTTCCATAGACGATCATATTTTGTCGCCTTACTTTTTCAAACTTGTATCTTAAAGCGCATAGTTATAGAAATGCAAAAAATGGATTCTATATAAATTTTGCAGGCTGATTTCACATCACATTTCCTTCATATTCACAAACTGGCTTTTGCCTATTCTTAAAGTAATGCATCCAAATTAACACCCTTGATAATAAATTTAAAATAAATAGAAAATTTTGCCATCTCCTCACTTTTTATAAGATACAAGTTTGAGAAATTAAGGCATCGATTTGTCAGTGTTTGCATGTAGGTACGTCAAATATTTTTCTAATTACATCAACCACCCAATAGCGAATACAGGTAGTAAAGTGCCGCCATTAAACAAACCGAGCCTATATCTGCCGACTTAATTTTAAAAGCATAATATATTCACGCTACTAACGTTACGCTAATAACTCAACCCTTTGTCAGATAGACTTTGTCTGCTGGTCTCCAGAGCACTGTTTTTATGTGTTTCTATCATTTCTATTTACATAATTATATCATTTCAGTCACCATCTTATTTAAGAGCCAGACTCTTGTCGGTGTAACCCTCTCCACTCCTCACGGTTCATAGCCAGTCCTTTGACCTCTCTATAGCTGTTCACTTTGATCTTCTTTTGTATTTGTTCACTGTGCGCTATTCTTGGTCTTCCTCTCTTTCTTTACCTTTTTATTCTCACTTTAATTATCACTCTTACAAATTCGTCATTACGCAACAAATGTCCAAACATTTTTCCCCTTCTCCTATCTGTTGCATTCAAAAGACTTCTTTCCTCCCCAACCCTTTCCAAAACTTCCTCATTTGTTGTCTTTTCAATCCATTTTATTTTTTTCATTCGCCTCCAGCACCACATTTCGAATGACTCCAATCTCTCTCTGCCCTTGTTTGTTATTGTCTGGAGTTGTACTGGAGTATTGCGATACTCCAGGCTAGGTTTTGACGAATCATTTCGATACTTACCTAATATTGTAATTATTCACTCACTCGTTAACACTAATAAGTACCTAGATATTGATTTGTATTGAATATCTTCATGATATTTTTGACAAAGATTTTTTCCGTCTGACACTGTCCTTGTTGCATTTAAATACAATACATTTACAATTTTTCTTTGTGTTCGAACTTTGTATTAATAATTATAGTGAACCAATTTCACAAAAAAATAAATAAATATCATGGTAGTAGATATCGAGGATGGTAGTAGAACATCTTATTAAAGCATTAGAAACAATATTACTTTGCTAGTTTATTTTATTAATACAAATTTAGAACACAAAGAAAAATCCTGTAAGGTCGAAGAAATTTTTCTTTGTATACGATCACGGAAGAAGTATTTATGTGATCTGTGTATACGATTTTTGTGTTATATTACTTTGTTTTAAATTGTCCTTTTTTATGTAAAATAGCGATCGCTTGACCACAATGTCATATTAAATGACGATATAAACGATGTTACGCGTTTGTTTGATAAATACCTATTTAATATAGCCTGAAATAGACCTAAATTATAGCCGGAAAGAGTCGTTTTTACAAGCAAAATTATTGATAAAACAATGGGAAGGTAGACGTCTTGTTCCAGTCTAGAAACTGCGTCCAAAATATCAAACCACATACAAGACTGATTGACTCTTGAAGGTTGAGGAAGTGGGTCAATTATTTGTTGACCCACAGTCTTATTGGGATCTCATAGCGAAACTGGGTCGGTGGCATATCGGTGTTGCTGTTCACTGTTCAGCAACTCGATTGATCGTATTGACAGGTCAAGGTTAATTGGTGATTTGTGTATCGACATAATTGGAAATGGGATGGCTTTGTTTCTGTGCAACGTGTTTGTTGAACCAAAGTTCATAGGAGCAAAAATCCCTTTACTAAATGATTTAGAATGCGACCGCAGTTGCATAGCACAGGATGTCGATTTAGTAGCAGTAGAGCTTCCTGTGAAAGAGTTCGTCCAAGGAAGTACTGCCACCTTACCTATTTCTGCCGCCAAGCACAATACTGCTTGCTGCGCTCCGATCTTGACGGGTAAGGGTGCTGGCGAAATTGACGACGAGTGACGGGTGCAGTGACAGTGCCGTAATAAGTGGCACTATAGTACATAATTCATAAATTGCTAGCATAGGTTTATTTTAATTGGACATTCCTACATGTAAATAACCACTATTTCATGTATGGCGAAGAGTGATCTTGTGGCTTGCACATCGGTTTTCATGGTGTCACCATCTCTGACTCAATGTAGAAAAAGTAACTTTTCTATATAGTCTCGGGTCAGGGTGTTTGCGCTACCGTAGTTGTTTCCAATTTCCATAACACACATGCTTTACTTACTTACATCTTGGCATCAATGCGACCTATGTGATGTTGTTCTAATGTTAATACCATTTTGGTAAAATTACAGGCACACGGGATTTGTCAACGTATGTCTAAAGGTGATGGGCGCAGTGTCTCTTAGATCTTTATGATTTAAAACGATGAGTTGCACTGCAATTGTTACGGACAGGCGTGTCGCTTACCCTCATTATCGTCTCAAACCAAAACACTACACGCCGCAGTGCAGTGTTTTATAATTTCATTACAACAAGAATCTTTGGGCTGTGTAGTGAAAATAAATTTTTACGTTTTTATAATAGAAATTATATTGCAAAGTAAAATTGTAATGGCTGGATAGAATTCTTTGATATCTAATGTGCAAAACAAGTTAAATGTATCTTATTTTGTTAACTTCATAAGTTGCAAAAAACTATAATTTTGCAATTTTTTCAAAATGCTGTTTTTGATGTTATACATAGTGTATTGGTTTGAAAGGATATACCTTTTTTCCTTCCTCTAAAGGTAGACCGGACGCACGACTTCGTCCCGGCACTCGATATCATAAAAAAAATATTTATTATTTATTTATGACTCGTTGTTGCCATATATAAATAAAACATAATTCTTGTAATGGAATACAAGAAAGAGATTACTCTCAGTCTTGGCTGTATGGCGCATTAGTGCCTTTGTCTTTTCCAATGGAAGAAATAGTATCAAAAAAAAAACAAAAAATTGGATCCCTTTGAACCTTAGAGGACGGAATAAAATAAAAGAATTTTGAACACTGTGCCGCTCTCAATGCGTACAAGTTTTTAGTTAGAATGACGTAATAGAGTCGAGTCCATTTCACCAAAACGCAAGCACTAATAAAATTATAAGTCTAATATTAAGTAGGTACACGAAATTTATAACCTATGTACATTTTTTATTAGTCAATTTAACTGCCAAAAGCTTTTGTTTTATAGCGTCCTTGTCCTGTTCGGTCAATCAATTTCAGCGCGTTCTGTTCAAACGCACTGTATACTACCAGTATACAAGGTTACAAGACTTCATAAAAAAAAGGAGGAGGTTCTCAATTCGACTGTAATTTTTATTTTTGTATACATTATAACTCCATTGACTGTGAACCGATTTTGGTGATTATTTTTTTTGTTGGAAAGAGGGTACCTCCATATTTAAATTAGAAGGAAATATTCCACCTCTAAGGGAGGCAAACTTACATTATTATTACAAAAGCATGTTTACACTGAAGTTGAAGAAAAAACATCGAGATAAAACCTACAAGTCGAAGACGGTCCAAAAATCATGGAAAACGATGGCGAACTCCCCTTTCTCTTCTCTCCCTAGAGGGGACCCGTGTTAAGCAGTGGTAAACGTATGACAAGAATAACGATGATAATGACAATAAAAGCTTAATTAGTAGAAAGTAAAACTAGGATTTTTAAATTATATGAATAAAATTGGGTACCCGCGGCAAGGTGCCCAAGATTCTGGCAGCGTTCCCCCTTTGTATTGCTATGCTAATGCGTTGAGCAAGGTAGCTGTCGGCCCTTGGGTTTACATAATTATTTATATATTTACACTTATTTACATTTAATCTTACGTTACGGGAGACCTATATGGCCATGAAAGATTTCATACTTCTGTCGATTGAAATGATTGGTTGTTGTCATTGGTTGTAATATCTGAGGAGAAAATCATCGTTAAGATAGTATAAGCCACCTATCTGATATATTGAAAATACAGTCAGTAGTTGAAAAGTGTGGACAATAATTTTGAACCAGTAGATGTTTTTTTAAGCCAATACAATTCTTAATTTTGATATCTCTAATGAACACTACGCCATCTTAGTTTTAGAACGTGTTTCTGCTTTCTGTTTTTGTTTTGTATTTGTGTCTTTTTTCACAATATTCGTTTTTTGTTTTTTGTTTTCGAATTTTATTTTTTGTTTCTTTATTTTTTTTCACAAGATTCAGGAAGTATAATATACTCATGGACATAATTCGAGCCACCTTGCAATTTATATTAAATGCCGTTAGCTTAAAAAATGCTTGATTGACCTATTATGCAACTATGAAGCTGGAGATTTTTTTTTATTTGGCGATAACTATATTTTTATATTCTAGGCCTTTTAAAAAACTTTTTTTAAAGACCAAAAAAAGTAGTTTTTATAATCACCCCCGCCGTAACCTTTAACCAGAACACAAAACTAATAACTGTTTCCCAAATGTCCAAATATAGCACCTGCATATTGATTATGAAAATTTGAAATATATGTACATGTTCACTCGCAAATAAATTTTACTGAAAAATCTACATATTCAAAAACGAATAACCAGGCGTGCTAATGATAATTATATATTTGTAAATATCGCGGAGTAATTATACAAAGCGGAGGTCAAGTATACAACAAGTCACCGAAAAATATTTAAAAAATGCAGTCATTCCAATTACTTATTCAAAAAGAAATTAAAATTGCACATCATGAGGAATTTCTCACACTAATGATGTTTTTATTTCTATGTGTAATATGGTAATTGTACCTATGTATCACCATGGCAATTGATGTGCAATACTTGATGAGGGCCTTCTTTTTGTTTTTTATTATTATACTAAAACACCAAATTTTACATGCGTATCTTCACGAACGCGTACTCTCTGTAGAAAATGATATCTTGTATTTCTCGCTAACTGAATTTGTATTTTTTTGAGAAGTAAATATCTGAAACCATATCTAATTCAAAAACACTCATACCTCTAAATTTCAGGGCTACATAAGTTATAGGAATGGTACTATGTCAAAACACTATAAATATAATAAAAGACAGTGTTTTTATTAACTCGCCAGCACTAAATATAGTAGTAAAATAGTAATGCATAGTATACTAAGTATTAATAAAAAAAATGACATTATAATATAGACCACACAATTTTGCGATCTGTCTCCTGCAAAAAAATTAAAGTCAACATTATTTTGATTTAGATTCCCAGAAGTACGTATATATAAATAAAAACCAGCAGTTAGATAATACCCGACCATGTAGTCTCTCTAATTGCGTAATCTGTTCCTTTTTTTAAATTTGAAGTGGATTAATGGTTTTGGAAAAGGATTTGTTCGATGAATTTTAGATAGTTTTAGATAGATGAGTTTACACAATGTACAAACAATTTTTTTTTATTACATCAATTGACGGGACGAACAAGTCGTGCGCCTGTTGGTAAGCTCACGCCTGTCCATAACAATTGCAGTACCACTCGAGAGCTTTAAACCGCAAAGATCTGAGTGGCACTGCCACTACGCCCGTTTGACAAAATTCAACACAGAAACAAAACACGATCACTAATTGATAGCGCTTTGTTTGGAACATGTAGTTGCTGTGAATGTTCTTGTCTACAGATTGAAGTCGTTGCGTAGTATATGCATACTAATAATACACATACATACTTAGAATAATAACGCATAGAATGATAGTTTCATATCAAAGGAACTGTCACAAGTGAGGCGAAAATCAAATTCATGTAGGCTAGTTTTAATAGTAGGTTAATTTTCGGTTTTAGTGAATATTTATATAAAAATACAAGTTGAAACGCGTTACTTCCTTGTGGAATGTGATGTTAGTATCTATTTTATGTTTGTCTGACGTATTTTTACACTCATTTACCGCATATTTCGTCATTTTTAGCTAAAATTCTTGAGCTGTTCACGGTGCAAGTTGATCTTGAGCACTGACGGCCCGCCCGCTCGTGTAGGCCCTTTTGGCGCGCTTCAATTTGCCTTACTTATCGTGTGCGGACTAGGTTTCTATGCGTTATTATTCTAAGCATACATACATAAATTGTTGCATATAGTTCGTATTATTTTTATGAATTTCACAAGATAAAAACGCTTTTGACGTATGATCACTCTATCGTTACTAAGGGTATGATTTCGCTTAACATCAGGCTGACTTTCAAATTAAATGATTAGGGGCGGTTTAAATCCGTGGTGTACGCGAATACAACGTGCTGTGTACAATTGAGTATTCTAATTACATTATTCTGACTCAAAAAGAGTCTAGTAAAAACCATCAAATTTTCCGCATGAAGTTTTCATTGTTTTTTTTTTCATTGATTAAATACCAAGGAAAATTGAGTGAGTCTTCTAATACACTGATCTAACTCAATAAGGATCAAGTAAAAACCATAACAACCTCCGCATTAAGTTTTCATTCTTTATTTAATTAAGGAAAATTAATTTCGTGATAAATAATAATAAAATATGCTTTTTAGTTATGAATAATATACACTGTATATTGTATGTATTGTATTAGACACTGAATATTTAAATTCAACTCTATTGCATATAAGGAACGGTCCAAAGTTCAAATTGTCATGCTTGATGTGAATCTATACTTTTTAAAACTTTGATTCGACATTTCTTGTGACAAAAGAATTTGGGTAGTCAGATACCAATACTTCAAACAAGAGTAGGCAGAAAGAACAGTTTTTGTTAACATGTTTCAACGATCCACGATTTGTATGGAAACTAAATTTATTTAAACAGGTTTCTTTTATCGAGTTGTTAGGTTTTCGCGATTGTAAAACATAGAAAATGAAACTTTTTTTTCAAGCAAACTAACGTCACGGGCCAATGGTTACGTTGGTTTGTGTGAAAAAAACAAATATATACGCCATTCAGACCCGGACCCGTTTCTTATATATTTTTGACTATTTAGTTTAAATATCCTAAAGTATAGTTCTAGTCTTCGATAAAACTCCCGACTTCCCAAAGGATTAACGTAACTTTTAACCCTTAATTATTTACCATTCTAATAATTAAATTTAATAGACATTAACTAAGATTAATTAAAATAAAAAAAACTCACCTAAATCCCTCCATACCCCATTCACAAAAACAATAGACTAATTTATCTTAGATAATCTCTTTTTTACAGTCTCAGAGTTGTTCGCTCCGCGCGGAGTCTATTTCAACTACGAGATTCGCTCGCGCTGAGATTGCAAATAGTGATATTTCAATTAATAACATGACAGTCTTTTAATGTGATCGTCAGCACCGGCTGTTATATTGGGTGTTAGAAAAAGACGACAAATAAGTAAATTAAAAGAAAATGGTACACTGATTGTGGTATTGCATTAATAGGAACTATAATTTAAAAGCAATATTGTTTATTACCAGAATCAGTTAGTCTACATCTACCTAGGAAATGAGACTATAACTTTCTATTATCTACGATAGCAAATAAAGCTTCGCCATAGAATAAATAAATACCTTGTGTTTGATTTGGATGTAATATTTAAGAAATAGCAGTAGGCTCCTTTTTAAAGAGTTCGTCCAGGCAAATATTGCCACCTTACCTATTTCTGCTGCCAAGAAATAATGTGAACTTTACTGCGTTCTGGTTTTGAAGGAAGCGCTTGTCAATTTATGTCTCACGGTGACAGGCGAAGTGCCAGTATCCCTCAGATCTTTAGGATTTAAAGCACTGAGTGGCACAGCAACTCTTATGGACACCGAAAATCAGTGTACCAAATGGCACGTTACTTTTTGAACGCACGTCTATTTTTATCAAATATATCATCCAATAAATTATTTTTCAAATGGCGTCATATTAGCATTGAGCGTGCAATATGACAAATAACTATTAGTCGACACAAATTTATTTTCACCCTGAATGGTATAAATGATCAGGATTAATACATTTAATACTATATAAAGTAGTTTTGAAAATTCAAGCTATGTTGTTCAAACATCTCTAATGAAATGTAAACTAAAAAATGGATAATAGCATTTATTTTGTAGACATAATTATTATATTCAATTATGTTGCAATAGCACTGGTATTGCAAGAGAACAAATTAATGATAAAAGTAATAAATAAGTTTACTGTTGAAATTATAAATAATAAATGAAAAAAAACTGCTTATTTAAATTACCACATTTTCAACTAAATATTGTCTGACTTATTTATGTCACATTCTCATTACACACTATAAACACAAATCGTAATAGCTTTTTTGGAATATTTTTTTAGTATTTATTATGCTAACAGTAATTATTATTATTATGAATTACACCGGTGCGTGGTGATCAAATGCAACTAAAAATCCCGCCACTACAGTATGCTAAAAGAACCGGAAGTGCCTTGTTTTTGTTTCAATAACGAAGAAAGCCATTTTATTAATTACTTAATGAGCCATCAGTTTAAAACACGTAACAAATAAGAAACTCAAAATGTAATAATACTTAAAGTAAAATGCAAAAACCCACCATTTTTTTCTCACGATGGCAAACTTTAATTACGTTCCGTTTCAAACGAACGTCTAACCAAATTCCTTCAACGTTGCAGTGTCACTTTTTCTATTTGTATGCATAAAGAAACGTCAAAGTTGTCAGTCGGTCAACGTAGAGCTTAGCGAAAATTTTTTTTTTGTTTCGTTTTTTTTTCTTTCAACTGTGACATTGGCAAAATCATCAGTTCTCATATTGATGGAGCCATAAAAATAAAAAGTGAAGTGAACGAGTGGATTCTTTCATCATTTATTTCGATATTACCAATATTTTTTTAATAAAACAGACTAAAACACATAGCAAAGGTAGTTATTTTACTGTTCAATCTATATAATTTGTTCGAAAATGAAAGTTGCAGTGAAACTTATAGGTTATAATCGTTGCGTTTTCAGATGCCACTATCGTGTAGATTTTATCAAGAAAAGTATCCAGAAGTAGAAGATGTGGTGATGGTGAACGTCAGATCGATCGCTGAGATGGGCGCTTACGTACACCTGCTCGAATACAACAACATTGAGGGCATGATATTGTTGTCTGAATTGTCGCGTCGACGTATCCGATCTATTAACAAATTGATCAGAGTGGGAAAGACAGAGCCTGTTGTCGTCATCAGAGTCGATAAAGAAAAAGGTAAATAATGTTTCTGTTCTTGTCGAGTCAATAACAAAAAACCAGTCCTATATTACTTTAGCCCAATATTTCTGTTAACAAGTATAATTAATTGATAACATTGCTAATAATACATTAGTTAATTGAAGCCGTGGTCTCAAGCAGAGGACGCGAGTTTGAGACTGGGCTCGCACCTTTGAGTTTTTCGGAATTTATGTAAGCTTTTCGGTGAACAAATACATTGTGATGAAACTTGCATGTCAACGAAGATTCACAGCCTTCGGAAAACGTATTAAGTCCCCAACCCGCAATGGGCCAGTGTGGTGGCCAATACCTAAACCCTCGCCTAGGAGTAGTCCCGTACCCAGTAGTGGAATGTATAAATAGTGTTGATGATGAATGATAAGTTAATAACTCAATGTGTTATTAAAATTCTGACACACGTATACATGCCACAAGCTGAGTTGTTCAAATTTTTTTTTTTCCAACAGCTATTTTAAACGCTATAAAAATTACATAACATTTAATTTTCGTCGGTTTGAATCTGGCCGGATTGAAGGAATTTTTTCTGAGTGTTCGATTTTTGTATTAATAATTATAACAAATTAAAAAAGATGTTTAGTTGTGCCTTACATTATTAATATTTTATGTGCAAACCGTTGAGCATAGTGTAAGCAGGAAGACACAACTAAACATCTTTTTTTATAATATAAGGGACGTGATATTTTAAACCACTGGTTATTCCTAAATCTTTCATTTATAGCATGAAAGAAGAGAAAATTCTTAGAAACTTTGCTCTAGACACAATCAAAATTGCAGCAGACAGTAAAAAGTTATAGACAGACTTGAAAAAATAACATAGTTTTTTGGCTCACCTGAAAAACCGTAGTTTATAAAATAAAATTGATTTGGTGTTGAAATTCTACTACTGCATACTATATAACAATAATCTTGAAACTATCTTATTTTTCAGGTTATATAGACTTGTCAAAACGTCGTGTATCAGCAGAAGACATTGACAAATGCACAGAGAGGTATGCAAAAGCAAAAGCCGTGAACTCGATTCTCAGACACGTAGCAGAGTTGTTGCACTATGAGAGCTCCGAGCAATTAGAAGAGCTTTACAAGAAAACAGCTTGGCTTTTTGAGGAGAAATACAAGAAGAAGGCTTCGGCTTATGATTTCTTTAAACAGGCTGCTGTGTAAGTAAAAAAAGTACCTGATCCTTTAGTATGATAGTCGCAAAGATCTGATGGGCACTGCTACTCACCTGTCACCCTGAGACATAAGTTGACAAGTCCCATGTGCCTGTAATTTCACCAGCACCCTTACCCTTCAAAACCGAAATACAGTAATGCATACATTACTGCATGGCAGCAGAAATAGGTAAACTGGCAGTAGTTCCCTGTACAAACTCTTTCACAGGGAGCTCTACTGCTACTTTTTATAATTAAAAACTAATAACCCGTTTTACTTAATGTGTTTTACCTATGATATAAAGAAATAGGTGCATTTTAGCCTATAGCGTTAACTTTGTTTTCATACGTGAATTGCAAGACATTTTATCATTACTGAATGTACTTTAATAAAGAAAAGTGATAATCAGAAACTAACCAACAAGTGAGTATGTGGTTTTTGTTTTGTTGGGAGATATATAAAATGATAAAGGGCTATAGCAATCAAAAAGTATTCAAAATATGGCCTTGTGGCAGTATAGCTCCTTGTGAAAGACACCACCACCTATTGACACCTTACCTATTTCTACCGCCAAACAGTAATGTCCAAAGTAAACAGTTATTTCGGTTTTGAAGGGAAAGGGTGCTGGTGAAATTGCACGCACGTGGGACTTGTCAACTTATGTCACAGGGTGACGGGCGCAGTGACAGTGCCCCTGAGATCTTTGCGATTTAAAGCTTTGAGTGGCACTGCAACTGTTACATACAGGCGTGTAGCTTACCATTAGGCGCACGACATGTACGTCCCATCATTTGACATTATTAAAAAAAAAATTGTAATTTCAGAGACCCTTCAGTGCTAAACGAATGTGGTCTCGACGAGAACACAAAAGAAGTCCTTCTAGCCAACATCAAGCGTAAATTAACGTCTCAAGCAGTGAAGATCCGAGCGGATATTGAGTGTGCGTGTTACGGTTACGAGGGCATTGACGCGGTGAGGACAGCATTGAAGTCGGGCCTTGCATTATCTTCTGCGGAGATGCCTATTAAGATCAATCTTATTGCACCACCTTTGTATGGTAAGTGAATGATGTTTTCCACTAGTTTCGTTGACAGTCTTTTCAAAGCTCCTACAAAGATATTTTTATATTGCAAGGTCTTGCATATTTTTATTTCTATAGTGTCTCTTTTTTCATTTAACCTTTTAAAGTCATCTAAATGTACGTACGAGGGGCGACTGAAAAGTAATTAGTTACTACGTAAGAAATACATTACTCTCATACAAAATAAAATATATAATACCTACGCTATAATAGCCTTCAAAATCTGACGAATGACACCAGGCGCTCAGTACGGGGGAAAAGGAACTTAGGCACGCACTCAGAGAGGTGAAAATAACGTTACCCGCCGTGTGCAGCCGTGCGGAACCGAATGCGGGTGCTGTACATGAATGTAATGTAAATAAAAGACTTGTCTGAGCTCTTGCACTGTCGGCGGTACAGTCAACGATAGACACTTATCGCGTAACCTCGAACGAGTGTCGAAGCCCTGGCCAGGCGCACGACTTGTTCATCCTGTCACTTGATATCATAAAAAAATTATTGAAATTGATGGTGGATCCATATTGAAAAGTCCTAATTAAATTATTCAGTAATGACCACGTCAACGCCTGAAAAGGCGGATGGGCTCAAGGCGCTGCAGGACGCCATCGACCAGATTAAGGAGACCATCACGAAGGCTGGCGGAGTGTTCAACGTACAAATGGCGGTATGTACAAATTTCTATTCAAGGTAGTCAATATGAACAGTTCATGCTTGAAGTTAGTGGTTACAAATAGGAAATTAAACTATTTTTCCAGATTTAAATCGCGTATATTTGTTTTTTTCAAACAATTCGACGTTTCGGGCCCTTTACAGGTCCCATGGTCACAGTTGACTTCATTTCCTATGTGTAACAATTTTTATTTTATTATTGTTAATGTTTGAACGAGTTACAATGTTACAAATAAATCCAGAGAGAAAAAAGAATTACATAGCATGCATAACTATTTTATAGCAAAAATTAGACCCTCTCTATCTTGATCCTGTTATAAATAAACAACTAAATAGGGCCTTCTAAAATGTATTCGTGACTTGGACCACGACAGTAAGATCTATTAATTGCTAGACTATAATGTCAATACGATATGGCTCGCCGTTCAGTTAGTAGTACAGACAATATCCGCCAGATGTCGCTACTATCCTTTGAGACCTGGAGCTTTAAAATTCAAGTCGACAATCAGAGTGCAATTTCTAAATACTATTAATGCTTTTCGAATATATAGAACTTCTGTATTTCATGCTGCTTACTTTAAAGTTAATAATTAGGTCAATTTGCGTCGACAAAATTATCGCATTGTAATCGTTGTGTGTTGTCTGCGCACAGCCGAAGGTTGTGACGGCCACGGACGAAGCCGAGCTGGCGCGACAGATGGAGCGTGCAGAGGCTGAGAACGCAGAAGTCGCGGGAGACTCCGCGGAGGAAGATGAAGACGGAGGTCAGTGCTCCCTACTTATTTCTATTAAATAAAACAAAGGCCTGTTTGACCTTTATTTTTTATTTATTTATTTATTTATTTTATAATAGCATTATCAAGTACAGACAGTATTGTAAAAACCATAACTGGTTTAACTCAATACTGGTGATTTTAACCAGATATAAAATTTCGACATACAAAAAAATTAAGCTACACTAATAATTGAGTAGACCACTAGGACACCGAGCGTGGATAAAAACAAGCTATAAACTAATGAAACAATTATTGTTCCGAAAACGAATTCTTAAATGGTACTTTTTTAATTATCTGAAAATTGTGATAAAAACGAGATAAACAATATGAAAAAACAAAATCACAGTATTCAACTTTTTACTTTATTACTATTCAGAAATTGAACATAGAGAACTGTACTTTGGAACTGTAATCTTAAAATAACTAGTTTTGTAATTGTTCAGAATTAACGTAGCTAGTTTTCCAATAACACAATGATAACTTGGCCAGTTTTCCTATACTTAAAAATAGTAAAAAATACAACTTATTCTAATGAAGTCTAATTTTAATTTTCCTTTAGACTCCTATATCCACGTCGTCAACAATCAATGTATCTTAATTACCAGTCTTTTTTTCTTCGATCACATTTGATTGTACTTGCCCAATAATATGGGTATAAAATTCAAAAATTTCGTATGTAGACCAATCTTCGCCGAAATGTTAGACGAGCAAGTTTTTGATAAATGTACACGAGCGACCTCTCAAATGACAAAATAATAAATACTAAACAAAATAACGGATTTTGCACGAGTTTATGCTCAATAAAGCAGCGTTTGCAGATTGACGACAAAATGGCAACTTTTGCAAGTGTAAAACTAAGAAAGATAGCGACTTTTGCAAGAGTCGTCAACATTTGACACTGATTTGTTCAGAATATACCAAGTTTTGGCACTGTATTGTTAAAGTATTTGAAATTATTTAAAATACTGATCCATTTCACGCCATTAACTAATAATCATTAAAAATGTCACGTAGAGCCGTTTGCAAGTGGACTAGTCAATTAATCTAAAACAATTAGTGTGTATTTCATTAAAAACGGTAAAACTAATTATTACATCGAAGTGCACCTATCGTCGTGTCTTGCATTCTACAACTCGCCAAAACCTTGTGCCATTATATGACAACTAATTAATTACGCTATAACTTTTGTAGAATATATACTCTCGGACACGTAATACGAGCCATCTCGAATTTTTGCCTTAAAGGGCTAGAATACAAAAATAGTGTTATCATCGAAGAAAAAGGTTTACCCTGGTTTTGCAAGTCCAAATTTCCAACAAGGACTTATGGAAAAGACTTTTAATATGCAAGTTTCAAAATTGCGTAGTTCTTGATCAATCGAACATTGTTTAAGCATTTAATACTGGTACGAGGTGGCTCGAATTGTCCGGGAGTGTATTTTTTAAGCACAAATTTAATGTTTTTTTCAGTTATGTTATTTTTTATTTCTGTAGGTAGGTTCTAGACAGTATCGATGACAATTTTGTCACAGCTGTCTCTCTGTTTTCTTCCTCCATATTGATCCATATATTTTAAAGATTTTGCCATCTTTAGACTAAATTAAACTAAATCTAAATCTTTTTTCTTTCATTTGAAATAAATTAGAGAAAAAAAGATTAAAAAAGATATGATGGAAAAAAATTAAATATTATTAAAAACCTTATTACTTGTTAATGTCCAATATTTTTATAATCACTCAGGCATGGGCGACGCAAACGTGGATGAGCCGCAACAAAACGGCGCTTCGGACGACGACGACGAAAACTGAACAGCCTATATCTCAAACCACATTGTACAGAACACCCTGTACTCGAGTACAGGATAGGCTGTACGTCTTGCGTATAGATGCGGGCGTCGCTCTATTTCAAGTGCGTGTGGACGTCAGAGCTCAAACTTAAATTGGTTGCCTAAGGTCTGTATTATATTTATAAGTAATTAAGTTGGGTATATAGGTGGACCAAAACACTGTAAGTCCGTTGTTATCTTGCTTTCGTTATATGACCTAACGTTAAATATAGTCAGCGTTTCTCCAACTTCTCCAATATACAAAACAACTAGCCCTACCCCTCAAAGAGGCTCTACAAAAAAGAAAAAAAATTTAAAAAGCTAGTGCAATGTCTGTGAACCACAAGGCATACACGCGAATCCTCAGAGTGCAGTGCTCCATAGAAAATAATATTAACAAAAAAAGGAACTAAGAAAACAGAAAACAAAGTAATGGTCAAACAAAATATTTAATTTCGAAAAACTGAATATATCCACATAATATAAAAAAGAAAATATGTGACAAGCTCACGCTAATCGTCCTCCATGTTAAATAGTTCCGGTGGAAGGTCTTTGTCTTCTCCAAAAC
>NW_020653333.1:1935021-1943418 GCF_003589595.1 Hyposmocoma kahamanoa
GAGCATTAATATGCTGTCTAGTAGACAAGTAATAATAATAATTTATTACTTGTCTTCTAGATGATGGTTTTTTGTTCATTTTACGACCTTGAATTCGAGTCATTCAGTCCAAATATTAAAGATAACTTTTTATTTAATGGTTTTTACATCTATTAGTTCTTTGCCCTTTTGAGCTAGATCATAGGTTCCTAAACTTTTGGGCTTACCGCCCATTTAAGCAAGATAAAAATATTTCAACGCCCAGCGCCCCACAAATTGAAAACACGTATTTTTTATATTAACTTAGCACAAAAAACAAGGGAAAAAAATATATGTAGTGTAGTTTATATAGATAACTCAGATTTTTTTCAAATGCGATAGCACCTCCTGCACAGCATCAACGCCCCCTTTAAAACTTTACTTTAATTTAGTAATTACCAACAAAAATTACTGAGCTACCAATCTTTACGTTAAAGGTTAATATATTATTCTTTAATTATTTGACTATCCAATTGTTGCAATCTATCCATATAAATAACGTGAACGTAACGACTGGTTGTTTAAAAACCGATTAAAGTTGACACCGGGGGCAAGACAATTTAAAACCTAAGTAATAACAACAATGTTTGGTTGATATTAAAGATTTATAAATACGAAAAGTGCCTTATATATATTATTGCACATTGTCAGACTCTTCTAAAGTATTAAAATTGAACTAATATTTATATCTATACTTTTTTTCCATTAATACAATTTAATTTGCTTCTATGGATTCTGTCGAAAAAAAGAAGTCCTGCAGCACGCTCTATTGACTCAGGAGGTACCTGAAATTATAACATAAAAATGTTAATTGTCTATAAACTGCGGAATAAAAAATAAATGGCGGGTTTACGTTGCATTTGGAAAAATTTTCGTTTTTAGTTTATTTCTTATCTTCTCCAATTTTATTGATTTAATGTAAATTGTAAGCTTACTGTTAAATAGCGCCACATTTTAGTTTAGCGCAATATTGAAAAAAAATTAAGAACATGAGAAATGCGTTCGAGTTCTACTATTAAATTCCAAACTCATCACAAAGTGTGCGTTAAAATAGTGTAATTTTGCTTTACGAAAATTGTAAAGTATGATTGAAAAGTTAATATACATTTTATATAACCAATTATAAAATTATTTTAGAAATCATAATGTTTCCCTAGTCGAACACCATCAGTTTATAATTTTTGAAGGCTATTTTTCGTATGATCATTGTATAATAGCTCTGTCGCACTCTTTAGTTATAGTCCTAAGGCTGCTAACAGATTGACTGCTTGGTTGCAGTTAATGCATGATGTCATAATCAACTTCAGGCATCTGAGATCTCAACTGCATGAAGATGATAACGACTTCACGCATTAACTGCATGTAGTCGAAACCTACTTCATGTAGCCGAGATCGGCTGCATGCAGTTAAAGCGTGAAGTTGTTATCAACCTCATACAGTCGTGGTCTCGGATAATGACTTCACGCATTGACTGCATGTAACCGAAACTGACTTCATGCAGCCGAGATCAGCTGCATGCAGTTAATGCGTGAAGTAGTTATCAACTTCATGCAGTCGAGGTCTCAGCTGCATGAATTTTCATTCCATTTCAAATGTATTTTTTGCTCGGTTATACCCTTTGTTTACATTTTGGAAACTAATTATGATTCGATTATAGGTCATGATACGAATTTAAACAATTCAATTTTCCCATGTAAACAATTCATGCGACCTGTCTGGTTCCTCATCTTATAATAGGCCCCCAGGCAATTGCTGGACTCACTATGACAACGTACCATAAAAGCCGACACAGGTGTTTCGTCAGGAATCTTCTGATTGGGCATGACGTAGGCTTCCATGGCGAGCGTGCCGTTTGCAGACTCTCCCACCACCACTTTGTAAAAATGCGTGGGCACCGCCACTGTATTCGCTCCTATTACTTGGTACTTAACGTATGATTTACCGTCTGATTCTTTCCTGAAATTTAATCGGAGAATCAACAATTGGAATAGATTCTATTTTCTGAAATTCAAACTTCGCGATTATTCGGGGAATTTTACGGAAGTTAACACTCGTATTGTTAGCTTATTAAATTTTAATTAACATGAACCAATAGTTCAAGCAGATGGCTAATCTTTTTTTTTATAACATCAGTGACGGGACGAACAAGTCGTGCGTCTGATGGTAAGCTACAAGCCTGTCCATAACAGTTGCAGTGTCACTCAGAGCTATAAATTACTTAGATCTGAGGGGCAAGTTGACAAGTCCCACGTGCCTGTGATTTCACCAAACAAATCGCGATGCAAGAAAGCGCAATAGGGTATTTAGACCTGAAAAACCTTTTCTTAGAAAAATCCTTTGTACATGTAAATGAATTTATGGACCTAAAAATGTAAAGCTATTGAGTATTTTCTATTCTATTTTAATTTTTATGGCATTGATATTGTTTTGTATATTTGTTATCAACTTATGACGATCCTTGATTGAGAATGATATTTGATAAATGAACAATATTATTGTTAATGAATTGTTAATTTTTTAATTATTTTTCTTATAATTTTCATTTTTATTTGACAATCTCAATTCAATATACTTTGACGTGTAATGCAATTTATACTGTAATATTATATTTAGGAAATAAATGAATCTGAATCTAAAAAAGATTTTCTCACTTGGGCAAATAGAGAGGTCCAGTACAGCAGTATACATTGTCATAAACATTGGTCAACTTGCGAACGTGCTTCTCTAGCCTATTCCATGCGTTCCTGTTAAAACCTTGTCCCACCTGAAAGTAATTATTTATAGTAATATATATTTAGTCATGAAATCAAAAGAATTTGATACAAAATACAAATTCAAAGTAATAAATATGTGCATTGTACCAGTGACCGACCACATACCAGGTGCCAGACATGGTCACTTACTAAAAAACAATATAAAAAACTTGATGTTTGTCAGAATAGTATAGATAGAAGTGTGCTCAACATAAAATTGAAAGTTAAAGTAAAACTGACCACAATTAAAAGCAAATCAAAGACTAAAAAAGTCACACACATAATAAAACAGCAAAAAATGGCATTGAACAGGACACATGATGAGAGAAAAAATTGATAAATGGACAAGGGATATTGTGGAATGGTACCCAAGATAGGGAAAAAGGAAAAAAGAGAGACCATACTTTAGATGGGAAGACGATTTTAAATATGTTGCTAGACGAGCATGGAGGCAAACAGTAAAAGATAGAGAGAAATAGAAATCTCTGGAAGAGGCCTATGTATAGGACAAGCTGAAGGTACCAAGTAAACAAATCAAGTAATAATAAATAAGTAAATTATAATAAGTACGCATTTCATACAACGTTTTAGATAAGTTAGTAAGTTATCGGAAATAAAGGCCATAAATAAATAAATAAATAAATATTTAGTAAATAACTAACATTGGCAGTGATTGAACGGTTGACACTCTAATATCAACATATTTGCACCTATTTTATACCATGTTTTCAGTGAATGAAAACATCGTGATGAAACCTGCACGTCCAGAAAGGTTCACGGCCCTCGAAAGACGAGTGAACTTGGTGAACTAAACCTTCACCTGGGAGGAGACCCATGGCCCAGCAGTGGAACTTATAAATGGGTTGAGTACGTGTTTGCATCGCTGCTTAAAGTAGCGCGTTTTTCGAATCTCTAATGTTTTTTTAATTAAATAATGAAAATAATTTGTGTGCATGAAAATCAACCTTCAGTCACCTATTTCATTAATTCATAAGGTATAAATTTTTTTAAATAAAATTGTTACCTGTGGCGCCATATTCGTGAGATAGAAAGTCTGTTCCACATGTTTTTGTGCAATACGGTGGTTGCCGGCCGCCGCCATGTGACCCCTGTCGAAACCTGAACCTTTATAGTCACTGTTCTGTGATCTAAAAGACCAAATAACACTTAATTAGCATTGCACTTCCAGTAACGATCAGTTTTGACATTTGTGAAGACATCCAGGTATATTGGCACATGCTGAATCTAACTCAGTAACAGCCACAGCATATCTTCTCTTATGGATTCAACCCCACATATCATCATGAACAAAGATCAAGCATGCTTACAGTCCCCTATAACTTACAGGTTTAGCAGCAATCTGTTGTGTAATAACTGAGAAAGAAGAGAGCCAGAGCTTTCTTTTCATTCCAAATCACATTGAACTACAGCACTGATCTGACAAGATTAGGTAGAATAGGTAGCAGTAGAGCTCCTTGTGAAAGAGTTTGTTCAGGGAAGTACTGCCACCTTACCTATTTCTACCACCAAGCAGTAATGTTATCATTACTGTGTTCTAGTTTTGAAAGGTAAGGGTGCTGGTGAAATGCAGGCACATGGGATTTATCAACTAATGTCTCAGGGTGACAGGTGCAGTGGTAGTGCCCGTCAGATCTTTGCGATTTAAAGCTCTGACTGGCACAGCTATTGTTATGGACAGGCATATAGGTTACCATCAGGCAACACAACTTGTTCATCCCGCCTCTTGATATTATTATAATAAAGTTATAAAAAGTTATATTATTATTACTTACAGTAACGCAACACACTCATAGCCCTGCACTAGGGAAAACCTGTGTCGCGGGTGCCATGGACCACAAATAGACAACCACAAATCACACCCAAACTCATGAGACAAATAAATGTAGGTCATACACATATTTCTCCTGACCTGGGAATCGAACCCAAGACCTCTGCGTGGCAGTACAGCATGGTAACCGTTCTGCCACGGAAGCAGTATAAAAAGACAAGATCGAGTAAGAAACTGTAATCTGTAAAAGTTGTTCTTTGAACTTAAGAACTCAATATATAAATTGATCAAATTACCTAAAAAATGGATGTATACTTTCATCAGGCATAAACTCACACTTGCTTCTGTCAATCTGATCATTAGGAGCAATGTGCGATTTTGTTAAATGTTCAAACACCCAATTTGGTACTCTGTTACGTCGATCATATGATAATACATAGTCGTCAAATGAACGGATGTTTTCTAAGCTTGGAAAACCATATTTCATTATTTGTGAGCTCTGAAATTAAAAAATACTTTATGTTTATTTAATACATCATCATTCATGCAACAACAACAATGCTGCATTTGATGTCTGGCATTGCTGATATGGGGAGCAAAACAGCCAGGCTCAAATGGAATTGGGCGGGACACCTAAGCCAGATGCAACCCAAGAAGTAGGCGAATGTCGTCACTCCTTGAGTGCCTTGAGGCAATATTTTATGTTTATTACAAGAGCGAGACAATCTTTGCGAAGGAATGCGAATTTGTCACAGACTAAAATCCTCCACTATTCCTTAATAGTGGAGGATTTTAGGGCCAGACCTGTACCCACAATTTGAGACACAATTGGTTAAAAAAAAAAATTATACATCAGGTAAAGTGGGCCTAGGTACATTTTTAACATTTTTTATGTTTACTAGCTAAGTATCTGTAGCTGTAAAATAAGACCTATGGCACTATACTCCACATCAATAAAAAGCTTAATTTTTTATTAAGAATTAAGCGTCCACAACCAACTAGAAAAGTTTGTTATCACACTTACCCTATCTCTATTACTACCACCCTCAACAAATGCCGTAGCTGCAGATACTGTGCCAAATATAGGCAGTCCAGGCAAATTCTTCAAAGCTCTACCGTCGAGAAAAATTTTGTCTTCACCACTACATAACCTGTCCTTATATTGTCCTACAAAATAACCCGTAAAACCTACAGCGGCTAACTGCGACAAATGGAACAGACGCTTACGAAGCATTTTAGTTTAATGTAGACTAATTTCTCACAGAATTAACGTTTTTCTGTCATTAATTGTAAAATAATTACGTTATCTTATCAATAGAAAGAAAGTAGTATCCTTTGGTATCCTTGTGTTCAAAATGTGATGTGTGCAGATGTGTGTGTTATTGTTTTTTTTTTCTTTTTAATTTATTAAGGCTTTGGCAAAGCCATCAGCCTAAACATGAAGTTTAATTATGTTTCTGTAAATATGCCCGCCACAAAGAGGATAGGCAATTTGAGGCGGCGGCGAGTTTGGATTGACTCGGGATTCCTTAAAACGGGCCGATACGGATATTTTAGTTCGAGATTCGCATAATTTCGCGTTTTAATCTTCGATTAAGGTACAATAGCACTATCATATTCCACTTTAAACTAGATTTCACAAAATAATTGAAAGTCAAAATAAAAACGACACTATTCCCACCAAAAGGTCCAGAGCGAATCTGTGTTTTATTGTTAATTGATAACGTTATATTTGACAGCTGAACAATTTCACAATTTCCAGTCAGTATTTACGTTACAAAATAGAACACCAGTGTAATAAACACTGTTAATTTTTACGGCAAATAAACTGCTTTTAATTTCTAAAGTAACAAATTAAGCATATTTCATTTCTCTTGGCTTCGTATGAGTAACATTATTCTATGCTTCATATCAAACATCGTTAACATTGAGAGGGTATGCATGTTACAATGCATTACAATTACAAAACCATTACAATGAGTTATGCGTAAAACGGAAAATATCGAAATTAATACGCTCAAGGATTCGCTCTGGACCTTTTGGAGGGAAAAGTGTCGTTTTTATTTTGACTTTCAATTATTTTGTAAAATCTAGTTTAAAGTGGAATAGGACAGTGCTATTGTGCCTTAATCGAAGATTAAAACGCGAAATTATACGAATCTCGAACTAAAATACCCATATCGGCCCATTTTAAGGAATCCCGAGCCAATCCAAACACGCCGCCACAAATTGCCTATCCTCTTTGTGGCGGCCATATTTACAGAAACATAATTAAACTTCATGTTTAGGCTGATGGCTTTGCCAAAGCCTTAATTAAATTAAAAAAAAAAAATACGCTCAAATACACGGCTAATTTTTACTTAAGGTTTTTGAAAATCGAATCGAATTAAAGTATTTCATATAATTTTTTTTAATTAAGTGAATTTTAAAAAAATGGCAGGTTTTTGTAGTTATTTTCCACGAATAGCTTAGAGGATGGAAAAAAAAACAAAGGAATGATCTAAGATGAATTAGTAATAATTAATTTTCAATCACACTGAAACTTTTTTATTTTTTTATTATTACGTGTATCTGTGTCTTAGAGGATGGATAAGATCTGTGTTATCTTTCTAATTGGTAACGTAAATCACAATTGTCAAAAAAGAAAACGGAGGTTATGTTGTGAAAATTTGTACAGAAATAAATTTAAAACTGTAGTTATCTACTCAAAATTCGCATTAGGGCGAAAGTAGTAAAAACTAGTCATTTTTGCAGCGGAATACTAATTAGATAAAAAACAATGACAATAATATTGAAATCCAGTCGAATGTTATCGACAATTTTATTCCGTTGTAACTATAGTACAGCACCGAAATCGGTATCCACTATGCTTATAAACAACAAAGAATTCGAAACCGACGAGTACACTAACATAACACCGAAGATAATATCGTATTTGAATCAAAATTTGCATTTACGAAAGGATAACCCCATATCGCTAGTTCGGAAAAGCATCGTTAATTATTTTTATAAATCATTTACAAGTAGAGGTAACCCATCATTCAGTGTTTACGAGAACCTGTCTCCTATAGTTACAACGAAGCAAAACTTCGATGATTTATTGATACCAAAAGACCATATTAGCAGATCAAAATCTGATTGCTACTATATAAATAAAGATGTATTGTTACGAGCCCATATGACGGCGCACCAGGGCGATCTGCTTCGTGCTGGTTTGGACAACTTTCTGATGATTGGAGATGTTTATAGAAGGGATGAAATTGATGCTACACACTTCCCTGTTTTTCATCAGGTTTGTGATTGTTTATTATATATTGTTTAATATGATATTTGGAGTTGACTAGAGCCCTGTCATTTGCTTGAACAAGCACATGTCAAATATTGGGCTGAGAGAAAATAGAGTGTAGATTCTGCCACAAGTCGAATGAAACTTTAGATTTTTATAGGAAATGAAACTATTTTTCCAGATTTAAATCGTGTATATTTGTGTACCTACACATTCAGTGAAGTTTGACAAAACCCAGGTCCTTGCAAAAGAAGTCCGTTATCTACCCAGGATGCTGCAATAGGCCATTGAAATTAAAAAACATCCTAATTTCAACAGGGAAGATGGTTTCTCCGTACCACCAGTTTGGGATCCTATATTTCCTCTGACAAAAAATCCCAAACAGACATAAGACTGCAGTACTAATTAATATGTTTTAGTTTATTCTAATTTCGATTACTAATTAATAATAAATTGAACTTAATAAAAATAAAATTAATTTGTAGAACTTAATGTAGCGTAAATTGGAATGTTTTCTTTGTAAAATTAAAAATAAGGTATTTAATTAATAA
>NW_020653333.1:1943428-1977413 GCF_003589595.1 Hyposmocoma kahamanoa
GTAAGGGTCAAAATTATATTGAAAATAAATCCACTCCTCCCATGGAGAGGCTACCTACGTGACATTGGCGGAATAGTGAAAGACACAGAACAAGCCACTAATAAATAAAGAAGAAGAAGAAGAGAGTGTAGATTCTGTCACAAGTCTAATTAAAATCCCCCGTAACCAATGCGTCCCCTTGCTGGGCATATGAAATTCTATACTGGGAAGGTACAGAGGGTCTTCTCCCCCCATCCTCCGTCCAAAACAATTACTGTTAAATAAATAAAACTTAACCAAATCAAAAGACACATGACACAAATGAATTGTTGGCATTGTCCTTTGATCCGGAGTATTACTTGTAATTGTTTCAGGCAGAGAATGGGAATAGACCCCTTGGCCACAGCCAGAGGACCTAAAAACTGTTGAAGCATGGAATATCCTTCAGCTCTTTAATGCTGTTGGCCTTGGTTCCGAACTGTAGTTAATGGTAATAACAGTAGATTCGTTGGTTGGTGCACAAAACCCTGAAAGAAGCCACCTTGGTAACAATAATATTGTTCTTTCCACAACAGGTGTTATTTCCTATTATCTTCTCCTTAGACAGAAATTGCTAGGCTTTAAAGAAACCCTCCACAAGACCTTTTTTCTTTTGTTTTCACCTGAGAGTATACAATGGCGTGACATCTTTGACCATGATGCTCAGCAAAATACCTGATTACACCATCCATAGGACTGCTCTTCATTGGGAGTAAAACCCGTTCCATTATGAGACTACAACCCACCTGCAATCAGTCAACAAGGATAAAGTAGATTAAAAAAACTATGATTATTATTAATTAGAAATACTTTCTCATCATTTTTATTGGTAAAAACTTCAACATCAAAGTTTCTTTAACTTTCATATTTTTTTAATTGTTTCAGGTTGATGCAGTAAGAACACAACGTAAAAAAGACTTATTTGGAGAAAATTCAGAACTAGAAATATTTGAGCCAACATTTGACCCAATCCACCCCCAACGATACACCAATTCCATCGCAGACCCAATGAAACAAAGCTGTCACACATTGGAAGCTACAAAATTAATGGAGACACAACTTAAACAGCACCTTATTGGTCTCGTCCAGACTTTATTTGGTGATGATATACAACACAGATGGGTTGAAGCGTACTTCCCTTTCACTCACCCGTCTTGGGAATTAGAAATCTTCTACGAGGACAATTGGTTGGAGGTCCTAGGCTGTGGAATAACCCGTAATGAAATTTTAGCAAATGCTGGACCAAACAATTCAATTGCATATGCGTTTGGATTAGGATTGGAACGTCTTGCTATGGCATTGTACAAAATCCCAGACATAAGACTGATGTGGAGTTCGGATTCTGGGTTTATAAGTCAGTTTCAGAATAAAACAAATTATGATACAATAACATATAAGCCTGTTTCTGTGTACCCGCAGTGTGTGAATGATATATCGTTCTGGTTGCCACCGAATCTTACTATTGATTCATTTACTAGTAACGATTTCTATGATCTAGTCAGAGATATTGGTGGAGATATTATTGAGCAGGTCAGTATTCTACCAATTGAAACTAAATTTAAGTAACTTTTGAATATAAACTATTGCCATACTATAATAAGACAGGTAGTGTAACTTCATACAGTCATAGCAGCATGGCTTGTCTGTGTGCACATTCGCCGCGTGCCGTGTATGGAATACATTCGCATAATTTCGCGTGGCACAGAGCTGGGCGCACGTGCCACTTCGATTATAGAATGAAGCGTTCTCTCGGTGTTGAAAAAATAACATCAAATACTCAATACATCAAACAACAATAAACATGTCTACAGGCTTACCGCTTAAATGAGTCGGTTCCTGAGGTAGCTGCGGGGTGCGAGAGGAGTGACAGATTACGTAACACTTATGTCGAACTGCACACGATAATTTCAGCAAGATTTTTCTGACGATATTAAATAGCAAGTTAATTGAAAAAAGTGTCAAATTAGTCAATTGTTGTTATGTTTCATTGATAATTGAAATGAATAGACAAGCCATTTGGCACTTTTTTCAATCAACTTGTTATTGGATATTGTCTTGTTATTGTAAAAAAATCTTCTTGAAATTATCCCGTGTCCAGCGCGATATAACTATAACGTAAATTGTCACTCAGGAACCGACTCGGTTAAGGGATAGACCTTAGACATGTTTATTGTTGTTTGAACAAGAGTGCCTCAAACGGAAAATTGTTCAGCATTTTCTATTTCATAACCATAAACGAGATACTAATCCTTAATGCTATCAAAATATAAAAATGCTACCAAAGTATAAAAATACCAATATTTAACTACTACATTTATTGACAAAGGCATTTTTTTATAATAATAAATGACGGAACGAACAAATTGTGTGCCTGGTGGTAAGCTGCAAGCCCGTCCATAACATTTGCAACATTTATTTTTTTCAAATTATGTTTACAACCTGTAGGTACAACTAAAATAATAATGTGACAACCTTAGAATAATAACGCATAGAAACCTAGCCCGCACACGCTAAGTGAGGCAAATTGAAGCGCGCCCAATGGGCCTACACGAGCGGGCGGGCCTTCAGTGCTCAAGGTCAACTTGCACCGCGAACAGCTCCAGAATTTTAGCTAAAAACGACGAAATGTGCGGTAAATGAGTGTAAAAATACGTCAGACAAACATAAAATAGATACTAACATCACATTCCACAAGGAAGTAACGCGTTTCAACTTGTATTTTTATATAAATATTCACTAAAACCGAAAATTAACCTAATACTAAAACTAGCCTACATGAATTTGATTTTTGCCTCACTTGTGACAGTTCGTTTGATATGAAACTATCATTCTATGCGTTATTATTCTAAGGTGACAACCCTACACTCCGAAATTTAAAGAATTAATTACTTTTAACAAAAAAACATTACTGACCTCTTTGTGTCTATTTCAGGTGAAACTAAAAGACAAATTTGTCCACCCAAAGTCAAAGAAACATAGTCTCTGCTACACCATCATTTACAGACATCTTGAGAGAACGCTGACGCAGCGTGAAGTCAATGAGGTTCATAAACAAATTGAAAAAGCTGCCAGTCAAACTTTTAAAGTTGTTATAAGATAACTTAGCAGTTTTTAATTTAATTTATTATGTTGTTTAATTGTCGAATTTGTTTGCATAAATGGTTAGAGATTTTTTTGTCTGAGCTTTAATAAGGACTCGTTAAAAGATTTGTAAGGCTCAATTTATACTGGTGCGGAACGGAATGGAAGCGAATTTCTGTAAAGTTATTGTACGTAGCATAATGAACTTTATGGTCAATTGTGTAATGTACAAACTAGATACGAGCCAGAATGTTCCTCTGAATGCACGAACATTCTGGAGCATTCGCCGCAATATAAATTGAGCCTAAGTGTAGGTTGCGTGTGGTCATTCCGTTTAAACTTAATCTCTTTTACAGTTTGTGCGACTTCTTTAACATACCCAGGTAAATACGACATTCTCAACTAAATATTATATCTTGTATTTAGAAACTCAGCCATAGAGCGATGCCACACGGACGCTGCCGGTTCGTTGTTGCCTCGTCACAATGCTTTGATTTCAACGCACTGCAACGTAACGCTTCTTAAGGCGCTTTTTCGGAGGATTGTTTGTTTGGCAAAACCGCGTGATACTAATTCTTCTTCCGTTAACATATTTAATAATAATTACGATACGATAGCTTGTTTACCGCCAAACGAGCTGAACGGCACTAAATTGTCATGCACAAGCGAGCCCGCGCGAGCTATTAATGGTAGTTTTTGGTGGAAATGGACCGGCGAGATAACAATTCTCGTGTCACCTCGCTGGTGGAAAATCGCCTTTACACGGACCGCAACACCCCTCCCTGCTTCGTCTTGTATCATGCAGTTCCAATTTATATGTAGTACAAAGCAGCGCCACCGCTCAGGCGTCACAACGCCGACGCAACGCATCGTATGGCATTACTCTTATTCAATAATGACGAGTACAATGTCCCGGGGACGGAATCGAACCGATCGGGTTGTCTCGAAATCAGATGGGTTTCCGAGCGAGAAGATGAATTTCTTACTATATCTTTCTAATTTGTGAGTTAAATCAACTATTGTTCCGATTTGAAATGTTAAAAGTTTCCGATCGGCCAGTTGTGAATCGCAATTATGCGCCTCGGCTCTGAAGAGACGCTGTTTCCGATCGGGAGAGGCAATCAAAATCAAGCTGCTGGCCTTGGATACACTTGCCAGTGTTTATAGAAATGTCGCCCGTAAGCTAAAGAGATGGTGGTGGATAACTTACGTATGACAACTGCGTCATACGCAAACCATGCACTGGATGTTACATCATCTCGTCTGCAACCAGTACGTTTAGATTTGATTTTGTTCTTTGCACGAAAAAACTGTGAACGTAGTGTTATGCACTTAGGCTTCTACTTCTTTCCAAAGTAATATAAGCGCCTTGGCAATATCGATACTTTATTGCGATAATCACAATTCGCCGTGTCCCATAACAAATTATCATTCTGGTAAAGTTGTATCAGTAATAGTGGTTTCTTTTCCCCACACTACAGACATGTTGTGGGTCACTTTGCGCACACGACTACACTCTGCAACAATGAAAGCGGCATTGACGCGCAGCACGTGTTTTCGCTCTCGGAGCGGGACGTCACGTAAATACGTCGCAAAATATTGCAGAGACACGTAGATTCACTATTGCGCGTCGTGTTGGGGGATATTTTGCCCCCTAGTGTATCCAAACCTTAATTCGTCCAATACGCATTTATTGACATTTTATTTTATATATTATTTTCGAATAGAAATTAGTATTGTTTTCATTATGTAAAATATGCAATGTAATATGTGTATTGTTATGTACAGTTTATGACAAAAATATAATAAATAAAAGAACTCAAAGTTTGAAAAATTAACATTTATTATTTCAATAAACCTTGTAGTAAAAATACAACTAATGAGAAACTTTCTTCATAGACGTCTGTATACAGGTACCTAACACTTTAGTTTTTATTTCGTTAATTGAATAAGAAAAAATTTACTGACAAATTGTTTATGTTTATGTAACATATTACCCTCTTAAGTAAAGCTGAAATCTGTGATGACAATTTCACACATTGCTATAGCTACACCTATACTTTTAAAACACAAACTAAAAATACCTAGCAATTACATTGCTAAAGCTCTCTAATAAAATGTACAAATATATGTATACGATTGCCTTTGTGACTGTTGGATCCCCTGCTTAGTTCCATTATTGGGTCCAGTGGGATTGTATATTTATGCAATCGACCTAATAATAATGTGCCAAACCACCACACGAGTTGCCTGGTCTCACCCTAGGTGACCGTCAGGATGGCTGGTCGCTTGTGGCGTCTGGCACTGAGTGTGTATATTCAAGAATTGCTACCTTTTCTAAATAATTGCTACCTTTTGATATATTCTGAGAAATTTAAAAATATAATTGACCAGCCATTCTGATATCAGGATGGCTGGTCGCCACTTTGTTTAGTTCTCTGAGTAAACTAGTAATGCCATTTATGGGACGTTAGTGCAATTATTGGAGTTGCTTCTCTTTTATAATGAAAGAAGAAGATAGTTATGACTAAATGTAATATTTTTAGGCAAAAAATATGTTTTTTCAAATATTTCGACTTACACCACTTTTATAATGATCGACATATTTATTGAAACCACACCTGCATACAGACGAATTTAGGATACATTAAATGTAAATAATACTATATACATACTAATATCATAAAAGTATTGTGATGACTTAAATACTATGAAATCGAACACTCAGTACAAAAAACAACTTTTTATAACAATAAATTATTCTGAATTCCTAATGAATAACATAATATTATTAGGAAAAACAATTTTGAGCATAATTATAAATGCGCATAAAAATTTCTACGGAAAATTATGCGAATTTATTGTTATGAAATATTATTTAGTGAATTTATACAGATGCAAATATATACACAATAGTATAGATATTATACAAGCATATAATTATATACTCAATTAAATGTTTACTAAGCATATTACTCATGTTGGCACTTACAATGAGAGCGAAAAAACTACGGTTTTATACAAAATTATCATATCATTCACACATAGTCAACGTATGGCAGTTTTTATAATTTTTGATATAGTGAATTGTCCTCGTAATTAAAATTGTGCAATTGACGAGTACTATCGCCACTTGAATTTTTTAGTAATTCTGAAAATAATTAAATTTCTTCTTAAAATTCTACCACTGTATGTTATTTAATGTAACTTGTTTGTATACTATCATCATAGGTCGGAAAAAGGTGTTCCACATTTATAGATACATTTCCGGAAATGGTTTTACTGCATCGTAGGACAAACTACTGACCTAGGAAGTCGAAGTTGGATTTTAAAGTAATTCTAATGTTGAAAGAGATTTGCCTACCCGGGCAAGAAAAACTTGGACAAGGAATGTTAGCAACATAGTACCAACAATTTTACTTATTTTACAAATAGATTAAATTAATATCACAGAACAACTGAGTAATAAAACTAAACACTGGTTCTTATTTTGAACACTGATTTAAAATAAACTTGGTATGTTCACCAAATAAAAACAATACATTATGTATATTCCGTGGCTAAGAACATCTAAGTTCCTTGTCGGTTTTCTTTTTTGTTTGACTTAACATACATAATACCTACCTATCAAGGAAATGATTATTTACTTAGGTTTAATTAAGTAGCAGTAGAGCTTCTTGTGAAAGAGTTTATCCAGAGAAGTACTGCCACCTTGCCTATTCCTGCCGCCAAACAGTAATGTGAGCATTACTGCGTTCCGGTTTTGAAGGGTAAGGGTGCTAGTGAAATTACAGGCACATGGGACTTGTGAACTGTCTCAGGGTATCGGGCTCAATGGCATTGCCCCTCAGGTCTTTGTGATTTAAAACTGAGTGGCACTGCAACTGTTAGGGACAGTCGTGTCACTTACCACCAGACAAACGACTTGTTCGACCCGTCACCACAAAAAACCAAAATCTACCAATACCCAAAATCTTTCCATAAAATAATACAGCACTACAACTATTAACATTTTACTGCTGGCCAGTCATTCGTTATGCCTATAAATTTCTACGCAATAAACATGAGCGCGTTCTTGTACTCGTACTCATTAATAATGCTTTTCTAAAATCAAACGCCCAGTATACAGTCCTCTTGCGAATCGTTATCTTCAATTTCTTCTAAGAATGTATCTTCCTCTGTATCCATTGTCACGTCACCATCTTCTATTACTATTTCATCTTGACTGTCAGTGGCTTCACTTGATAGACTAGGTATACTTTCCGTAGTTTTTTGTACGGGATTTTTTATAATAGCTTTTTCTGTTTTATCATTAAGATTTCCAGATTCTTTTTCAGGATTTTTACCAGTGGCACTTTCTTCAGTTGGTTTGTTACATATATCAGCCGCTTTCATCTTTTTCGATATGACTGCTAATGGTTCATCGTCCGATGAATCGTCAAAATTGTCAGTCTTCGATGTAACTGATTGGGGTATAGCTTTTCTTGTTTTTTTTGGACTGGAAGTATCCTCGTCATTTGTACTGTTTAAAAGATGTTCTTCCTCCATATGTGCCTCGGAATCTACCAAATTTATGCTCGGGTCAGATCTGTCGAAACATTGCTTCCTCTTTCGTGCACTTGAAGCTATAGTACTAGGTGTTGCTTTCAGTTGTACTGTAAGATCACTGGCTTTGATTTTCCGAATAGCTTTAAATAATTTTAGAGGCTTTACTCCAAATGAAACATCAGGGATTTTATTCATTACATCAGAGCTAACTTGATAACTTAAATCATTATTTTTTATATTAGATACGGTTATCGCAGTGTCATCATCTCCGTCATCGGTTAAATCTATTATTGATTTAGTGATAGGAATTCCTTTTGTTTTTAAATTTTTCTTGATAGCTACATTGATTGGCACGACGATTCCTGTATCTAAATCTAACTTGAAAAACTGCGCATTATAATCGCATGCGTATTTTAGTTCGCTAAGAGATGATATTGGAGTTAGTTCCGGCATATTGATTAAATTAGACGTTGTTCGGACTGCAGTGAGATCCACTACTTCTGATGGGGCATGTTCTGCAATCGTTTCAGGTATCATTTCTACAGTACCTTCACCACCAACTGCAACTGAGTTTTGAGGTGCGGGCAAGGTGTCTGCAGCAGATATTCCAGACATTTCCATCAATTCTGACAAGAGATTCCTATTTGATACACTTGAAACAGATTCATCTCTCTTTTCACTTTCCAATGGAATATCTTTGATGCTAGTATCTGATCCTTTTGAAATATTCGAACTTATATTTTCTTGTTCATTAGCGTCCACAGCTTGTCCTGTACTGTCATTTAAAATTGACGCGGTGTCAATTTCTTTATGACTTACAGATGAATCATCCAAATTCATCGTTTGTTCATTTGAATTATTCTCAACGACTGTAGTTAATGCGGCCACTATAGTCTGAGACTCAGAGTCATTGACTGCACTTTCTAGATTTGATACTATGCAATCTTGTGAACTTAGTTGATTGTTCTCAAGAATCGTTTGATTCTCTGGCGCCATGTTTTGAACTAAATTTGCGTTATCAACTAATAACTCCGTAGATTGAACTTCTTGAGCTGTCGGCATCGATGGAACGGGTTGTATTTGATGAGCTAGTTGTTGCTGCACTATTGATATAACGTTTGGAATGACTAACAATTCTTCCTCGGTAAGTGTTACACCTGGTTCTATCGTGTAAGTTACTTCGCCACTGGGCATAAGTACCAACTGCACCCCTTGCGGCATAGACAAAGTTGGAACTACTTCTGTCCGTGTTTCTTGCGGTGGCAAAGGTAGTGGTAGTTCAAACTTAGCAGTATCATTTTCGCGAGGCATCCTTACAGTCGACAAAAGAATTTTATTCTTTCCCAAAAATATAGGATATTTCTTTTTCCTACCAACAATTTTCTTACTGCTTAGAAGCAATACTCTTTCATCATTCTTTACTTGCATTTGTTGTAAGGATTTCGAGTTAGAGACCACAGTATAACACTTCGGTAGCGTATTGCAATCTTTGGGTTTAATTGCAAGCAATGGGCGTTTAAGTACAATGGGTTGCTTTTTGTTAAGAGGCCATATAGTAACTTTCTTTTTTGCCGACACTGGGCTCACGGGTGGTGACTGAGATAGCGCAGTGGTTTCTTGTATATGCGAGACCGAGTCCTGGGCGAACAACTCCGGTGTACTTTCTACACGAGACACTACAGGTACACTACAGATCGATTCTCCATCACCTGCCGTAACAGCGCCAACAGTTAGATGTAATCCGCGACTACTACATTGGTTAGTATTACTAAGTGTCGGTGAGGTTATGTTACTTAATATACTATCAACTGCTGCATTAACCTCGCCTTGTTTACCGGACAAGGTATTACCAACTTGTGAAGATATTGATGTAAACTTTCTTTTCGCCATACTTTCAACAGTCACCACTCTAATTACCGGAGTAGGTGCAGAAATACTTTTAGCCGAAAAATCTTCTTCATCGGACAAAACGATAGCATCGTCATTCGACGGAACTAATACTTTGTTCATTCGTTTACCTATAGCACTCAAAGCTTCGGCCAGTTCAAAACGACAGCAACACTCACAAGTTAGTACTCGTGAGTGTTGCTGTCGTACAGAACACATATGCTTTTGCCGAACACGGGACTTCGTCTCCAATTTGTAAAGCTTTTCTTTGCACCAACAGCAGTAATACACTTTTTGGTTGGTACGAGGAGGTCGCTTTTCACGCGGCTTCTTCTCTACTACTGTTTTTTTCAGAATTTGTACCTCACGCGGAGGCGTAAGATCCTTTTGAACTGTGTTTTCATTTTTAGAAGCGCAAGGGGGTTCTTCTTTGTGTAGATCTTGTTTTTCCTCTTCTTTATTCTTGACGACGGTTTCGTCTTCTTTATCTTCTAGAACCCAATTTGGTTTTTTATTCTTTTTGCTGGGATCTATATAGAGATCGCTGCCGTTCATTTTGTTTATCATTTTGTTTAGAGTATCAATTGTTATAAGAAAGTCATCCGATTCATTACTTGATATCACTTTTCTCGGCTTGTTCCATGGCACAGAAACTGTATTTGGTGGACGGTGAAAATTGAAGGATACTTTAGTTGGGTACCTCGTCAACGATTTGGGACCGGGCTTTCCGCCTCTGCCACGGCCTCGGCCACCTCGGCCTCGGCCACGATTAAAGTGACCCGTTCCTCTCACATTTCTGCTATGGCTTTCAACAAGCAGATTGTTGTCAGCATTATTATCATTGGATGTACTCAGTTCGTTGTTTGAATGGGTTATAAAGGATTCTGTTTGCAAAGAACTGCTTGGTACAGCGTTATCGTACTCATTTTGGCATTTGTTGTTAACTTGTTGAGCGTCGTGCATTTCAAAGGGTGCTTGCGATATAGGTACTGTGGAAGTGTACGCTTCAGAATCAAGAGGTATAGGAGACACTTCAGCTGTTAACAAGCGTTGGTTTATTAGTCTTATTTCGGAAAGATCACGCAAATTTATAACTTTATTTCTTACCAACACATCATCACCACATTTACTTGTTAGATCTACTGTATTCATTGTATCGTTGTTCTGTAGTTTTGAAAAAGGTACAGTAGCATCCATTAGACATTGAATAGGCATTGCGGATGGAAGTACAGTGGCTTGTTCACTATGATCATCCTCTTTTGTCTCAATTTGCACTGGGACATTAGCAGCGTCATTAGATTTCAAATATAATGTACCTTCAATCAATTTACTTTCAAAAGCCTTGTGCAAATCAACAGTCAGAGGCATACAAGCTTTTAACAAACGACAGTTACGGGTAGAAGTAAAGAAACCTACAGTTAATCGTTTTAGTCTGGTGTTGAAATCTGGATTCTTGCATAATTGGATTGGATTGTAGCTGCGACTTCTTGGTTTTTGCAGCAAGTAACTTGTCGGTTTTACCTTTTGATCTTCGCTTATAGGTACTTCTTCATCACTTTCATCCGATTGAGAATTGTTTTCGAAGACGTTTACGTCCTCTTCTGGGATATCTACTTCCTCTTGGACAATATCACGAGTATGTAATTTTTCTATTTGCTCAACTTTCATAGATTTCTTGCTAACAGGTTTGCTTTGTTTCAACACTTCTTCGATTATATCCTTGCCTTCTACGGAATCGATCGGTTTGTTTGCAAGTACAGATATCGTGTCTAGTTTAGTGGTGTAGACAACTGGGACCATAAGCAATTTCAGATCAATTTTACCTGCGCTTGAAAGTGTTTCGGATTCAATTTTAATATCAGTGATCGGTTTTATTTTTTCCTTGTGTGATTCTGAAATAACGACATTACATATTACAATTACAATTCATGATTGTATTATGACTAATTTCAGTTATGAATTAAATAATACTAAATTATATTTATAATATCCCAAGATTTCAGCAATTTATTAGCATTTACAAACTTTAGATACGAGCCAATGGCCACTTTTTGTATATGTTCATCCATTGGCGGGCAAAAGATTTCTTAGCTTATGCGTGTGACAATGAAATTCATTACTTCAAAGATAGACTTTATAATACACACATCAAAAGTGTCTAGGGATCAAGTACGTTTAAGAGTATTGCTGTAATTAGGGTTAATTATATTAACTTTTTTGTATCGCTATTGATACTTTTTAGTGAGTTTTAACATTTAAATAAGGAATATTGTTTAAAATTCGATAATAAGAAGAAAATCGATTGTCAATGTGGTTTTGTATAAAAATGAGTTATAGCGTTTTGACAAAATCATTACAATATCTGCATCGGAACCGAAGCAATTTACATTATTATGGAGAGATGACATCATTTAACCCGAGAAGTGATGATGCGAGCCGTCGGAATTTTGGAAGCTGGTTCCAGGCAACGTGCTGTGGCTTTCACTCTTAACACTACACAGAGCGTCATAAGTCGCCTCTGGACGCGCTATCGCATGACGGGCAGCGTGGCCGAGCGACATGGAGGACGATCTCGCATCACGACTCGCAGACAGGACCGGTATATCCAAAATACTGCTCGACGGAATCGTACCATGACCGCCATGATGTTGGTTACGAGGCTCCACAGCTCCTCAGGCTTGCTAATAAGCGATCAAACAATCCGAAATCGTTTACGTGAAGTGGGTCTGCGATCCCGAAGGCCGCTCAGAGTTCCACCTATTGCACTCTGCAATCGCAGGACCCGTTTACGATGGGCTCGCGAACACAGAAACTGGGAGGAAGAAGACTGGCGCTATGTGTTCTTTTCGGATGAATCCCGCTTCGGTATGAGACCGGATACAAGACGTACTCGAGTTTGGAGAACGTCTGGACGTCATGAACGTTTGAGATATTGTCAGGAAGTTCATCCATATGGTGGGGGAACAATAATGATATGGGCCGGTATTTGGATCGGCGGAAGAACCGATCTCATTTGGATCAGGGGTAACCTCAATGCTCAAGTTTACGCAGAGAGGATTGTTTCAGATGTTATCATCCCTTTGCGAGGCCAGTTGGGTGATTCATTTCAACTAATGCATGACAACGCACGTCCACACACGGCTAGAGTCGTAACACGCATTCTTGCCGAAGCTCGTATCAACGTTCTGCCGTGGCCTGCTCAATCGCCAGACCTCAATCCAATTGAGCACGCATGGGATATGCTTCAAAGAAGAGCTGTGCCGAGTATGCATACCGTACATACTCTACAACAATATTTTGACTTGTTACAAAACACATGGGCGGCCATTCCTCAAAGTGATTTTGATGAACTCATCTTAAGCATGCCAAATCGCTGTAATTGTGTGATTCGTGTTAATGGTGGAAATACAGATTATTAATTTTCTTATCTTTACAATAAAAATGAGCAAAATCATCATTTTCGCCATTTTTTTGTCATTTAATTGACGCCGTTAATTTGAGTTTTTTCCCACAATTTGCAAAAACATCAATTTTAGTTTATTTTAATTAAATATAGGGGTAAGCGGTTAAATAAAACATAAGCATTAAAGTAAGAAGTCGTCCTGGAAGACTGGATTTGGTAAATATTGCTTAAATAATTTTTATTTCAAAAATATTCACTTGATCCCTAGACACTTTTGATGTGTGTATATATTGTTATTTAAAACTTACCCTCTTTATTATCCCCTGTATTATTATTATCATCATCTTCAATATACTCTATTCCGTCGTCAATGAACTCTATCCCGTCGTCAATAATATCCATATCAACTGGCAACTCGAACTCCTTGACCACATTAGTTACTAGCTTCTTTATATCTGTTTTTCTTACAAAATCATCTGCTTTTTGTTTTATTATGTCATCTACAAAATCTTCGTCGTGTAATGCTTCGTTACAATCTAATGCTGGAGGGTTTAAAACTGATTTTGATTTGACTTCTTTGTTTTTAATAAAGTCGTCTGCTTTCACCTTTATTAAATCATCTTCACTATCATTCAGTACTTCTTGCATTTTCTCGACGTACTCATCAGCATACATTTTGGCTTTTATGAAATCATCTGTTTCTACATTTGTTTTGTCATTTTTGTTAACTTTTATTTCAATTTTCTTACAGTACTCTTCAGCTTTAGCTTGTATAAGTTCGTTAGCCTCCTCATCTTCTACAAATTCATCTCCGTCATTTGCACTTTCTGTTATCAACTCTACTCTTACAGTTTCATTTTGTTTAAGAGTTTCTTGTTGACTTTGAATACATTTATTAACATTTTCCGTGATAAACTGATCAGGTAAATAGTCGACACCTACTTCTTTGTCTATATTAGATACTTTCTCACAACCAATGGGCTCCATTAATGTTTGTGTAGTTTCCATAAATTTCGACATTTGACTGGCTAAAATTTGTTTTCTTAACACTTTTTCTGCCTCTATAGTCAAAGGACTAAGTCTATCTTTTGAATTACTACTTTCATCCAATACAGTTTCTGGTATGTGAGTGGTAGCTAAGATTTGGACATTGGATAGTCCATCTTGAAACTCCAGCGACTCCTGTTTGATTTTGACTTCTTTATCAAGATTATGTATGCTTGTTACAGTGTTCTTATTTTGGGGTATACTTGTTGCAGAATCGCTAATTTTTAGTACATCTTGTGTGGCCTCGTCGGAGTCGGAATCAAGTCGTAAGTCGATCGTTTCGATCTCTGGTTCTATCACGATTAATTCCTGTTGATCTGAAAGTTAAACAAAATGAAAATTTTGTTTTTGAATTTACTGTTCATACTTTAAGTACGGATGGGTTTACGTTGGTTAACTCTGAGTAACATGTAATGGTTATCTAATCAATGGACATCAGTTTTGGTAAAAAAGCAGCATTATTGAACAAGGTAGATTTACACGTTGAAATGTTGCCAGCCGCATTTAGGAGAAATCACACACCTAAACTCACCTTCAGAAGTTATCGCCGGCTTTTTAAGTTTATCCTGCTGAAATCAATAAACATAATTAAATTTATGCTGGATGAAGATTAACGTATAAAAGATAGATTTCATAGCACAACACAGAATTAAATATAATATTTTTACCACAGTAGTAATTGGCGTAGTAGTGTAAGGTGGCAGTAATATTTTTTTTTGTCGGATAAGCTTGTTTATCGATAGTAAGTAAATAAATTCAACTCACGAATTGGTGAGGCATGACGACCAGGCCTTTGGCTATCATCTGTTGCCAGTCCAGGAATGGCTTCGTAATCACTTGCGGGAATCTGGAACATGCGGAAAGTCATAAAATTGTCCTTATAGTATTTCGAACACTGATACGAGTAGACTTTTTTTTAAGTTTTACTGCATCATATCCGCATTAGTTAAAACAACCTATTGCTTGTAGTTTATTTTAGTGAAAGGTTTATTGCATTTTTACATGGCGTCAATAAAATTACTTTTAAATCCAACCTCAGATTCTTCGGTGAATTTTTTTTTATAATAATAGTTGCAGTGCCAATCAGAGCTTTAAACCGCAAAAAAAATTAATCATGATAGTAAAACATCGTGAAAATCAATAAACTTAAAAATTACAATTATAGCGACATCTCTAGTCAGAGAAGGTAGTTGTAAAGGTATCTCTTTGAATGAAGAAATAAATTTTTCACAGATGGCGCTACGGCAAAAAAGTCGTATACCTAACCAAACACAAAGACTTGCAAGAAGCACAGAAATATAAGGTAAAGCGTAAGATCCGCTGGGTCGTTCCGTGGCTTAATTGGCAGAGCATCTGACACGGATGATGGTGCTGGTTCGAATCCAGCCCGATCGAATTAATTTTTCTAAGTGTTCGATCTTTGTCATTAATATTTATAACAAGCTAGTGGAGTAATTTCACAACGTGACAATCAAGGCTTAGTTTGTTTTATTTATTTTTCTTTAAAATGCGAAAAAATAAAATGCGGAAAAATAATGGAGGACAACGTAATTTTAATAAATTGAGATTTTATTACTACATATTTTCCTTTTTTTGGCAGTTAAAATTCTCTGAATGTAAATTATATTAAGTACTTTAATATTATACTATAATAAGACGGTGGTGGTGAAATTACAAGCACATCGGACTTGTCAACTTATGTATCAGGGTGACGGACGTAGTGGCAGTGCCCCTCAGATCTTTGCGATTTAAAGCTCTGAGTGGCACTACAACTGTTATGGACAGGCGTGTAGCTTACGATTCGTTCGTACCGTCACTTGTTAGTATAAAAAAGACGGAACGAATTCGGAACATCAAAAAAGAAAGAGATGGCATTATACAGTTCATGTAGCGTTGCTTCTTTCCTATGTTTAGTAAGAAATAGACAATCTTCGGAAATCGTTCGTTCTTTCAATCACTTTAGCAATAATACATTACTTGGTTGAAAGGTTTGTAATGGTACTAATATAAGTAATATTATAATAAGCTTACTTACATTAAAATAAGATTATTTTTTGATAGGCCCCCAGGAATAATAACTCTCAATTACTAGTTGAAAAAGCACTCAATTACCAAATTTCAATAAACAAAAAGCAAAACTCTCTCAAAAAACAAAACGGAATCCATTTGATTCCGTTACTTTAACCAAACACAGACAGCTCGACAACCTTTTCATCTCATACACAACTCCGCATAGCACACTCGCATAGATTCTTTTGCTTCCTTGGTACATTCCTTTACTTTAAATTAAATTCTATTTTGCATTATTACGCCATGAATAAAATAGAATGTACCCTATTAGATTCGCTGAGATGCTTATTTTAATTTATTTATATTTGTTTATTTGTATTAGATTCAGTAATATTGAAATAAATTTACCTTTATCTTTGACAATATGATAATAATAATAATAATTGTATGTAAACTCACTTTTTTGCAACGGCCATCTGCAGAACCGAAGGCGCATTTTGACTTGCTGTCTCCCACAATTTGTGGTTGCCACGATAGCTGTACCACAAGTGGTAGAAGTTGTTGCGCGTCACTTCCTTCAATTGATACCATCGTTTTTGGAGCAACATTGGAGAGCATTGACGGTCACTGAAATTCAAATTATTAAAGTAAAGAAAAAAGCCGGGGTAACCCAGCACAAGCACAGGTCGGTGATTCGAATCTGGGCTCGTCTCTGAATTTCTGGGAATTTATGAGCGAAATATAATTAATTTGAAATTCCCTATAAGCTTTTCGGTGAAGACAAACCTGCACGTCGAAGAAAGTTCACAACCCTCGGAAGACGTGTGAAGTTTGGGGACGTGCAGGTTGGGGACCTGCATTGGGTCAGTGTGGCGAACTATGGCCATAAGCCCTCGTCTGAGAGTAAACCCGTGCCCATCAGTGGGACTTATAAATGGGTTGAAGATGATGATGACATCAAATAAACATACCATACGTCAATGATTGAGCAGCACAACACTTTTGACTTTGAAATAAACTCTTAACTATAAACGCCTGTCATCTGCGCTGACGAGCTGTAGTCGCGCGTATGTAGAGATAGTTTCAATTTTAGTTTTGTTTGTTAATATCAGTTAATTTTTAAAATAAAGGCACTACATGAAATTCTAAGTGTAAACCCTAGTGGAGTATGTAAGCTTCTTGTTTGCACGCGTTTGAATAGATTCACTACAGCGCGTCCGCGACGCGTATAAGCGCGTTTACGGTAGCCTGTAGTTGTGCGTAGGCTCCAAAGGGAGTTATGCACGTAAAAATAATTTTTATTATGGCAACACGTGAAATATTGTCAATATAATAACAAAAAAAAACAGCAGCTAGAGCGATTACACACAGCGACTTTAGCACAATCGCACGATTCACGAACGCGCGTTTGCATCAAAGTCACCGTGTGTAACCACTGTTAGTGTTATACTTACTTGGTGTTGTAGTTGACCGTAAGTTTGGTCCATGCGTCAACGAGCTTGTCCCCAGGCGGTAGACTTTCAATGGAATATTTTTGCACCAGTTCCAACAATTCGCTCAGCGGTGCTGGGTCATCCTGAAATTTTATCTTTATTATGAATTCGGGTGCCTACACGATATTAAAGGTACCATATTCTAGAAGTAGACGTTTTAAGACGAACTCAGCCGCAAGCAAGATCACCAGTGATAGGAATGGGGATGTACGTGGGGCATACTAAAGTTTCTGAAACTGGCCTCTTGTAAAAGAAACTTAAAAAAAATACGAAATTTGAAAAAGGAACCCTCTGTGAATAACTTATTTTATGAGACTGTCACGACACGTCACGATGACTTTGAACCGGCTTCAAAAAAAGGAAGACGTTCTTAATTCGACTGGTTTTTTTTGTACGTATGTTACGCGACAACTCGGCATTTGCGAACCGATTTTGATGATTCTTTTTTGTTTGAAAGAGGGTACCTCAGTATTGGTCCCATTTAAATTTAAAGAAAATATTCCACCTTTAAGGGGATGAATCCGGCTTCGTACACTTTCCGGTAACCGATTTCAAAACACTCCGCAAATAGATGTAATTCCACGAACTTTTGAGGTCGGTTTTTTTAGAGTATAAGTATGGTACGATTTATCAAGCGCTCTGTGGGTCGGTCAAAGGACGACAGACGCGCGATTATTCCTCTTTTTGGAATTTGTTTCTTCTTTGGTTAGGACACTTTTAACGACTATCCACACACATCCAGGGCCGTGCCCGGGATGTGGACGGGGCGTGCTAGTTTGTATGAACTGCAGGCCCGTCCCGGCGCCGCCGGCCCAAACACGGACATGTGTGAACGAGTTCATACAAAATGTACGCAACGATATATTTTTGAGCCCCTGACGGAGCACGGCCCGTCCACGTCCCGGGCACGGCCCGGATATGTGTGTCTACCCCTAACGCGCGAACCCGACGTTCATTTGTTGTCAGGTCAAGGTTTACAAAAGGTTAATTTGAATTTGGAATTTCTCACCTGCCCCAAAAGATCGATGTTTTCATGCACCAGCACGAGATCGAAGAACAGCCAATCGGTTAAGGACAACCGTGCCACGGCCGCCAGTTGTTTTGATTGATCGTTCGCCGATAGTAGACGATTTAGCTTCTTTATCGTTAACGCTCGCATCCGGTTCCTGTAAAGTAAAAAATGCTGTGGGTACAGGGTCAAGAGCACGTCAAGCTTGACACTTAAGACTCAAATGCAATGCAAATGAGATATATGCCGCTTACGACAACAACGGTCCAATGTACAAAGTATCAGGGCGCGTGTCCACGCTAAGAAAAGTCGCCGGGTCTATGCAAGAATTCGTATCGTTTGTACACACGGACTGTGTACACGCGCCGGACAAGAAAAAATCTTGTTTACCCCCGACACGATGCGCTCTGCCGCTATTGTATGGGGCGGGGTGAGGTGCATTGTCAGTAAACGAACGGTTATGTGGTGTTGTATTAGTCAACATACACAACAACATATTTCTTCCCATAGTCAGTAGTAAACCATAGATATAGAAGTAAACTGACAGTTACCTGGAAGACTCGTAATGCACTGACACACTTTACCGTACACATGTCTGTCCGAAAGCATTCGTATCGTGTACATACTCATTATTTTCTCGTCTGCAACAGACACGACATGTTTTCGTGGCTAGATCCGATAAAGTTCTTGTCATGTACACGACCATTCTCATCGTTTCTGTAGCACACACGTCGAATTTCTTAGCGTGTACACGGGCCCTAAAGCTTGAAGTGCTCTTGACTGTACATTGGCTCATAATTTTTCTGTTGTTTCGTGAAATGTTGTACAGGGTCACCAATTTATGTATGATATGGTTGATGTCTGTAGTGTCTATAATAATAATGTTTTAGGCCATGGGAGAGAGATGGGATATAGAAGCTGACATGTACAAAATAAGTATAGTTTCACTGTGTCCGGGCAAACAGTATGCATACAAATATTGAAAGTACATATACATTCACTCACAGGCACTTCGACAGACTAAACCAGGTGTAACATGTTTCCTTTTTCAATAATATTACATGGGCGTGCACACATGGATTTAATAAGTTGGTCAGAATTTAAACGCGATTATAGTTACATGGGTCAATTTTATAGTATGGTAATAATATGGTAATTAGATGTCAAAATAATATCGTAATCTAAATAACGTCAATAACGTCCAATGTCAAAAAATAGACAATTAATTCAGGAATCATTTATCATTTAAAAATTCGGACACTGTATTACATTTTAATAGTCAATTTATTAAATCAAGAGCTCGCTCTTAAGAACGGACTCGTGCAACAGAGGATGCCTTATTACAAGTATTAATCGGAGCCAATATTAGAAAACGACCGCACCGAAATGTAATAGGACCGGAATAAGATGTTCCAAATGTTACAGATAAATGTCTACATGGAGCAGTGAAAATCACCAAATGTTTATTAATTATTTTACGGCATCGTAGGATAAAACTATTCACCTAAAAAGCTGAAGTTTTTGAATTTAAAAGTAATACCTACTAGTCGCGCGTCAGTTAAAACGATTTTGCTGAACGACGAATTTTGCTTGTAGCTCTTAAAATATGTTTACTTTGGTGAAAGATTAAATAATAAATCCAGCTTCAGTTTCTTAGGTGAGTAGTTTTATATTACGACGCAGTAAAACTGTTTCCGGAAATCAAAATTCCGAAAAAGTAATTAATTAGTATTTGGTGGTTTTAACTAGAAATGCCACGAATAGTGATTTGGCCGAATACCGAATATTCGGCCGCGAATGTTCGGTGTAAGATCTGTGCATTTCACGCGCGACCTTTTACTACCTGTCTCATTGGGCTACGTGCGGAGGTAACGAAGGTAGGGTGTCTTTGTTGAAAAATGATACAACGATAGAATCAATACATGACAGATTCTGGACCTGTTTTGAAGAAGTCGGTACAGGTAACATGCCAAATGATGAGGATGTGGAGGAAAGTTCTATTGCACATGAGATTGATTTTCATTTGAAAACTGTTCGCCTAGATCGGACGACACATCCTTACAAGTGGTGGCCAGCAAACGCAAAGCAGTACCTAGCCAAGCCTGCCAAAATTTGCTAAGATTTATCTATCGTCTCCTAGCAGTAGTGTTCACAGTGAGAGGCTATTTTCAGAAGCAGGAATTGTTTATGAAGAAAAGCGCAATCGTTTGTTACCAACCAATGCTGAAAAAATTGTTTCATTCATCACAACCTGTGTAAGCCATTGATTGATTTTAAGTATTAAGCATTGACTTATTGTAAGTCAATGGTATTAAGCAATAATTTGTTATTAAAATACATGATACATTTTGAATAATATGTGCTTTTTTTTTCATTTTTGTTATTCGGTATTCGGCCGAATTTTCGTGGCATCTCTAGTTTTAACCACTCCTTGTATCTTCATGTTGACATTTACCTACACATTTGTTGTATGTCCAAGAATATAGACGTTGTTAATTATTAAATGGCGCTGGCTTCTCTTTTTTTTGCCATACAATTTTTAGATAATTTTTCAGAACCCGAAATATATTTCGTAAAGGCTTTACTTTAAAATATGTTAAAATAAAAACATCAACCCACAAAGCCAGTAAAGCATGAATTAGGTATGGTGTATGTATAGGGAAAAAATACTTCCCGCGTTAGTCACCAGGGGTCTTATGAGCTGATGACTATACTCGTTATGTCTATGGTACTTTTTGGCAGATATACAAAATAATAATAAACTCTCTTTATTCCGGAACCAAGACCATACATTGTTAGTAAATTAGTCAGTCAATAATTCACAAAAGTCCACGCATTATCACTAATAATTAATCATAACAACTGAAGGCTTCTTTAAATTTTATAAAGAGCTTTAACAAAAGCAAAAGTAAATTAAAAATGAGCTTATTTAAAATATGAATATTACTGCGTTGTCTACTAAGCTACCGGAAACTTTTGTGCATATTAGAATACGGAAACAACCGAATGAAATACTGAAAGTTCTAAAAACTTTAGCTGACGTAATACTACTCTACCAACATAGTTTATATTTAACTAAAAACTAATGTTAGCCATTTTTATCTTAAATCACCTATTATAAATCTAAAACCGTCCCATACATTTCATAAATTTTGGTGCCTGGTAAATTATTCTATCATGCGAAAATATATCATGTATGACAACGTAGTACATACAGTGGTGGTCGTTTAATTAGAAACACTTCTTATGATTGAAGGAATTTTAACTTCAACGTACAAATGTTCGTGAAAAATATATAAATTCAATAATAAATAATCATGCAATAATATAGCCACTCAAATAAAAAATCATTAAATGCATAAAAAATAAAACATAATATCTTACTTTTAATTAAAAAATGAGTCTTACACAATGTACGAGTATATTTTCTGTTCCTGGCCGCTTGGACGTCTAATTAGAAACATTTGAAAAAAGCATCTATAGCTCGTTCTTTTTTTGAAATTGAAGAATAACATTTCTTTCTTGATGTTTTCTATTAAATTTGGCGGCAATTCAAAATTTGATCTGAATTTAATTTTGTTCAAAATGGGCAAAAATAAAAGTTGTGACGCGTCAACTAGGCAAATAATTGTTAATTTACATTTAGATCAAAAGTGGACGTACAGAAGAATAGCTGAGCATTTAAATTGTTCTGTAAAGAAAGTTTTTAATGCAATTGAACTGTTGAAAATGTTCTTAGAAAGGCTCGGCCAAGAAAAACCTCTCCCAGAGAAGATAAGCTAATCGTTCGTGTTGCTAAAAAAGACCCATTTAAAGGCTCAAACCAGATTAAAAATGAAGTTTTTACGCCTGATGACCCCAGAAACATCTCATCAAGACTGATACGCCGAAGATTAGTGGAAACTAAATTATTTGGAAGAAGCTCTCGAAAGGTACCGCTTCTTACCAAGCAACATTGAGAGAAGCGATTATTATTCGCAAAAAAATATGTTAATTGGACGGTACGAGACTGGAAAAAAGTTTTATTTTCAGATGAAACGAAAATAAACATGGTAAATTCAGATGGAAAGCGCTATGTTAGACGTCCTGTAAACAGTTGTTTTCATTATAAATACACAAGGAGCATAGTCAAGCACGGTGGCGGAAACATTAAAGTTTGGGGGTGTTTTTCCGGATGTGGAGTTGGTCCCGTTCGGAAGTTTGAAGATACAATGGATCAATGGCAGTACAAAAATATCTTAGAGGACACAATGTTTCCCTTCTCGGACTATCATTTGCCTGTAACCTGGATCTTTCAGTATGACAATGATCCTAAACACACGGGCAATAGCGTCAAATGTAGGAAACATTTCACGCTATTGGCGCTATTTAGCGAACAGCGTATATCCGTTTTAGACTGGCCAGCAAATAGTCCGGATTTAAACCCGATAGAAAATCTGTGGTATATTGTTAAGAAGAAAGTCTCAAACAAACGTAACACCAGTCAAAACGAATTATATGAAGCATTTGTTGAAGCATGGAATTCAATCCCCCTAGAAAAATGTATGACATTGATTGAATCAATGTCACGTCGTTGCAGAGCTGTTATTGAAAATAAGGGATACGCCACTAAATATTAATTATAAATATTGGTAGGCTGTGGATAGTAGCTATTTCATAAATAAAAATACTAATTGCTAATAATTAAAAAAATGTTGTTTTTTTACACTTTTTTGTTGTTGTTTCTAATTAGTTGTCCATTACTGTTTATACCTTAAAACTGATTTAAGTGTTTGTCCGTAATGTAATATTGAAACTGCACTTGTGTAGTGAGTGGATTTATATTGTTTTTCTAATAAATAATAAATCGTTGAACCTATTGTTGTCCTATTTATTGTTTAATTTCAAAATAAAAACGATTGCGGTGAAGTTTCTTACATAATGTCAAGGACCGTTTGTAGTGTTTCTAATTATACGACCACCACTGATGTCGGTAAGTTAGTTTTTTTTTCGGAAATCTAGTAAATAAATCCAAAAGTACAGTTTTTATTCATTGAATTGTGATGTGAATAAGTTCTTGATTGTTAATTAAATATGATTAATTACGACGGCATATTTTTTGTGTTATGTTTCATTAACTCATTTTTTTTTTCATTAAATCACGCAGCTTAATTAGGTAACAATTAGCCTTAATTCGATGTAATTTCATTCGTTTTTCGGAACCTATATATTTTAAAGTATGTAGTAAGTAAGTAGAGAAGGCTCTATTTAGAACTTTATGTATGTAGCATTAGTAACTTAATAAATAAATAAATATTTTATGTGACTTAGCACTTCACTGTTAAAGTTTATACCACAGCAAAATTGAGAAACAATGTGGAAAAAAGAAAAGAAAACTAAATTGAATTGGGTACAATTTAGGATGAAAAAATCTCTACCTCTACTTGGAAGCATAAAAATACAGAGACGATGTTGTGGCCAAGCGTCCGTCTCTCATAAAAATATGTATTTATTTATTAAGTTACTAATGCTATATACAAACTTTAAAATAGAGAAGGGAACTTTAAAATATAAAGGTTCCGAAAAACAAATTATATTACAGCGAACCAAGGCAAATTTTAACTAATTAAGCTGCTTATTAATGAGTTAATGAGATTAATTATAAAATGGCCACCTTAAAGACATAACGATTTCGATTTGATTTGATTCGATTGTGATGTCATAGGAGCTAAAAAATGTGACACGTTTGGTATTCATGCAGATCGATCGCGGTTGAGTTTAGATACATGTCTAAATGTCTGTAATACCTACCTACGGTTGGTGAGAGGCTTGCCTAGTGGTTTGGATTGAAATGGGAGTAAGGGAAGAAATTTGAACCTTTAGGATTTCTGTGAACGTAAATTGTAGCGATTTTTATGACAACTGAATAACAAAAACATAACGTCAAAAAGAATACAAATTTAAAAGGAATAAAAACTACAGAAAAATATAGAAACTACAATATGTTGGTATGACTAATGTTTGGCCGGACACAGTGAAACTATACCTACTTATTTTGTACATGTCAATAACTTCTAATAATTAATAGATTCAGGAGTTACTTTGCGGAAGCCCATGTTGATAAAAATGGAAGTTAATTAATTTGCTACTTCGCGAACCCAGTGAAGGTTAAATCGTGCAAAATAGTTGCGCTTGTGTTGAATATTTTTTCATGCAGTTAACCTTATAAAATTAATAAAATAAATAACACAAGTGCAACTACAGTCACAAACACCACCACCAAATATACCCGACACGTGTTTCGCCACTCCACGAGGCATCCTCAGGGGCTGTTGATTGCTCGATACTCGGCTGAAGAATGAATGGTTTCTTAACAATTAACTTCCATTTTTATGTCAACTTCTATAAAACCTGTGTTTTCACAAATAAATTAATTATGAATTATGTTACACCCCGTATGATTTTATACCTATACTTACCATAACAATTTACAATCACAACCGGTTTCTTTCTGGAGTTGCTCCCAGACTTCTTCATCGGGCCGTTTTTCATGTAGGAGTAGGCGCGCCACTGAACGTATAAGGCGCCTTTTGAATTTGTCCAGCTCCGTCATTTTGATCTGTTTTCAAGATTAATAAATGATGACATGAGAAACTTTAGAGCCGCGTTTACAGTAGTAAAATGGAGTCGAGTTCTTGTTAGGCCTTATAAGACTGATATCCTCTTGCACTAAACTTATGTAGGTACTTCTTAAACCAATGCTTAAATTGATGAGGCACTCTTAACATAATATATTAAAAGTATCTTTTGCATTAGAAGCACTGATTTATGAGACAGGTACTTAAGTTTGGTTCAAGTGGACATATTATGTCTCTATCATCATTATAGTACCGGCAAGCTATGATGGCCGTTTTGACGTTTCGTCCGCTCATCAAGTTTCATATTAATTCATAACTATCTTGAAGGAGCTAATTGATGTTCGTACATCTTAGACTATGGAAACTAAAGGACATGTTATGTTGACATATATAAATCAGACGTTATATTGTATATGATGCATTTCAACGTCGAAAACATAAACATGTTATTATTGTCTTTGTTTAACTATTGCGTGCCGTCTTAAGCCAAAAGAGAAAGCATTATATTGGTCTGTGTCAAACACGGGAATCGAAAATACGTAACGTCATCTTAAATGCCAACCGTGTCCATTTCGCAGTACATGCGGCACATGTTACGATTGTCAAAGGGAAGTACATCAAATGTCAAAACAAATGTAACAAATGTAACATTGTACGGACACGTGTTATTTTTCTGTCTATAAATCACACCATAGCCCTAATATCTCATTTAATTAGACATATTTAAGTAGTTTATTCATAAACAAAGCGCCAGGTTAAAACTTTGGTTAAAATCTCTGCTCACTACACGTCGGATCCAATAATCGGATCGGGCGTTCGAGTCGGAAATAGCGCTGAGGCGTTTACGATTTTGTTGCCGGTCCGATTGTCTGAACCCAATAGCGAAATTTTATCTTGTATCGCGACAAGAGAAGCAAATATACATTAAGTGACAGTATTACGTCGTCCATCTTTTCTTTCTCTACGCCGCAAGGGTGTCCCAAAATTAACACGCCAGAGCGACACTGTGGGTAGGTGAGCTATATACCTACCAGAAAAAAATAATTTGACCTTAGTAAAAGTCTTTTAGTTTTCGAGATATTTGCAGTTTTTTGGTTTTTTTTTGTTGAGTTTTTTGCTACTATTGCCAGGGTTAGCTCCAGATGGTAGTTGTTTTTATTTTTCAGGTAACCTGAATAGTTTTTCCAGGTACTGCAACTAATATTTTATCTGATAAATGTCATAAAATGTGAAAAAAGTTATTAATATGGTATACCTCGGTACCCTTGTAAAAAGTTAAACCGCAACTTTGAATAGCTAGTATGAAAAAACAATGTATGAAACTGAATTTGCAAATGATCTTAAAAATTGCTCCACTTAATGCAGAATCAGGAATGGTACAATATTATTGAGATTTCACAAGTACATAGTCATTTAATTTATTTTTCGTCATAACCACCTAACAGCCTAATCAGTTTCTAAACAAAATTAAATTTAAACTTTTAAATTAATTAATTGCTTAGCGCTAGGTAACGGCGCATCAATCTTTTTCCCACGTTGTATTTGTAATAAAGGAGTGAGATAGTTACTAGGTTTTTCTTTCTCTCTCTGAACTGGTACAAACAAACTGTGACAAATCAAACTTCCCAAAAGCATGCGGATTTAGCTACTAATATCGTGGTAGAGTGCCTTTGTGTGTCGCTTGATTTGTCGCAGTTTTTACTTAATGGAAAATAAAACAATAAAATTTAAATAATTTAATTTTTATTAGATATTATAGCAAGTGTTCAAACTGCCTCCCTCTGACTCTAATGCACATGCGACATCTTTTGACGAATGAGCTTCTCAGACGCCTCAAACTCATTTGAGAAATTTCTCGAACTGCTTCATAGACTCGTCGTCGTAGTTCGGTTTCTGTAATGATAGCTTTGGAGTAACTTTATCTTTTAAGCACCCCCAATAGAAGAAGTCGAGGGGGTTCAGATCAGGTGATCTCGGTGGCCACAAAATTGGTCCCAATCGGCCAATCCATCTTCGTGGGAACGTCTGGTCGAGGTGCGTTCGGACGTCGCGAGCGTAGTGGGCTGGACACCCATCATTTTGAAACCACATTCTTCGTAGTAATGCTATTGGCACATCTTCGAGAGATTTTAGAGTCGGAGGCAGTTCAACTGGACCAAATATTTCCCCATTGAAAATTCCGGTCCATAAATTAATTTTAAACTGGTGTTGGGACCGATCTTCTCTTCTCTCGTACGGGTTCTCTAACTGGCAGCTATGGATATTATGGAGGTTTACATAGCCATCTCTGCGACATGCTGAGTCATCACTCCACAAAATCGTATTAAAAAAGTTGGGGTCTTCACTGTGCTTTTGAAGCATTTGTTGACAAAACTGTACGCGTTTAGCGTAATCGCTCGGCAGTAAAGTTTGAACTCTCTGAATATGGTATGTGTGGTATCGGTGCCTTTTTAAAATTCGCTGTGCCGTAGACTTTGAAATGCCAGTCTGTCTTTCTATCAGGCGAACTGAAGTGGACGGATCTCTTGACACTTCCTGCAAAACTATTTCGTCTGCGACGGTACGAGGTCTGCCTCCACCACGATGGCCAGGGTTCCTACCCTCTCTGTATGCAGCATCAACTCTTATTATGGTCTCATGGGTCGGTGGCCTACGGTTAGGAAATCTTACCGCATACAATCTTGCTGCTAATCTTGCATTTAACGATACGATGCCGCGAGCAGAAACACGTCTAGTTTCGTCGTAAATTAGATACATGTCAGCGTAATCACTATGAGTGAATTCGGGGTTAGCTCCAACGATATTCTGTTGATCTGCCATTTTAACTGTATAAAGGCAGTATCCGGAGGCGCAGCCGTCGATCACACACAAACAACACGGTCCAAATAGTAAGCAAATCAGGGTCCAAAGTAATGCCAAGTTGTTGATATGATTACTAAAAAAACTTTTCCGTTCGTTATCAAATCAAAGTCCAAAGTGATGCCAAGTCGTCGAAAGTGTAGAAACGGAAGCAGCGATAAAACGAAAAACGCGTACGTAGCACAAAACACAAAGGTATGTACTAACGGGTACTACGGGCCCAACCCGACCTGATCCCACCTGGCGACCGATACCGACGTAAGAGAGATAACAAATAAGGGTCATACCTCTCGCTCATTTTTTACTACCTGGGGCCTAGCGACGGAGTAGTTAGTCATAAAGCTCAATAATTTAACACAATTTTTGTTTAGAAACCAATTCAGCTAGTAGGGTGTTGATGTCGAAAAAAAATTAAATGACTAAGTTCTTGTCAAAAATTTCAATAGTATTGTACAATTCCTGATTCTGCATTAAGTGGAGCAGTTTTTAAAATCGTTTATAAATTAAGTTTCATACAATTTTTTTTCACACTAGCTATTCAAAGTTAATGTTTAACTTTTAAGGGTACGAGGTATACCAAATTAATCACTTTTTTCATAATATGGAAAAACTATTCAGAATACTCGAAAAATAACAACCATCTGGAGCTAACCATGGCAATAATAGCATAAAACCCAACAAAGAGTAGAGTTTTTGCAAAAAAATAAAAAAGGGCCTATATCTCGAAAACTAAAAGACTTTTACTAGGGTCAAAATATTTTTTTCTGGTAGGTATATAGCTACCTACCCACAGTGTCGCTCTGGCGTGTTTTTTTTGGGACACCCTGTAAATAGAGCCTTATAGTCCTTCGAAATCAGGTAGTGTAATAAGCGCTTTAACAGTCCTTTAAACTGTCAAACCTTTTTGTTCCATTTCCTCATCTACATTGAATTCCCTCTTCCTACTACTGTACAGCTTATCTTGTCATCGAATAATCCTATTATCTATATGTTTCGCTTCGTTATAGTTCGTCTAGGAGAGATAGAGCTCCTCGTCAAAGAGTTCGTCCAGGGAAGTACTGCCACCTTACCTATTTCTGCCGCCAAGCAGTAATGTTAGCATTACTGTGTTCTGGTTTTTGAAGGGTAAGGGTGCTGATTAATAATAATAATTACAGGCACAAGGGACTTGTCAACTTATGTCTCAAAGTGACGGGCGCAGTGGCAGTTCGCTGCATATCTTTGTGATTTAAAGCTCTGAGTGGCAATCCGAATGTAATGGACAGGCGTGAAGCTTACCACTAGTTCGTCCCGTCACTTGATATTATAAAAAAATATATATAACTTGTAACTTTAATTGTATCAAATTATAAATACTTGTATACCTTATTATATTTGTATTTTTGTTTGTCAATGTACCTATTTCTATTTGAATAACCTTGATCGTACTTCTCTAATACTTTCTTCCTAATTATTTTTCCTTTCCAATGTTTTCCGTAAATAAGTTTCCCCGTTTTGCAGTGGCTGTACCTATCCTTGCCAGAAACAAGAAAAGAGTGACCTTTTTTACTTATAAAACCATTACATGTAAGTAGGTACCTGTCTAGGTTTAGTTTTTCCTTCTAAAGTGGTCTAAAAACCATTAACAAATGTTAAAAAAAACTTATTGCTACTCTCTATGCATAGGACAATTTCATAATTTCACAGCAATCATGATAAAGTATTGTAATAATATGTAATTGCGAATGTATAAAATGTCCTATAAAAGAAGTGACTATTACAACCAACAAGTAAGCGCTTTAAGCACTTGGTTCATATCTATCCAATATAAAAAGAATCCTAACATAATCCACCTGTCATAGAAATAACAAACAACACGATTATGGTCAGGGATCGAGTTAAAATGAACGCGCTCCAAAGATACGTGGAAGGAAATCAGCCGATGTAACGCTTTGTTACAGCGCTTGTATTTCCGTTATTTAGGGACCAGTTTGCTAAAGCGCTGTTTACCGGAGCCATATTGACATTTACGTACCCGACTAAAGACCACAAAGTAATCAAAAAGGAGTGAGATTTATTTTTACCATTTAAAAATGGTTCGTTGAACTTGTATGAAATATCGGCTTATAACTATTTTTAAAATACATATTATAAGTAGTTATTTTTAACTCTTCCACATAGTCATATTTTGGTAAACTAGCCAGGTAAAATTTATTTTACAAATACGTGCTAAATAGTTTACGTCACTAAAGAAAATTTGTACCTATGCAACGCAAACTAAGTTTCTTTGTATTATTCATTTGCTTGTTTCCCTAACTTTAGTAGATAACTACTGAATCAAAAAAAAAATACATCGATATGCATTGTTATCCATAAATATTGAAACCTTTACACTTTGACACTATCCTAAATCGTTACTAACATTTGGATTATGTTATGATTAGATACTATCGCCGTTCGTTTTGTTTACTAGTAAATTATTATAAACTCTACATAGGTTCTGAGCGCGTCGGGGTATCTGCTATAGTCTTTTTTTTTATTACAAAAACTGACAACTCGTAATGTCACTTTGAAAACTATGTTGCCATGTTTATTAATTGATTTATTCAAACAACTCCACTAACTCCATGAACTCCATAAACTTGCTGAAACATAATCAATAAAAAATAAACGTTCAAATAGTTTTACTTGAATTGGCTACACAACATCTCATTTATATTTTAGTCTCTACATGCTTGTATCATTTTTCTATTATAAAATTCTTGATTTAAAAAAATACAAATCATTATTAACAAGATGCAATATTAACTTGATGACCTATTGGGTGACGCGGTGAAGTTTAAATCACCATTTTTTATTTCACCAATAACTTGCAAGGCACTAATGGTAAGTTTATTACCTCTAATCTAATTATCAATCCGACTTGTGTAAGTTTGACAACGTGTTTAACAAAGTTGTTAATTTATGAAACGATCACGCTGTACAATAATAAAAATGAAGTATACAAGATTATACAACTTTTTCGAAAACTATACTTATTAAATGTGTTTTTCAATTTACGTTCACAATGGTTATATTAATGTAACGCTTAGTACTTACTATATTTTAAACGGTGTTGATATTACATTGCGTAGTCAAATGTTATTGATTAATAATGGCTTATTTAGTGCGTTCAATTTTCATTCTTTAAATATAAAACTCATTTTATAAATTAACTTATCGAAATTATAATTTATAATATAGAAATCCTTAAAACTTATCCTGAAATATTATTCATACAGAACCCTCCGTAAAAAGCAAGGTAAAATTTTAATTAACCTGGCAACACAGACCGCTGCGCGATTGTATTGCATTGACAGAACGGCATTCGACCGTGCCACACGTCTGCACGTCATCGCTGAAGAAAATAAAATAATGCAAAACATCTTGCCATCCGTCTGTCCATTACGAACAGAACAGCTATAGTAAAAGGACGCGACGACTTGAGCAGCTCATAATTAAATAGAACTATCACGTAATAACAACATAGACTAATACAAATTGTATCCAAATCACTATTATTTACCTATTATCTCAGCTACGGGTGAATTCTTCGTAATAAGAACATGGCACTAAAAAAATACGACGTCACGACTGAGTTACCGACGATGTTTTAGATCACAAAAAAATTTTGGTAGCGACAGTCCTCAGAGATGTGCACTGCATGACGTTTGGACACAAAATGGCGATATTCCGGCGAACGCGTGGCGCGGAAAGCACATCGAGCTGGCGACATTGGTGCAAAAGAGTAAAATGATTGTGTTCTCTTTCACACTCGTGCAAGCGGCGAAAACTGGTAGGGGCAGAGGCACGTTGAACGAAAAAGGTTTTATTATTATTCAGCGGTTACACACCACGCCGAAAGACGTGTTTTGCTATTGTGATGACTACAATCACAAAATATTGGTTTTACTTTTATAATAGGTATAGATACCTCTGGTAACCGAACCGATTTTGTCCGGCACTCAATATTTTTTTAGTTAGCAGTCTCTGATAGCTAACATTGTTATATTTATTTTACCTTGTTGGGTAACATTCCGTATTTCAAAACAAGGTGAATTAGTAAAAACAATGTGATAGTATAGAGATATACTAGTTTACTAGTAGCAGTAGAGCTCCTTGTGAAAGAGTTCGTCTAAGTAAGTCTTGCCGCGAAGCCGGTGAATGTCAGACTTGTCAAGTTACAAAAATTGTCTCGGGTTTTGCGACTCATAGCTCTGAGTGGCACTACAAGTGCTATGGACAGGGGTGTTGCTTACCACAAGGCGCACGACTTCTTCGTCCTTCACTTGATAGCATCATAAAAAAAACTGAAGTAGATACAAATTAGGGAAGAACGAGCGTAAAGCGCAAAAGCCAATTTACAAGTAAAAAACAAAAATTAAAAAACATTTCATTTTATTTTTATACTTATTAACTATGTTTGCGTTAAAATTCTATATTGTGGCAAATCCAACCTTTATACAACAAAAAGTCCAATATTAATGTGCTCTTTCATGGCTGTACAATAATTTATTTACAAAAAATTGTCAAAGCAAGCAATAAATCGACCAGTGACATAAATATATCTAGGCTTGCCCAAGTTGCACCACAGCGTCGTCGCGTAGTTCAAAGTCATATAACAATAATTATTAAATATAATTTGTTTAAGTTTCGCTTCAAAAAGTACATTAGCTACATTGATCGATATAAATACGTACTAGCCACAGGTACCTACCTACCTACGTGAGCGATAACGGGAAGAGTGAGAGCGGCCGTGACGCAATCCGCCGTACGGCCTTGAATAGTCATTTACTGCTCACGATACCGATACGACCGCAATGCGACTTTGGAACTGAAAATGCGGTAGTAATAGGGTCGATTTCACTTTCGGAATAAAAATGACACTTTTCGAATGATTTTTGAAAAATCTTTTTTCTTAAAACTTTAAGATATTATACGCATAAAGAAGAAATAAAGTTAATGGTTTTGAAATCAGACATTTATTCAAATTATATATGCAACAAAAAACTAAATTTTTGGTCACATGAATGAAATAACGGTAACGTGAATGGTTTTTCTCTTATACCGTAATGAGATGACAAACACATGAATAAAATATTTAAGACACAAACATTGAAGTAACTTCATGTAAATTAGGTAGTAAAATGATCGTATTTTCTTTCCTTCATTCTTGATTTCTTCATAGTAATTGTATTCATTTTTATTTATTAATAATTAATAATCAGTCTTTCGTTTTGTCGGTTTTATGCAATATTATTAATTGTTAACTTGTTTTTAATATATTTTGTACTACTATTCTAATCTTAAATCTAAGAGTGAACACACGACGACTTTTAGCAGCGATACAAACGCGGGTCTGCATCGATACAAACGCGCGTCTGCATCCATACAAACGCGCGTCTGCATCGATACAAACGCGCGTCTGCATCCATACAAACGCGCGTCTGCATCAATGCAATCGCTTTTAAATCACAAGTGTAGCGATGCAATCGCGCGTTGGCGTGCATGTGCAGTGGCCTGCAAAAGACGATCTGTTTCTCTTCTTTTGCCGTGGTAACGTTGTGAGTTTTGCCTACATTTTTGTCTTTGGATTATTTGCTCCTTTGGAGACATTTCATTAATACTCTTAACTTTTTTTTTCACTTTTGCGCTTTAAGTAGGCTTCCTTCATTCTGGCTTTTTTGATAGCGTCCTCCTCCGGGTTCTCTTTTATTTGACGATTCTTTTCTCTTTGCGCTATTATCCTTCTTTGTAGATCCTCTTGTCTTTTCTCTATTTACTCTTTCATCATTTTGCTACCTATAAACATTACCAGTTAAAGTTAAAAAAGTACAACCAATATGAACTAAATTTAAACTGCTATCTAGCACACAACACTGACAACACTATTTTTTAAGTAATTTTCTGAAAATGGTATATTTAATGTAATAAAATAATTCAATTTTAAAATCTCTGCCTACCCCGATGGGAAAAGTGCTTGAAGTAGGTATAT
>NW_020653333.1:1977423-2124742 GCF_003589595.1 Hyposmocoma kahamanoa
TATGTATGTATAATAAATATCAAATATAAGTTTTTTTTGTAATTATTATTGATACAAAGATCGAAACACACTTGTATCAGTAATAATAATAAAAACTAAGTAGTTTAAACTAAACTAAATATTTTTACAAAAAATATATATAAAAAATATCTTTGCAATTTACTATGGAATAATATACGAAAATATCTAAAACAACCTTTTGTCTCATTCTAACAAAATGTTTCATCATTACTGTGACTTAAAAGTAGACAAGAATGAGAGCGACAGGAGGAATGATATTTAGAAACATTTTTTAATGTCAAGGTCGTAAAATATTTGAGAACGTTGCGAAAGTGGGTGGATTTTGAAGTTCCCGTAATCTAATTGACGTACAATAAACTTTATAAGACATCAACAAAATATTTATTTAGATAGATTGTACAAGAATGACAAGGATTTGGTTACTAGCACTAAAATTGGTATTTAAATCTATTTCTTACCAAAACGGAGATGCACAGGGTCACTAGCTAGAAACACTTCAATCAATAAATTTTTCTTTGATCTTAGGGTGCGTTCTCATTATGTTGTGACAGATAGTCTTGGAGTTTAGTGTCGCGGTTTGCATATTTAAATGCAGTTGTTCACACATAGAAGAACACGATTAACTTCGTTTAAATTCGTTTACGACTTTTTTGGCGTTACAACGACAGACTGTCGTGATAATGGGAAGAGTTAGAACAACAGTCGTCGTACGACAAATAAAATGTCACGATAAATATGTGACGACAGATAATCGCAGTTTCAAACGATTATGTCGTGCAAACGACAAGGCGCCTGCCGCGAAATGGTAAATTGGGAACAGCTAGACGCGACAGACGTTCAACGATAAAATAAACGTCCACGACACGGTCACGACAGATAGTTGTCATATGGGAACAGGCTAGACGCGACAGTCGTCCAACGATAAATAAAACGTTACGACATAATGGGAACGCGCCCTAACTGGAGCTCCCGCTTGCGTATGCGGTATAGATAGGCTCTTGTTATTAGGCGGTTTTTAGTTAAAGTTAATATAATGATACTAAAAATGTGTACACATTATAAGGCCGAGAAAACATCTTTTTGTATAGTAAATTGGAAAGTTATGGTAAGTTTGATGTAATAGTTAAGTTTTACCTTGGAGAGAGATATTGCGATTTCGTCGAGTGTTTATTTTTATCTTTTAATCGTTAATGTAGGTAGACGTGAAACCGGTGACATTAATGATAAAAAACCCTCTTTTTAATTTATTAATGTAACATAGTAGTGACCGTTTTGTGTGTATTCCGGACTACGTAATCTAGCAATCTCTTTAAATAAATAACGCTTAGTACCTGTCTATTAACATTGTAACAATACAAAAGTTATTGAAAGAAACACATTTTTGACGTCTTGTGAGATCGACCCTAGCATCTGTGCTAAAGTGCATCTGTGGAAGTAAATATCTGTATTTACTTAAAATAATCTCACTGCAGAAGAGTACTGAAAAACTGACCACAAAAGTCATTAATCCCCTAATTTGCCACACTTAGAGGTCGTATATTTTATTGAAATTTAAACCACTACCAATGTACCTCCATCCAGCAAAAAAAATCATCAAAATCGGTTCACAAATGCTGAAGTTATCGCGTAACATACATACGAAAAAAAAACAGTCGAAATGAGAACCTCCTCCTTTTTTTAAGTCGGTTAAACAGTTTAAATCTTAAAACGAGAGGTCAGTATTCTTTCGACTATACCTACAGTCATGCGAGAAACCTCTCAAACGGTTTTCCATACGGAAAGCTACTAGCACATTAATTACTTTTGGATAGGGTGCGATATGATAAGTATTACTGATAATTGCCAAGATGGTTTTAGATATTTAAAAAAATATTGGAACAAGAAAACGCCAAAGATGCCAAAGATTTTCCTTCAATTCAGTTCTTCAATTTAGTTTTTTACTGTTTGTCATTTTAAGGCTTTTTTTATAAAAAAAAAAATAAGTGCGCATTTGACCTCGAAAGGGGAAGACGGAATCAATTATGCAATTCCGCAATTATTTGCGGCAGCAGCATGGATAATTATCAAAGAATATAAATATCTTTATAATTCGAACCCTGTTTGGGTACGCCAATAAAATAGGGATGTAATAAATGTTTGTTATTTAAGTGTTTATTATTTACATCAACTGGAGGTAATTTAACAATCATTACATAATATAACTTGGTTTTACATACAACATTATGTAGGCACGGTCACAGTGTCGTCTACATATTTCCAGGTGATAAACAATAATTCAATTAATGGCCATACTAGTGTTCGTAGACTAGTGATGCAACAGACCTCTGCTTCTGCTTCCGCAACTTTTATAACGGAACTTTAATATCAAAAGTTTTCAAAGTTTGCGACGGATTAGGCGCGGATAACTTGGCAGTGGAGCGCGCGTTTTTCAGTACTGTTGGGTTGTGTAATAATTGCATGAATTGTGTAACCAAAAACAAGCTTCGTTGGGGAATATTTTGTAGAGTTCTTTGTAGTATTTACATTTCCGCTTCCGCTTCTGTTTCCGCTAAAATATTATTATATGTATTACTATATTCGACATCTGTTTCCGTCATAACACTTCCGTTGCATTACTAGCGTAGACTCGTATAGATCGATAGTACGTGTATTTATTTATTATAACTGACCAAGTTTTAAATGTTTCCACAAATTACTATTACAGCCATTTTAAATACGAGCTTACAAATTAACTGCCGCACGCATTCGAATCCACCCTCACATGCCTTTAACATGTTTCAGTGCTTGGTGTTTTTTAAAAACAAACAATACCGAATACTTATTTACATTAGTATTTTTATTAAAATGTAAATGATAAATTAATGGGAAGAATATTCTTTCACAATATTCTGTGGCTCTCCTTAAGCTTATATATACTTTGACGACATATTTTAATAATCAACAGAATCAGCTGGATACTAGACAAATTTAGGATACTAGACAAATTTAGACACAATCCATTTAAAAAACTTGTTTCTTACTATTACCAAGAATCGAACATAGTCCGAAGCATGTCAATTCAAGCTGGACACTTGTAAGGTTTAAATTAAACTCTACGCGCTGCTTATTATAATGGTCCAAAATCCAAAAAGTGTCATGCATGATGTGCTCAACCACAGTTTCACGTCACGTAGTGCTCAGATTGTTTAAATATTAAAGGAAATTAAAGGAAATTTAGTTTCATCATGATCATTGCCACGTTGCAAATATTTTTTTTATTAACAGCTTTATTGCACGGACAATATAAACCATAATGAAGGATCTAAGCAGTGATAATGAGATGTCAATTTCGATATGTAAAGAGCCTTTACAGAAGATCTTGGTCTTCAATGTCTGTTTTATGAATAATATACTCATTATCTATAACGCGCAAACAGTAATCATCATCAGCCTATTGCAGTCCACTGCTGGACATAGGCCTCCCCTAATGCACGCCATTTCGCCCTGTTCTCGGCTTGACGCATCCATTTCCTGCCAGCAATCTTCCGCAGATCGTCACTCCATCTGGCTGGAGGGCGTCCCACACTACGTTTGCCAAGTCGTGGTCTCCACTCAAGAACTCGTTTACCCCAGCGGTTGTCGGTTCTTCGGCAGATATGTCCAGCCCACTGCCACTTCAGCTTGCTTATCCGAAGAGCTATGTCGATCACTTTGGTTCTCTGTCTGATAACCTCATTACGGAGTTTATCTTTCAGAGAAACTCCGAGCATAGCTCGTTCCATAGCTCGCTGAGCGACTTTAAACTGGTGGACTAGCCGTATCGTGAGTGTCCACGACTCAGCTCCGTACGTTAGAACTGGTAGGACGCACTGGTTGAAAACCTTTGTTTTCAAGCTCTGCGGGATGGGCGACGAAAAGACTCGACGTAGCTTCCCAAACGCTGCCCAGCCAAGCTGAATCCTCCTCCTGGCCTCCTTCTCGAAGTTATTTCTACCTAACTGCAGAATCTGCCCGAGGTAAGTGTATTCGGAAACAACTTCAAGAAGGTGGCCATTTACGCAGATGGGTCTCGGATCCATGTGGTCATTGATCATGACTTTGGTTTTATCAAAGTTCATGCCGAGACCAATCCGCCGCGAGGCGGATGCTAGGCTGTTCAGCATCTGATCCAGTTCCTCCAGCGATTCTGCCATTAGGACTATGTCATCTGCAAATCGCAAGTGTGAGATGTACTCGCCGTTTATGTTAATGCCCATCCTTTTCCAGTCCAGCGTCTTAAACATATCCTCCTATGCAGCGGTGAACAGTTTCGGGGATATGACATCCCCCTGTCTCACCCCTCTGCGTAATTGGATAGGTTCAGACTGCTGGTCCTGTACTTGGACACTCATGGTAGCAGCATCGTAAAGACATCTCAACACTTGTATATAACGATAGTCCACTTGGCACCGCTGTAAGGATTCCAGGACAGCCCAGGTTTCGACAGAGTCAAAGGCCTTCTCATAGTCCACGAAAGCTAAACACAGGGGCCGATTATACTCTTCGGACTTCTGTATAATCTGCCTCACTGTGTGTATGTGGTCTATGGTGCCATATCCTCCCCGAAACCCGGCCTGTTCCGGTGGCTGAAACTCGTCGAGTCTTCTTGCGAGGCGATTCGTGATGACTCTAGAAAACAGCTTGTAGACGTGACTCAGAAGTGAGATGGGTCGGTAGTTTTTCAGTAGAGTTTTATCTCCCTTTTTAAAGAAGAGAACTACAATACTCCTGTTCCACGCCCGTGGAGTTCTCCCGCAGTGAATGACCAAGTTAAAGAGCTTCTGAAGTTCCTGGATAATAGGAACTCCTCCAGACTTCAAAAGCTCTGAAGTAACTCCGTCTTCACCGGGGGCTTTTCCATTTTTAAGCTGTTTTAGAGCCAACACGATCTCGTCTTGACTGATTTCTGGCAGGTCGTCGGTATAGTGGCGCGTCAAGGTGGCTCTCAAATCGTGATTGTCACGCTGGACCCGAGGAGCATTTACAGCGTACAAACGGCCATAGAAGTCCTCTATCTCGGCGAGTATCTGCGGCTTTGACGTAACGGTTAGGCCATCGTGCGTTGTAAGCTTCGTCAGGTGGCTCCTTCCAAGCTGCTGAGTGAATACTTTGGACCCTCGGTTTCGCTCTATCGCCTCCTCAATGAGGCGTGTATTGGAGCTCCGAAGGTCACGCCGTACCATCTTCGCAATCTGCTTGTTTAGGTATGACCTCTCTGACGAAGTGGCCTGGATGTCATCGCGTCTTTTCGTCATAAGTCGCAGAGTCCCATCCGAGAGTTTAGACTTCTTTCCCGTACGCTGCAATTGACAGAATTTGGTGCCCTCGCTTCTCAGCGTCCCAACCACGCTTTGTAGGGCCTCGTCAACGTCCTCGGTGGGTTCCAGCTCGACGAATCTCGCTTCGAGAAGTTCATGGAACTTCTCGGAGCCCGCCATGATCTGGAGTGGATTAGGACGGAGCGTGGACTTCATCAAGCGGCTTTTTTCAAGTTTGACATCGATATTCAGAGAGCCTCGTACAAGTCGGTGATCAGATCCGGTGCTAAACCTGTTGATCACTGAGACATCTCTGAATATGTGTCTCTTGTCCGTCAGGATGAAATCGATCTCATTTTTAGTCACAGCGTCGGGGCTTCGCCAAGTCCACTTCCTTTGAGGCTTCTTCTTGAAGAACGAATTCATCAAGAAGAGCCCCTCGTGCTCGAGGAAGTTGACTAGCGTTTGCCCCCTGTGATTCCTTACTCCATAACCATGCGGGCCGACTCGAGATTCGTCAAGATTTGGGAATCCCACTTTAGCGTTAAAGTCCCCCATAACAACGTTGAAGTGAGCCTTGGTGGTGTTGTGTAAGGCTTTCGATATGTCCTCGTACATATCTTCTACATCGTCATCCGAATGTGTCGAGGTCGGTGCGTAGGCCTGAATGATCTTCAGGCTATACCTTTTTGATAGCCGAAGGATCAGGTACGCTACCCTGTTCGACACACTGGAGATCTCTTCAACGTTGTTAGAGAGGACTCTGTTGACGAGGAATCCTATACCACCTTGGGATGTTTGATCACCCTCGCGGAAGTACAGTAGATGGCCCGAGTCTAGAGTTATGGTGTCCTCTCCCTCTCTTCGGACACAGTAAACAGTAAGCGTTATAGATAATGAGCATATGCGTTAGAGCAGGCTGTAGTTAAGTATTTTTCGTACCTCGATTAAGAACTGGTATCGAGTAGCAAAACAATTGACTCTCGATATCTTCATGGTTTGGCACGGGTTCGCTTGATGTTTGACCTGTTTTATCATCCTCCTTGGGACTTTCATTCATAAAACTTCTTGGTGCACCTAATTTTGTAGGAGAAATAACTCTAATTTTTGGTTTTATAGGTACAAAATGTTCCATTTTCCTTTTTTTACTTCCAACATTCCGTAACGTGGAACTAATATGCTTTGTACGAGTTTTCAGCGTGGTAAATGACGTATAAGACTTTACATAATCTTCAGCCTTTTTACCCATTTCGTCGGACAAAGTCTTGTAAATAGTCTGTGTCGTTGGTTCAGGAACTACAGGTATTAGAAGAATAGGAAATGATTGAGTAGACTGCGAAGAGGTTTTCTGGATGAGATGAGAGGTAGTGATCGGCGTGTTGTTTGTGGATGATGGAACAGTCATTGTATTCATCGCTGCAGCGAATGGTAACTGGTTAATTGAATTGTTAACATTACTATCAGGTTTTGACGCTAAACTTTCAACCTCTGACTGTGCGTGTGCTAGTATGTTACCTAAAATCTTTAGTTCTGTAGTATTTAATTCATGTATAGGAGTGTTTAGTGACGCAGCTACTTTTCCGTTTTCATTAATAGTAAGGCGAACGTCTTTGAACGTTTCCAAGACAGTGCTAATTACTGATTCTACTATTTTTCCCTGAGAATCTATTATAGTACAAGTCTGAGGGAGACCTTTCGATGTACTAGCGCGCAGGTCAGGAGTAAGTGACGTGTCTGTATGAGAATAGTTACTGAATACACCAGTTATAACAGGTGTAGTAGCTTTCGAAACGTCTGTAGGCTGAGGTGCCACACTGAATACATTAGTAATAACAGGATAGCACAAAGAATCATCAGTCTGAATAGACGTGCCACTGTAGATCTCACTTATAATAGGGGTAGAAGTAGAGGAAACGTATGTAGTGTGACAAGGTTCACTCAACTTAGCCGTTATAGGTGTTTTAACAGATGTAGAAACTTTAGTCAAAGCTTTAGGTGGTGGATATAGCGATTTTGGATTAGCACGTTCAGGCGGATTCTTAGAATTGAGTTTTTTAGGCGGCTTTCCATGTTTAACATTGGGACTATTTAAACTCTCTACAATAACCTTATCAACATAGTCTTGAACAGAGCGTATACTCTTAAGGGAGCAAGAGGGCACATTTTTTTCTACCCCAGTTCGTTTGGGTGTTTTCAAAATTTCAGCTAAAATTGAATCATTAGTTGTTTCATTAGCCGTTTTATTTTCCGTAGTTTTAGTGGTGGCACCAGTGGTATTAACTGATTGAAAGATTTCTGTAAGCTCTAAGTCACTGAAATTTAGCATATTGTGCCTTACACGTGTCGGAAGATGAGCATGTACTAAACGTGGCTTTTCTATTTTGATTTCTGGTTTGTAACAACAACAACAACAATTTTCCAGTGGACATGAATGTTTAGCACTTTTAAATGATAAGGGCAAATTAATTTTTTCGCACAATGATTGAAGTTTGTACCAACAACAAATATTTTCAATTCCTTTATCATTTTTCAGTAAGCTGTGTTCTGGAACACCTATTGTGTGTAATGTTACTTTTTCAATGGAATCTTGCATGTAAATTTCATTACTTCCATTGATTGTATATTTGACATTAACTTTTGTAGATTTTGGACAATTATTTTTGATGCTTAAACCACTTCCAATTTCAGAAGATCTCGATTGAAATGTTTCGGCTGCCACGGGCTTTTGAACAACTTTATTTAATTGCTTATTTCTATCAAATCTTAAAGCTCTGTCAATCAAAGAGTTTGTACTGTTGCAATTAGATAATAGTTCTTGAATATAATCACGTTTTTCTTTAGTATACTTTCTAACGTCCTCTTTAATATCTGAATGCAAACTGCCCACTTGTGGTTCTGTTACACTCAACTTAGAAGTTGATGCTTCATTCAATTCACTTACCACACGCAAAAGACCTTTGCAGCAACACGTACATTTATAAATCGGACACTTGTGTGGTTTTTTGAACAATTGCGCAGTTTGTACCGGGACGAATCGAGGCGACATACATTGGATGTATGCTTCTCTTCTATACCAACAGCAACAAGCTAATGTCATAAACTTTTGGGATGCTATGAATTTTTCTATTTCCTTCGTAGATTTGAAATCGAGTTTGTAAAATTCTTTGGGATGACCGATGCCATCAAGGAAATGTGCTTCAATATCCTTGGTGCAAAGGTCACGAAATACTATATAAACACCAACAGGGTTCCATGTGGCTCCTACAGGTGGTAATAAAAGCGTTTTGGTTTGCTGATGGCGGTAGCGTTTAAATGATAACAGAGGTGTTGTATCTGTATTAATACATGTTGGAAATGCAATGGGTTGTAGGTGTGATGGTGATAACGCACAAACAGTGTTCGTTGCATTTAACAGGATAGCAGATTTTAGATTTGGAGCAATGGGAATTAATCTTTTTTGAACTAGTTGCTTATCAATCTTTAAATGTTCCCTATCGGGAACAATAAATTGTTCAGTTATGCGTTCCGGGTTATTGCATTTTTTAGTTTGGTGAACTGTCAACGTTTTTCCGATATCTTGCAACACAATGCTCACTGGTTTGCAAAGGTTTAATAGGGATCTGTTTTTATTACTTATTCTTATTTTATCTAAGTTAATCGAATCAGTGTCGTCATCATCACTTGAGATTAGTGTTACATATTCCACTTTGACATTGTTATTGGTTTTGTTTAGGTTTTCAGCATAATTTTTTGAATTGGATTTTCTAATATGTGTCGCTGATGTAGCAGTGTTCATTTCTCTTGTTGATGTATCAATTTTTCCTTTATTTTTTTCTTCACTCAGTGGTTTAGCGCCCGGTACCGTAACTCTATATTCGTCTGCTCTATTGAAGTTGTCCACATAACTGTTAACATTAAGTTTATAATTTTTTAATTTTTCTAACATATTTCTGTAAAAAAGCCCTTGGAGTTCTACATCAGTGGTTTGATTGTTAAGGTTTTTAAATAAAGGTGTGCTTTCTCGTTCAATACGTTCATTGATTTCTTTAAGACTAAGTTCGACACAATCTTGAAGAAATATGGTCATGTCTTCGAGTCGAGTAGTGTAGATAATAGGTCTTTGAGTATTTGTTTCTGTTTTAACTTCGCCTGAAGGCGAATTTGTTTCCATTTTAAAAACAAAATTGAAGGATGTGTTGGAATTGTCATCTTCTTGTGTGCTATTTACTTTCTCATCGAGCCTTTCCAGGGGTACTGCAACAAACAATAAGATTGTACAAAATTAACCGATTTTTTAAATTTATACATTCTGATTCATGATTCATTCATTCCAGAATTTGGAATTTAGAAAAATTAGTTTCCATACCTATTCCTGCCGTCAAGCAATAATATGAACATTTTTGAAGGGTAAAGCTACTGGTAAAACTATAGGCATATGTAACTTGTCAACATTTGTGATGGTTGATGGGTGCAGTGGCAAAGTCTCTCTTTGTTAGAGCTCTGAGTGATACTGCGACTGTTATAAGTAAGCGTGTTGCTTACCACCAGGCGCACGACTTGTTTGTCTCGTTACTTGATATTCGTAAAAACAAACTGCCGCCGCCGTCGTCTTATATAAGATCAATCTTAAAAAGACATCTTTTTTTGAGTAGCAGTAAAGCTCCTTGTAAAAGAGTTCGTCCAGGGTAGTACTGCCACCTTACCATTTTTTGCCGCCAAGCAATAATGTCAGCATTACCGTGTTCCGGTTTTGAAGGGTAAGGGTGCTGGTCAAATTACAGGCACATGGGACTTGTCAACTTATGTCTCGGGGTGATGGGCGCAGTGGCAGTGCTCCTCAGAACTTTGCAATTTAAAGCTCTGAGTGGCACTGTAACTGTTATGGACAGGCGTGTTGCTTACCATCAGGCGCACGGCTTGTTCGTCCCGTCACTTGATGTTATAAAAAAAATCTACACAATGAGTCTACACTAATACAAATACTAAATAATTTCATAAGTTTTCAAGTTATGTTACACGCACCATCTCCGTCGTACTGTCGATAAGGGTGACATTCCACTTATCCACACGGAATCGCATAAAGCTGGTCAGAAAAATGTTCGTCTGTGTAATAAGTGTGATGACGTCGCGCGTTTTAAAGTGCTTTTCCACCAGTGAGGCGAGACGAGACAAAGCGAGGCTAGAATTGAAATCTCGCCGACCTATTTCCATCAAAAATTTCCATCGCGAGGTCGCGCGAGCTCGCGCTAGGGTTATGGATAGTGAAGACACAGTGCTGTTCAATTCGTCTAGCGATACACGCGGCTGAAGTACCATATCCCGCAAATATTTATTATTAAATATGATAACGGAAGAAGATACTGTAAGAAGAAATAATCATGTTGTGATATAAGCTGTTTGTACCCTCTATGATAAAATAAATAATAAATAAAAAGAAAAATAACTATTTCGAAAATAACTATTTATTATGTATTAATAAATTTTTATATAATCTTTTATCCTGGGCAAATATTACGAAGTAGCAAAATACACATAAAAAAATTTACAGCTGGCGCTGGTATGTTTATGTTACATTGCAACTATATTGTGTAATTTAATAATATAACATAAATTGAAAACGATGCAATGTTTTAAAAGTGGTTACATAATTATGATAAAATCACAATCTTAACACTGGTTAACGGGTACATTTTAATGAAATTATAAATATATAATATGCATTGTATAAACATTTACGAAAATGATATGGATATATGTATGACACCAGGACTATATATTTTTCATTGACTGTAGTTTGTTTATTTTTCTCTGAAATCAAAGTATACCCTTTTTAAAATAGTCTCGTGATTACATATTTTTGAAAACAGCAGAAGGTACATTTTTGAAATATCTAATATTTACATAATTTCGAAAATGTGTGAACGTTTACATTTCAATGCACGCAACTGTATCCCACAATCTCGCGATTGATATTAATAGCCATCGCGAGCACGCGCGATATCGTACGAGTTAATAAAGAGTCTATGTAGGCAGAAATACGATTCTATGTTACATCAACAAATATTTCAAATCTCGTCATGCCCATCTTCGTCAAACCCGACCATTTCCACCGAAGATGCGCTAGGAGACAACGGATATTTTGCCATACAAGTTTTACAAATCGTCTCGCCACGCCGGTGGAAATACACCCTTACTTCCGCTCGAACCGCCGACGCGAAATGCATGTTATTTTCGCTTTTATTACATGGACATTAAGCTTTTTCTGCGTTAATAAATGTAAGTGTAGTGACTCCCTCAGGATTTTCCGAGCGTCTTTCATAGAACCGCACTAGAGAAATCCTCCATCGCGGGTACCATGGATACACACATCGACAACTACAAATTACACACAACTCACGAGAGAAATAAATTAAGGCCACACAAATATTTCTCCCGGTCCGGAAATTGAACCAGGGACCTCTGCGTAGTAGTCCATCACGGTAACCGTTCGGCCACGGAGGCAGTTTTTCTTTATTTGCAGAGTGTTTAAAGAGATTTATGATCGCCTAGTTGGATGAACGTTTGCCACCCACGTAAAAGATCCTGGATTCAAATGAAGACCTGACAAACTGAGGTTTTTCGAAACGTTTGCAATGATAATTTAACAAAAGATAAATTACCATTTTAAAACAGTGAAGGAAAACACCACAACGAAACCTGATTGGAAAAGGTTCACTATTCAAAGGAGTATAAAGATCCCACAACCCGCACTATTCAAGTGACGGGATGTGGATTTATTATTTTCAACAAAGAATATCAACTTTTACCAACGAGCATGTATGATAGCTTTAATAGGTGTCGATAAGGCGAAAAATGTGTGACAGGATCGTGGAAAGTGGTAGGCGATAGTATCTTACTACCTCAATAGGAAGAAGTGTATATATGCAAGAATTTTGATCTTTAAATGTGTTCCACTGTACATGAATTGATCACGAACATTTTTTGACAACAGTAGACAGTAGTGGTTCAAATCTACTAGGGATAAGTACTTTTACATAATTATTTACTTTTTTTTTACTTACTCGTACTTTCGTTATTTATACAGTCTTTAGCTGTCCTGCATCGGTCCCAACTCGTCATCATGTTGTGTAAAACTTTGTCCTAAAAATATTTATAGGGACACTATTAACAAAAAATGATTTATGCATAGTAAGCACAGATGGGAATAGGCAGCGTATAATAATATATTATAGTGTTTCAATGAATAATATAATATATTCGACCAAGAGCGTGCCATATATGTTGTACATTTTTGAATAAGTATGCGTATAAAAGGATTTTTTGCTTAAACGCCGTTTAGTTTAAAGCTTACAAAATCGTTTAGAAAAACATTTAAGCCCGTAGCCTTGATGTTAAAAAAGATTATGCACTGTGACGAAATAATTTATTTAGGAAACATAGGTGAATTTAACTTTTCAAATTTTAATGGCACATTTTGAGTGATTTTTGTACAACCCGTTTTTCTTTTGGTTTTCAAGGTCTTCGTAAAAATAATATATTTAATTAATCACAGAAATATTTAAGTGAAATACAACAAAAAACTATATTTTAGGTCACACGAATGAGATTGCGGAACAGGAATGATTTTCGCATAAACCGAAATGAGAAAGACACAGTAGTGAGAAATTATTATTTTAACACACATTTCATCGTTCACAAAAGGACATTTAGCAACATTTAACTTGTAACAAATATTTTAAATTCACTTCTTGTAACAAAATCCTTCTCATTCGTGTAAGGCCATATATCTAAATAAGTAATTTGTTAATATCACATAAACTTTATTGTACATCAATATATCATTATCACCATCATCGTCATCATCATCATCATCACCACCATCATCACCATCACCATCGCCACCACCACCACCACTTGTGATACCGTGTAGGGGCGTAGCAAAGTTACACTTACAATACACTTAAACTTAAATTCGAATAATTTAATTAATAATAATTTCATTTTAAAATAATAAAAAAATTAAATAAAAAAGAATAAAGTTTATAAGACTATAACATAATACTCATTTAGTTAGATTGCTTACATGAGTGAGAACGATTTAGTCACAAGCACAGAAATTGGTGTTTACGTCGATCTTTCGCTAAAACGGAGATGCGCAGGTTACTTCACTGCGTATACTCCATTCCGGCAGGAGCCCCTTCTCACGTGTGCGAAGGGTGAAGATGATGTGGTATGAACTTTCGTTATTAGGCAGTTTTTAGTTGAAATTACAGTAATTATAAGAACAATTTGAACACATTTTGTATTCCCAAGAGAACATATTATATATAGAGTTTATAATAAATTGAAAAATAACGGCATGTATTCGACGTGAAAGTTATTTAAGTTTATCCTTCACGGGTGCTTAATTTTTTCTTCATTTCTTGAAATTGGGGAAACGTGGAACCTACTCCGATGAATGAGAAATTACCTTCTTTTTAACTTTCATTTATTACCGGGGCGTAGTAAAGTTGCGTAGTGAAGCGATCGGGCAAGGAATGATGGTAGAACGAAACAAAATCAGAATGTGAGGTAAAAGAGCTATGGAACAATTCAAAATTTAAATACGAGTAGCCAGGAACCGGAGAAAGGCGATAAAAGGGTGGGATGACGATGTAAAGAGGTCACACCACACACTAAGATATTAAATAAAAGGACAATAATATTCGATCCTCAAACAAATTGATTTATTGTAAATGTGCACTTTTTTAAATAAATGATATTTTTTTATGTTTGATATACTTTATATTAATTGTTCCATCTACATTGATCTACGGATAAGTTATAAATTAACTGCATTCAAGGTAACACTATTACCATACAAAATTAAAATTTGGTATTCAAAAATAATATTTTGGTCCTCTTTTTAATCATTGGTCTTTTCTTTTAACGATTGATGACATTTATAAACAGTATATATTTTGATGCTGATCTCCTAATACATCTTGGTTGCTTGGTCATGGCCTCCATTCAGTAGGTTGGATCAGATTTAGTATATGAAAAAGCAACACGAGCCGTGCGAGCGAAACTAGCGCGACGCGGCAGTGGCCGGCGAGTGCCAAAAGTCAATTTGCTTGCGTTTCCGAACATGTTTTCAAGTCAAATTATATTATAATTAATTTAATATTATTATACAAATATAATCAGCAACGTAGTTTTAAAAATAAGTATCTAAATTTTATTTTTTAATAAGTACTCATTTGTGTTAGTTTTGAGGCCCAATATAAAACTATCAAATTTAATTTATAAAAATCAAACAATTTTTGCGTAGCTCAGTACAGATTAAAATATCCATCGATTTAATTTATTTTATGGCTCAGAGAAGGAAGATCAATAATTAAAAAAGATGACAGCTAAGATTTTACCTGCTGCTTTTACAAATTTGAAATGATTATGTTTATATATGCTTGATGATTATGTTTATATATATGCTTGAGTATGTTTAAAAAGACAAATAATTGAATATTGAACTGAGCGTGCTGTGTAAGTTTTTTAAGAGCTTTACGTTTAAACGCATAGGTACCTCTCGCACATGAAACCATATACTATCGTAACTTAAAAATGGTGGAATTGAGAAAAAACGATTTCAAAATTAAAAAAAATACTCAATGGATCTTATTGCGAACTTTTTTTTATGTATAATATCAAGTGACGGGATGAACGAGTCATGCGCCCGATGGCTACCCACACGCTTGTCCATAATAGTTGCAGTGCCACTGAGAGCTTTAAATCGCAAAGATCGGAGGGGCACCGCCACTGCGCTCGTCACCCTGAAACCCAAGTTGACAAGTCCCATGTGCCTGTAATTTCATCAGCACCCTTACCCCTCCAAACCGGAACACAGTAATGCTGACATTACTGCTTGGCGGTAGAAATAGATAAGACGGCAGTACTTCCCTGGACGAACTCTTTCACAAGGAGCTCTACTACTACTGAATGATGAGATTATTTTTATTTATATTTAATCATCCATTTATAAAGAAGATTTAATGGTTTATAATATACCTACTATAATAATAATATTAATTTATAATATATTATATATAAATTATTAATATAAACTTTTAATCATGTTTTCTCAATCACACCTTTTTTAAGTTATGATTACAACAGCATTTGGTTTCATATGTGTAACTTGTTAGGTGTTGTGTAAAGAGTTGGAGCATTGTCCTATGTCAATGTGTCGGAAAATATAAAGAGAATGATAAGATCGAAAAAGACGCCACAGGTTTTTATGTTGAAACAAATGTCTAAAGTATAAATTTTGTAATTTTGATGTATTTATTGACTTAAATTATTAAAAATGTTGATTTTTACTTATGCGCTTTAGTCTGCTGACCTTAGAAGTATTTCCTTTATGATTACGTAATCATACTTGGCCTGTTCCCATCTCTGACCACAAGTCTCAAAAAATAACACCTTGCTATATTCTCAAAGCAATGTAGACAAAAATAAAATTAAAACATCTTATAAGAAACAAGCGATATTCTTACTAATAAGTAAGTAGATAACTAAAACAATACAACATTTAAAAATATTTTGCACACTGCAATAAAAATCTTGTTTTTCTTTAATTTTTAATAGGGTATGAAGCAGATACTGGAAGTAACTGTTCTTCGATAACTGTCAAGAAAGGGTAGCATAGTGTTATTTACAAGAGAAAGATATGCGTACTAATAATATTAGTTTTTAAAACTTATGTGACGGATGTCTACAAGATTGCGATTAGGTAACTCTCATGTCTTTTCTCTTATCTTTATTGTAAAAAAAAATCAAACAATTCTATTGATACAAGTTGTCAAATTCATAAATTGCAAATTTAAACACTGTCGACACGGAGATAGGTTTTATTTTCAATGGAATGGAATGGAGTACTTTGACGTTTGGTATCAGCATGACATAGTGCAGACAGCACGAACTTCATTTCTCAGAGCTGTTTGTTGTAGGTTACCATTGTTAGTATTTAATCACCACGTTCCGGTGCTACTCGAACGCAATGCGTACATACTATTAAAGTTGTACTAATTTGTTTACTAAACTGTTAATGTATTTCAGTGAAATTGAATTGCATATTATATTTGCAGCAAGTGATTTTAATCACACGTTGCGAAAGATGCAACAGGTAAAATTTGTTCTAATTATGAGTATGAGACATTAAATTTTTCTCTGGTCTCACCAAATTAGCTCTAATTTTGTTATTAAGACATGATAGCTTAAGATCTTCATCATGTTATATCAACTAATTGACTACGAATAGTTAAAAACCCATCGCGTTCGAAAACTCATAGTAGTACCATGATTCGTAATGAACAACAATTTTGAATATAATATTACACAACTTTAATCGAACTTTAGAATTATAAAGTAAAATTAGTGCACCAAGTACCAAGTAGTGTATAATTAACAAAATTATTGTTGGAATTGATTGAATCTTACCCTTTTGTTGTGAACTAGTTCCAAATAAAATAAACTGCAATTCACAACCTCACTAACTTCACATTCCTAGACATTGGAACGTCACACCTTTCGAAAATGACGATAAAAATAATGGCCGCTGAACTATTGTCACTAATTAAATAATAAATTTGAAAAATAGACACAAATTTATATGTTAAAACATAAATAGTATACAAACACCGTTCGTAAAGCAGCGAACTGTTGAAATACGTAGAGGGGAATGTGGCGGTACGGGAGAGGGGCAGCAGATCGCGCGGGACGAGAAACGCGGGGGGCGCCTCTTCCCCGCAACACGTCCCTTGCTGTGTTCACCAATCACAAACCAGGGTTTTTGTTTTGTACGTCACACGAAGACATTTTCCGTCTATGCGTATGAGATTCTTGCATGTTTGTTTGTTCATTGTAGGTTTTTTTTTCGTCATGTTAATTAAACGAAAATAAAGATGAATGCGAGTGGAGGAAGCGAAGGAGTTAATAAAATTTGGCAGTTGGATTTATGTGGCGTGTTTCTTCCGCACCAATGCAGGAAGCTATACTGCTCGACACGACACGTATTAGTCGTCAGCCGGCTCTTGAACCGGTTTCTGACTGAAAGTTCTTTGAACTGACGAATCGAAATTTGAAATATTTGGCTCATAATATAACGTAGCGTGCCGGAAAAAAGATGATGCAAGATTGTGTGGTGCCAACCGTCAAGCTGTGGTAGATATGACCAAGCGATTTGGCAAGCTGATGATTACGGACTAAAATTAATAGATAACAAATGCGTAGTGGCAGCAGAGTTCCTTGAGAAAGAGTTCGTCCTGGGAAATACTGCCACCTTACCTATTTCTGCCGCCAAGCAGTATCAGCATTACTGTTTTCCGGTTTTGAAGGGTAAAGGTGCTGGTGAAATTAGAGACATGGGACTTGTCACCTTATGTCTCAGGGTGACGAGCGCAGTGACAGTGTCCCTCAGATCTGAGTGGCACTGCAACGGTTATGGACAGGTGTGTATCTTACTATCAGGCGCACGACCTGTTCGTCCCGTCACTTGATATTGTAAAAAAATGCATTTTTTTTAACAAGAAAAAGATCTGAAACGTTGAAGAACATGGACACCTCGGCCCGATGTGCCTTTCAAGTTATATTATAATTCTAATAAATTATGTTATATTATCGTATATTATACCTATAATATTAAAATATAATAAAAATAAAATACAGTTTTTTAAATTAATTTGTTAAATAATTTTTTGCTTATTGTTATTGTTTATTAAATAAATAAAAATATTATTAACGAAATTAACTCCTAGATAATAACCTAGTCCACCACAACCAATTTAGAAAGTAATTTAAAATTAGCCCTTCCGAAAATCGAACCCGGGACCTTCTCATCTAGCTCCTACTGTGGACGGCAATTTTCTTTCAATACAAATCTCATTTAGATATAGGTATCTAAATCATTTAATTGTGGAAGTATAAGTTCATTGCGTACTTGGACAACTTGACGATGATACTTGAGACTTCTGTGCCAGTTAAGTATTTTATAAAACTTCGGTTTATTTATTAAGTAATTTTTCTGCATTTCATTACGCAATAAATACATTTTTGGTTTTGTTTCTGTACGACGATATTGACATGAGATTTGGTGACATCTGTCAATACACATCGAGAAATGCCAAAATAAGCAAGTGATATGATTATCTCACATAAACTTATTGTGAATGAAATATGTATACAAGAATAGTATTATTTTAAGAAATGTACTTCAAATACATACTTATCTAACAAACTGCTTAGTTTGAAATAATGTACTCTTCGCAAACAATCCCACGGTGCAAAACTAGTTTCCAACCTGCTGCGCCCCTCTTCTCTCCGCGCCATCCGCGCGCCGCGCCTCGTCGTCGTCGCTGTCGCGCGGCCCGAGTTGAAGGTCACTCACTTCGGTGGTCCAATTTGAAATGGCGGGGGGCGCCTGAGATTGATGTGGCGGGCAATTTGAAATTCATTGCTATTGCTGAACGATTACATAAATAAAAAAAGTCTTCATGTTAGAGCTTACGAAATAATATTGTTGGAGCTTACGAAATATTTATTTACATTTCATGTATTTATTTCTAGTTTTATTTTATGCATTCATTTTACTATAGATTTGTGTTATATCAGTGTATCAACATTACAAACATATCGTTGGGATAGTGCAATTACGCGTAATTAGCATTGGATTTATGATTGAAATTTAGAGGCCAAACCAAGTACGCGTAAATGTCGTGGCAACCAAACTAGCGTTATTTACGGGAGACTATTGTTATCAATCCGTGTCTACGGACTTACATAATGAAAGTCGTGGTCATTGTCATGACAAAGTAATAACAATTCCCTCTCCTGTAAAATTTCATTCATCAGTCATTTATTTGTCTCGTGAGTTGGGTGTAATTTGTGGTTGTCTGTGTGTGTCCATGGCACCCGCGACACCGGGTTTCACTAGTGCGGGGCTATGTTCAGTGTGTGCGGTATTTTTTTATACATTTTTCAAAGCTAAGTTGGAAGAAATCTACACTAACATTTTGAATTGTTTCTTAAAACTTATTATTTACTTCGTGGTATGTTATAATGAAACGCAAAAAATGAAAGTATAAAAATAAAGGTGTTAATCATTTAAAAAGTTATTTTATTTATTGTAACAAAAAGTCTACTGCATACCGTATCTTCATTATTACGAATTAGGTGACAATTTATCTTCAACATTGAGGTCGTGTGCCACTTTCATGACATCACACCTAGAAATAAAACGGTTTCCATGGCAATCGAACATTGTTTATTTGGCTTGAAAGTCACGCGTAGAAATCATTCTTTTGTTTCCATTTAAAACAGTGTTAAGAAAACTTTAATTAACGTCAAAATAGTAAAAAAATACTTTCAATATCAGTTGAATTTGTTAATTTTACTAAATTTTAATTTTTAGGTATTTTTACTTGGTGAGAATAAGTGTAGGTACTTCTTTTTATTAATTAATAAGTATTAGAGATATTCTAAAAACGTATCTAATAATAATTCACTAAGTTTTTAAAGAAATTAAACACCTTTTTGATTTGGTGGACTTGGCAAAATTGCTTGACCTACTTACATTGCCTATGTCAAAACTGAATTAACAGATAGAAGTGAATTAATACAGGCCAGAATAACAAGAGGACACTAATTTATGTAGGTAAGTAAGTTTAAAGTAGACATAAATACTTCACAAAAGATACTATAAAGTATTCATTAATTAAAATAATAATTCAATTACTTTGGTGTTCGGCCGAAGAAGCTTTGAAGGTTACGTTAAAAATGGCGGACATTCGTTGTGTCATCCGATAATAATTATTAGTTAATCTGCCCCAACGACATTTAAGTACCTGCTAGCGTACTATATGCGGCGTTTCATACACACGCTGTTACACTGATGTGCGGTGAAGACACAATACTTCAATATCATTTATTAAGCAACAAAGTGTTCTGACAGTAGCAGAATAGACCCAGATTACAAACAATCCATTGTTTTGTAATCTGGGAGAGTAGGGATAATATGAATAAAATAGTTACCTACTATGGTTGTGTACGTACTATTATTATATAAATTTTAAAAATATAAAAAAGACTAGGCTGCGTGGTCTAAAGATAATTGCCTTTTTGCAAGAAACTCAAAAAACAACAAAGGAAAAAAGTACACTTCCCATCAATAGTTTGAAGAAACTAAAATACAATCGCTGCTGAAGCAGCAATGAGCTGAAGAGCTCGATTGTATTTTTTTTTATTTCATTCGTTTTTCTTTTACTTAATTTGTTTTAGTTGCTCAGCCTAGTATAATTTATATTTATTTATACGTACAATCTTAGAATAATAACGCATAGAATGATAGTTTCATATCAAACGAACTGTCACAAGTGAGGCAAAAATCAAATTCATGTAGGCTAGTTTTAGTAGTAGGTTAATTTTAGGTTTTGGTGAATATTTATATAAAAATACAAGTTGAAACGCGTTACTTCCTTCTGGAATGTGATGTTAGTATCTATTTTATGTTTGACGTATTTTTACACTCATTTACCGCACATTTCGTCACTTTTAGCTAAAGTTCTTGATCTGTTCGCGGTGCAAGTTGCCCTTGAGCACTGAAGGCCCGCCCGCTCGTGTAGGCCCTTTTGGCGCGCTTCAATTTGCCGCACTTAGCGTGTGCGGACTAGGTTTCTATGCGTTATTATTCTAAGCGTACATTGATATTAATTTGTAATTATAGAGCTCAGCGTTCTGATTTTGATTCAAATCGGGATCGATCCGATAGGCTAGTCTCGAAATCAGATGGGTTTCTGAGCGTGAAGATGAACCTGTTTCCTACTATATCTTTCTAATTTGTGAGTTAAAGCAACTATTGGTCCCATTAGAAATGTCAAAAGTTTCCTATCGGCCAGTTGTGAATCGCAATTGTGCGCCTCGACTTGGAAGAGACGCAGTTTCCGATTGGGTGAGGCAATCAAAATCAAGCTGCTGAAGTGCGGGAATGCAAACGCGATTGAAGCATAATTTTATTTTTTTTTAACACAAGTGAAAAAAATTTGGGAAGAAGTCAAGCTTGAAATTTAAGATTTTAATTGATAATAAGAACAACGGTAGTAAAGCTGCGATTTATAAAACAACTTACAAAAGTAACTGCGGTTAAACTACGGTTAGTTTAAGCAAGAAATTACGAAGTAAAGACAAAGTTTCATTTAATTTCTGGCTTAAACTTAGGCAAAGTTATAGCAGAAATAATCTACATGTATACATGGATGAATAAAACGCTCGATGATATTTAAACGCGGGATCATAGGTGCGTTTCCACGGCTGCCCCCGTGAATCAAACGGGCCGATTTATATGGGCGAGCCGTTTTTGCTGCCGACCGCTAACTAAAATGATTTTGATTTGGTGAACTTGGCAAAATTGCTTGACCTACTTACATTGCCTATGTCAAAACTGAATTAACAGATAGAAGTGAATTAATACAGGCCAGAATAACAAGAGGACACTAATTTATGTAGGTAAGTAAGTTTAAAGTAGACGTAAATACTTTACAAAAGATACTATAAAGTATTCATTAATTAAAATAATAATTCAATTACTTTGGTGTTCGGCCGAAGTAGCTTTGAAGGTTACGTTAAAAATGGCGGACATTCGTTGTGTCATCCGATAATAATTATTAGTTAATCTGTCCCAACGATATTTAAGTACCCGCTAGCGTACTAGATGCGATCATAGGTGCGTTTCCACGGCTGTCCCCAAACGGGCCGATTTATATGGGCAAGCCGTTTTTGCTGCCGACCGCTAACTAAAATGCGGTTAAGTGGTAAAATAATTTTTTGAGATATAAAGACCATGATCCCGTTTTCAAAATATTGAAATTGTTTAATGATATTTCAGCTATGCGTCGTTAGGGTAAGTTCCGATAAGTCGAACACCTTAACTAATTTTACTGTTTTTTTGCTATATGAAATGGTTATTTGACCTTTTGTCACTTAGCCACTTGTTGCCTTTTTGTTCTCTGGCCGCGTTTTGGTTAGTGGACGGCAGATTGGGCGAGCTCGCGAAACGAGCGCGTCCGGGCGGCGTCTGTCGGGCCGAAGCGCGTGGCGGCACGTTTTCGGATTTATAATAATTTGTAGTAAGAGCCTTTCCCTCGCACCGCGCCTTTTAAGTTGGCGTATCCGAACAGGGCGCCACGGGCGTACTCGGAAACAGCCACGGGTCATGGAAAACCGCCTATAGGGAGTCATCACACTTATCAACGCGGAATCGGATTGAGCCGATTACAAAAAACGTTATGGCTATGGGATAATAATGAAAAATATGTTACGCGTTTCGTTTGGCTTCTAAACGTTGTTCACCCAAAATCTTCTTGAACTGTAGTTCTGTAAAAACATTTTTAAATATGCTATTGGTAATAAGCTAGCTTGCAACGTTATAATCTAAGAATATAATATATCTAAGAAGAGGTTGAGACATCGAGTATATAACCAAAAATAGAGACAAAATGTCAATTAATTTGTTTGAAAACTATTCTGCCATATCATTACTGTGACAACTGCGCTCCGATTGGCCAGCCCGAATTCGAAATAACTGATAGGTGTCGTCATTGACTTACAATTATATGGACGTCGGGTCCGCGCTAAAAAGTGTCCGCACTTGTAAGGCGCTAAAATCGTATACAGAGCGCGACACTCCGCTTTAGTCTTCATTTGTTCGTCTGACAGCGCGATACTGCGATGACATTACAATTTAAATTTCGAATAGGTTGACTTGGGACATTTTTTTCGTGGTTTTTGTATTAGACCCGTCGTCCATTTATTTGTAAGTCAATGGGTGTCGTCAATTGTTTCACTTCAAATCGACCAGTTAACTTGAGCATTGCTATAATGGACGAAAATTACAAAATTACATATATATATATATTTGATTCCGTTTGTTTTGTAATTAACGCACACACTATAACGCACACACTCAACATAGCCCCGCACTAGGGAAACCCTGTGTCGCGGGTGCCATGGACACACACATAGACAACCACAAATTACACCCAAACTCACGAGAGAAATAATTGTAGGCCATACAGCTATTTCTCCCGGCCCGGGAATCGAACCTGGGACCTCTGCGTGGCAGTCCGGCAAGGTAACCGTTCGGCCACGGAGGCAATTAGGTAGATGTTTTCCTGTTTTTCCCTACAACACATACACAATGGAACAGCACGCCATTGTTAGAGATATTATCTTTATTGCAATAAATACAGAATATTTTTGGAATATACGGAGACGTATACACAGGTCAGTTGTTGGCGCTGTCTATATTTCAGTGCAAACGAGAGTTGATACTTATAAGTAATGTATCACTGATGAGTTACCAAGAATGTATGGCCCTTATTTCGTCTCTATTTCTGGTTATATACTCGATGGGCTGAGAGCACAGAAGTCGCGACGGTAAGCTTCGGCATGCCTAAGGATACCACAGCATAAATTGCCGTCAGTGTGCGCTTGTATGTAGGAATACCGAAAAGTACCTTTCCATGCCATCCCAACAATGGGTATAAACATACATATATTGAGTGAAAATGAACGAAATTATGTGTTATTGATTTTAATAATAATTGTATTTGCTACGTTTATAGTTAATGTTCAATTGGAAGAGTGGTAGAGAGCTTTCGTACCGGTTTTCATGATGTCGCCATTACTGAGGTCCCGGGTTCGATCCCCGGCCCAATCAATGTAGAAACTAACTTTTCAATATCGTTTCGCATCTGAGTGTTTGTGTACCACATAACAATAAATACAGTAGTTTAAATTATACTAGCAATCCAGAATTCGTTCTTTTTTTTAAATTTGAATCTACGACCAATTGATAACAAGATTTTGTAGTATTTCAAATAAGAATGTGTGAGCTTTGACGACATCGGTTCTGATAGTAATCGAGGTTTAAGTACTTCCATCATACTTCCATTGTTTTTTTTTTCTTCCATGTTGTGTACCATCGTTGTTTCCGATTTCCATAACACAAGTGCTTAGGTTACTTACTTTCAGATTCAGATCAGAGCAACGTATATGATGGTGTCTACTACTTTATATTTATTTATAAATTGAAAAACGGCCAGATCATTCTTAAGTTAAAGGCCCTGATATTGACTTGCGATACCCATAACCCAATAACTGACACAAATTTGCGCGTTGATCGCTAAAAAGACTCCATTTGCTGTAGGCCTTCAGTTCCAGAACAAGCCATTAAATATTTCGAAGAGCATCACGATCCTTAGTGTCGACATCTCTTATGACGTTCAGCTCCGTAGTAACTTAGATGGCAAAGTCAAATTGGCGTCCAAAAAGCTTGGTGTGCTCAACAGGGCCAAGCGGTATTTCACTTCGGACCAGAGATTGCTACTTTATAAGTCACAAGTCCGTCCCCACATGGAATACTGCTGCCATATTTGGGAGCTCCTGGTTGCCAGCTTGGGCCCTTTGACGCGGTTCAAAGACGTGCTATGAGAATTGTTGACGATCCTGTACTTACAGACGATATTGAGCCACTGTCTTAGAGGAGAGACTTTGCCTCCTTATGCCTGTTCTATCGCTTGTACAAAAATCAATGTCCTGCAGAACCGTTTGACATGATGCCAAAAGCAACATATTATCATCGCTCCGCTCGCCACCGGCAGGGAGTCCATCCTTACACTCTGGAACTGAGTCGATCTCGTACTGTACGGTTGTACAGTAGGTTGAGGAGCTTTCTCCCACGTACAATTAGGTAGTTCTTCAAAAGGGGTTTGAGAAGGGTCGGTAACGCGGTCGTAACCCCCCCTCCCCCGGGTGTTCTCGTGTTGCCAGGGAGAAAAAAATTGTACTTTTAAATTACTCAACATTGCAACGGTAAAATGTAGGTAACATTTGCCTGGTTTTATATGTATGCAGTGACATGGGAGGTTCTCTATGCAAGTTGTGCTCATCGGATGGCGTCCAGGGCGCAGGTTCGGTTCTCGACAGGGTCATCTCTCAACCTGATAGCGAGGCTCACACCGTGCTCTACAAACTTGCCGATTATAAAAAAGGTAATTTTTGTACAAACTGGTATAATATCGTTTTAATTTTACATAATATCGTCGCCTTACTTTCTCAAAATTGTATGTTAAGGCAAAAAGTTACTCAAATGCAAAAATTGGATTGTATTACAAAATTTTGCAGGCTGATTTCACATCCCATTTCCTTCATATTCTTTGTAAAGATACGGGTTTGAGAAAGTAAGGCATCGATATTGCAAAAAAATGTAATATACCACTTAGTGCTAATTTAGTGGGTAAGTCGTGAAAATCTTATATGTATATTTCCACCCTTGATGTAACGAACAGACTTAAACATTCTACGAACGAAATTAGGCCTTAACTTTTTTATGCTAAAATGGAACTTAAATAGGATAATCTACATGATTCGTATTATTTTTATGACTTTCATGTGATGAAAGCAGTTTTGATATATGATCACGTGTGGCTTTATTATACTAAGGGTGCGAATTATTAAGATCATTTAAGAAATAAGGCAGTGGATAAAACTAAATGACATAGTAATTTAACAGTACGTAATTAAATTGAAATATTATTTATAGGCGGTCTACTAATAGAGACCTATGCCAGAGGTGGTATGGCGGCAGCAGAACGGTTAATCCGAGAAGAATTCTCCGCGTATATGTACGCGGGAGGCCGTGGCAGAGTTATTAATCGTGCTGAGTACCTGAGATGGAAGTATAGAGATCAAGAACAGGTACTGAGAGATCGTTTTATATTTACACAGTTAGATAAGTTTCAGGTATGCAAGCAGTAGGTACTGTAGCGCTGGCTGGTTAGATTTTACATTTAAAACTGTATAAAAATTAGAAAGGTTGTTGTGAAATGAACATTGGGAGAGTTCTGGACAAATCTTCGAACTGAACGCTCACAGTAAATTATATTCCTCGCTTATTATTAAATAGTACCTCTCACTACGCTACAACCACGGCTACGTTCCCACAACTACAGTTTTAGTAATAGTAGAGCCCATTTGAAATAGTTCATCCAGGGAAGTACTGCTATTTTACGTACATATTTCTGCCGCCAAGCAGTAATGTGAGTATTACTGATTTTAGGGTTTGACGGGTAAGGGTGCTGGTGATATTACAGGCACATGAGACATGTCAATTTATGTCTTTGGGTGACCCACAGATCTTTGCGATTTAAACCTCTGTGTGGCACTGCACCAGCTATGAATAGGTGCCTCGCTTATAACCAGGCGTACCACTTGTTCGTCCTGTTACTTGGTATAAAAAATACAGTACTATTTTTTTAGTATTACCTATCAGTATGATATGTGTGGTATGCAGTTTTTTATTTAACATTTATTTATAGGTAGTTCTACCAATAGAAGCGTCACTTTCTCCGCATGATCCTCTAGCTAAGTGGGAAGACCACACGGCATGTTGGCAAATGTGTTATCGTGGCGCACTTGGTGAATCCTTACTTCACGTACTCATAATTTGCGATACAAAGGTAAGTAACAATATTACTCAGATATAAAAAAATCATGAGACTGATTTCCTAAGAACAGGCACATTAATTTTATTAATTTCTAAATTCAGATTCACACAAGGCTAGCAAGAACCTTGGTCAAATGCTTTCCAAAGCTATCGTTGGATGTGGTGGAAGGTGAAGAATATTTAGGTAAAGCGAAAGTAGAAATATTTATGATCTTTTACACCAGATGGACAAATCGCCACTGCTGGCCCGATGAAGGCAGATGTTTCGGTAGCCTTTAGCAAGTGACGGTCGACCAAATTCGTTCGGCAAATCAAGTTTGTCTGCCGAAGACGTGTAAACACGCCATTAGTATTCTTGTATATTATCGAATATCATTGGATGTCAATATATTATTATACCCTATGTAATAATTAATATACAAGTCAACCCTTAATTACATCTTTCAGGAGCCAGTTCTTTGCATTTAGCGATTGCGTACAGCAATAATGAGCTAGCACAAGACTTGGTAGAGGCTGGAGCTAATGTTCATCAAAGAGCTATCGGTAAACTTTCAAATCATATTTTCGTTGCAATATCTGTGCCGTGTAGGTACACAGCAAACATTTGCGTTGATATTGAGTTAAATTATGCTGTAAAAATGCTGCTTATGTATGTCAGAAAAAAGGTTAGGTGCGCAAGTAAATATTAGTAACAAAATTACTGTTCCAGGAAGTTTCTTTTTACCCCGAGATCAACAACAAGTTCCGCCCGCTAGGCAGACGACCTATGAAGGTCTTGCTTACCTTGGTGAATATCCACTGGCTTGGGCAGCCTGTTGCGCCAATGAGGCGGTTTATAACTTACTCTTAGATAGTGACGCTGATCCAGATGCACAGGATTCCTTTGGAAATATGATATTGCATATGGTTGTCGTTTGTGATAAATTGGTAAGTAAAGTTGTCAAAGTAATAAGCAAACATTGGTTTGTATTTGATCTGGCAATGGCACTTTCTTTTACTATATTAGAAATCCGACTGAGTTCTTGACGTCTTCCCCTGATTTTTGTAAACGCGATAAACTTACTACAGCAGAAATATGGGCATATAGTCGTTTGAAGTCTATGGCACTGTCGTCTCTAAGTCTTTGACCCCAAGTTCTTGTCACTTGTTTAGGCGATTTCAAACTATACGTTCACGTACACATATAAATGCGTTTTTCCAGGACATGTTCGGTTACGCACTACGCCATCCAAAGGTTCCAGCCAGCAATGGTAGGATGAACAAAGCAGGCTTTACACCACTTACTCTTGCGTGTCAGCTTGGCCGAGATTCAGTCTTCAGGGAGATGTTAGAGTTATCGGCCAGGGAGTTCTGGAGATATTCGAATATCACCTGTTCTGCATACCCGTTAAATGCTCTCGATACCTTGTTACCTGATGGGAGGACCAGTAAGTTTATCACTGTTATTTTGACCAAACTGATATTGCTACAAATTAAGAAGTATTGATTTATTTAAGTAAATCGCTTTTCCTAACGAAACTATCTATTACCAGACTGGAATTCAGCATTATTTATTATATTGAATGGTACAAAACAAGAACATTTGAACATGTTGGATGGTGGTATCATTCAAAGACTGTTGGAAGAAAAGTGGAAGACTTTTGCTAGAGTAAGTAGTATGTGTATAATATTATATTATACTTTTCTCTATGCATATAGAAAAATAATAATTATAATTACATATGTCTAAGTCTTTTCACATAACTGCCCTTGTACTTGTCATATCTTTTTCATAAAGTTTTGATTATAGCGATCCTTCCTATGAACTTCTTGGTTATGCGGGAAGGGCACTATAACCTGTGCAAGCACAGGGACCTTTATAAGTTCAGGTCCTGACCCCAGACCAGCCCGTGGACAGGGACAGTGCACCTGGTGCATAAATAAATATTTCATTGGTCTTTCTACAGTACTAGCTAAAAAAACTGAGTGTAATATTTTCAGAACAAATTTCTAAAACGCCTCATGATACTGATGCTCCACCTGCTACTGCTGTCTGTCTCTGTATATCTAAGACACAACCGCGCGGAAACCGACGAAAATGCAGACTGGGGTCTTGAGATTTCTGATGTTAGCAGCGGCATACGGCTAGGATGTGAATTAGGGACAATAATTAGCACATTGTGCTATATTATTTTGCAGCAAGGCGATGAAATTAAAAATCAAGGTTTGATTGCTTACTTTAAGCAATTGGTAAGTTGAGATTGATTTTAGGTATGTACTACTAATTCCATTTTATTTATTTAGCTTCAAAAGCACTTTTGAATCTAGTATGTTAATAGTACAAAAGACAATTAGTCAAAGTCAAAGTCAAATAATCTTCATTTCATAGTAAGCGAATTACATTTGAAATCGTCATACTGATTGGTTAAACTCTATTGCTCATTCGTAAGGCAGATAACCTTCAGAAGAACGAGCAAGAACTCTAGGGGTTGATATTTGTAAATATACATTAGAATATATTTATCATTAAAATATTTAATTTAAACATTTACATCGAGAATACCTGAAAGAGCTAAACGGGTCACTGCCACTGATTTTTGTCATACAAGTACGCAGAAGTAAACCTTTAGTATAAAGTTTTTGTTTCACGATAGTTTTAAACCTCGTAACTGACAAATTTTTAATATCAATCGGAATCTTATTTTAGAAGCGTATACTTTGCCCCTTAAATGACTTTGAGACTTTATGAATGTCTATTTTCATAAAAAACAAAATAATATTTTTCTTAACATAAATAACATTTTCTTAAATGTACTGTGACGTTAGTGTAAGAATGTTAATCTCTTTAAACTTATCTATCAAAGACACTCTGGAATCCAGATTGTAATTATAGAAACTCACTCACTACAACATATATTATAAGTTGAACTTAAGTAGAAAATCACTTAAAATTGGTACAATAAACACAGATTTCACCGACATTCAACTGTAGATTACCAATTTACATTGTAACATACATGTGTGCCTATCTGTGCCTGCCCCAAACAAAGATTGGCAGGTACAATACTACTCATACCGTAACTGCTTACTGCTCTGAGCTCGGCTTGAGCCGGTTAGAAAAATGTTTGTCCATACAATAAGAGCAGTAGAGCTTCTTGTGAAAGAGTGCGTCCAAGGAAGTACTGGGACCTTACTCATTTCTGCCGCCAAGCAGTAATGTCAACATTACTGTGTTCCGGTTTTGAAGGGTAAGGGTGCTGGTGAAATTACAGACACATGGGACTTGTCAACTTATGTCTCAGAGTGACGGGCGCAGTGGCAGTGTTCATAAGATCTTTGCTATTTAAAGCTCTAAATGGTACTGCAATTGTTGTGGATAGACGAGTGTCGTGTCCCTTACCACTAGACGCACGACTTGTACGCCCAGTCACTTGGTATTATAAAAAAAGAGCAAAAAGACTTAAAAATGCACAACATTTTTTCGCTCATTACATAATATGCATTAAGCTTTTGTTGACCGGCTTAATGCGATTCCGTGTTGTTAGATGCGGTAACTCCTTTACATAGCGCACTACTTCGACACAAATACTTCTCTTTATAAATTAATCGAAAGCAATTTGAGTTGTTTATATGGTTTGAACAATTGTGTTGTCTCTTTTATTACTACCAGTTATCATAAGTTAACTTTTATATTTTTCAGATTCACGAACCAGCCAAGTTCATATTTCTAATGTCAAATTTCTTGCTACTGGCTTGCATACCGGCTCGTTTGAGCAGACAAATGCTGCTCGAGGAAGCCATGCTACTCTTCCTCCTACCTGGATCGTGGTTTCTGCTTATGTTTTTTGCTGGGTGAGAACGGTGGATTTATAGAATTCGATCAAGCATTGACCATCTCATGGAAATATGAACTCAAAATATTGATAATTATGAACATTCAACCACATTATTAATTTTTTAAAGATTTACTGGTGGTATTTCACCCACCAACCAGCAATGTGAGCATTACTGGGTTCCGGTTTTGAAGTGTAACAGTGCTGGTGAAATTACAGGCACAAGGGGCTTGTCAACTTATGTGTCAGGGTGACAGACGCAGTGGTAGTACCCCTCTGATCTCAGCGATTTAAAGCTCTGAGTGGCACTGGAACGGTTATGGACAGGCGTGTAGCTTACCATCAGGCGCACGACTTGTTCGTCCCGCAACTTGATATTATATATTTTTTTTAATTACTCCACTAGTTTGTTATAAGTATTAATACAAAAATCGACAAAGAAAATTTCCTTTGATCTGATAGGACACGAACCTGCGTCTACACCAGGGCAACATACTTTTATGTTGTAAATGAGGTAAAACTCGAAGTATTGTCAACATGTAGGCACAGATACCAATGCGCTGAAATTCCATTCTTTAGGGCTAGCACATAAAGCGCCAGATACTGCTATTCTCGCACAGAGACCTACTCTAGGCTCTCGCGCAAGTCACGTCCTGTCGTGCTAGCCCTACTTGTTGTAAAAATGCTTTAAAGTGATTTAGGGCGCTTTCAAATTAGGCGCTTGTAGAAGCGCTGCAATGGCGCGGCAGCCATGCGTCCGTCACAAATAAGTAATTTTTAGTTCACTAATTTTGACTGCAAAAGTGGAGTGCGCGTGTCATGATAGTGGCGCTGCAACTGCACTTCTGAATAGTGTATGAAATATTGTAGTGGCGAGTATACAGCGTCACAGTGGCGCAGCACTTTTATAAGAGTTTAATCTGAAGGCCACCTTAGGTATCATCGCTTTTTAAACGGCAATGATATTTATCGCAGGGCCGTGAAGCTGACGGGACCTTTCGTGACCATGATCTACAGCATGATCACGGGTGACATGTTTACATTCGGCATTATTTATTGCATTGTACTATTTGGATTCTCACAGTCTTTCTTCTTTCTATATCGAGGTAAAATTGTGTTTCTTCTTAATTATTAAATTTTATATTACGGTTGTTTTGGTCGGTACGACAATCGTGTTTTTACTTTTACAGGTTTTCCAAATGTGGAGTCTACGCTGTTCTCTAGTTATCCTAGTACTTGGATGGCTCTATTTCAAATTACTTTAGGGGATTACAGTGTAAGTACCTTACATAAGTAGCAGAGTTCGTACAGGAAACTACCACGTTAGCTACGTCTGCCACCAAGCAGCAAAATGAGCATGCATAACGGTTTTGAAGGGTAAGGGTGCTAGTGAAATTATATGTACATGGGACTTAACAACTCATGTCTCAGGGTGACGGGCGCAGTGGCAGTGCCCTTCAGATCTTTGCGATTTAAAACTGAGTGGCACTGCAACTGCTGTGGACAGACGCGTCGCTTACCATCAGGCGCACTACTTGTGCGTCCCGTCTCTGGTAGGTATCTAAGAAAAACGCAATACAAACGAAAATATTCAAAATTTCGTCTGGAAACATATACGTGCTTATAAAGGTAAATCATATTTTTTTCAGTACAGCGACTTAGGCAGCACCTCGTATGCAAACCTGGCGAAGACAGTTTTCGCATTATTCATGGTCTTCGTGCCGATTCTACTACTCAATATGTTAATTGCTATGATGGGCAATACGTACGCCCATGTCATAGAGCAATCAGAAAAAGAGTGGGTCAAGCAGGTATGCAAAATTCCCAGTAGTTCTACTAAGTAGTTTTAATTAGAACAAAGTGTTTAGGACAGGTAGACACGGTAAAGAACAAGGGCGAGTTTCTCGGAATTATGTCCGTTATTTAATTTATAATTTACCAAGAACTTTTCGATGAACCAAAATATCGTTATAAAACGTGCACGTCGGAGAAGGTTCACAATCCTCGGAAAAGGTGTGAAACGTGTGACCTAATCCCTCGCCTGAGAAGAGGTCCATGCCCAGTAGCGAGACGTTAAAATGGTTTGATGATGATGATTTAGTACAGAATGAAGAATATGACGCTTTAAATTCAACTCTACGCCACTTGTGATAAGGATGGTCAAAAGTATCGAGCTTGATGTCCTCCTGACAGTCTTTGTGTCCTATAAGGTACCTTACACTGTAGATTTTATGATTTAATTTCCAGTGGGCCAAGATAGTAGTGTCGCTAGAAAGATCAGTGGCCCAAGAAGATGCTCACAGGTACCTCCAGGAGTACTCCATAGGGCTGGGTCCTTCTGACGACCCGCGGTACGAACAAAGAGCTGTAATGGTTATCAAAAGCAAAGCCAAGACAAGGGCGCGGCAGAGAAAGGGCGCTCTTACTAATTGGAAGGTGAGTAAAGTTTTAATAAACCGAATCCACGGTTTTAACCTATTTCTGCCCTTTACATAACTACGGACTTTTTGTAATCATAGCATAATAAACTCTATGTCAGTTATGTAATACCTATACAAACTGGACTAGACCCAAAAAAACAGGTCACACGTCTTTTGGAGAATTTTTGCACAGTCTCGAGAATCCTCGCAGCTACCGTATCGTATCTAGTTTGTACGTTCGTTACACAGAATTGTGATAGCTTTTATTCTGTTCCGTGCATTGACCTACTAGCAAATGAACCTCAGGTCTAATACAAAAACCACGAAAAAATGTCCGAAGTTAACCTATAAAAACGTAGTGACATGTAACGAAATTTAAAAAAAAACTAAAACATTTAATTTAAATTGTAACGTCGTTGCAGTACTGCCTAATTTTGCTAGCAACAATTTAAGGGCCCAAAAACACCATATTCAGCTTCTGCTGGAAACTTAACAAAATGCACCATATTTAGCTTTAACTGAAAATTGCTTGAACACAAGAGTAATAGAGCAGGCTTTATTGTAAATATTAAAAATGTTTATATGTATTATTATGTCGAATTTGTTGGTCATTGGTTCCGTGGCAATGAAATTGTCAGCCGAATGAATAGACTAAGAGAGTCACCACATTATTCGACAGGGAATTCCATTAAACCGGTCAGAAAAATCTTTATGTCAATTATAATGATAATGGATTATCATTATCTTCTTATATTACATTATAACTTGACATGTTCGTGACATTTTTGTTATTGTGGTAGTCTAATTGACTTTATATTATATAACTAGACTTTTGCATACTATATATATTTATTTATATACTCACGCCCTTAGATTCCCATTGGGGTAGGCAGAGACTATCTTCCGCACATAGCACGATCCTTACAAACCTCTCTTGCTTCACTTATATTCATCAATATTTTCATACATGCTTCATATTCTTCTCACTACGCATTCCAGCCTTTTTAAGAACAATCTCAATTTGATCAGAGGTCCTCTTCCAATGATTCCTTCTACTTTAGCTGTATATATTTCTCTCGTTAATCTACATACATTCATCCTCTCGAACATTCTATTTTGTCACTACATCCTCTATCACTCACATGCACACATCATATGGACCATGGATCACAGCATTCTTCACTCTATCACACGGCCGCACACCACATATTCTTTTACCGTACTATTTAATATATGCGAAACATGTTTGTACTGGCACTGTCTCTTGTAACATCTTCTTTTATACCATGTTATAAGCAAATAAACGAATTATTATTATTAAGTATAATGACGTTGTGTGTTTCGCACGTGGTCTGTGGTGTTTCGCGTCGGCGAACCTTGCGGAAGCGCAACCCGCAACGTTTTTTTCGCTCTTAGAATAAATGTAGTGAGTCTCTAATACGTATTTTCGCCGTCCCGATCCACGGCTCAGCCCCCTTTCCACGCTTTCTAATTTCCGCACGTGCTGGCACCGCGCCAACATGACATTCTTGGTGTTTTTAGATGAATTCGAATAAGAAAATAAGCATTTTATGTTGTATGTAAAAAACAATTTTATAGTTTGTGATGGTAGATAATCTCAGTATAGTACTAAAAAACCGACCTCAAAAGTACGTGGAAATACGTTTATATGCTAAGTTTTATTGAAATATCCCCTATTTCGCGCGTAGTTGACACTGGAGATAATAAAAATCGGTTCTCACTACTTAAAGTATATAGAGAGAAAAACGCCTTGAATTGGAGAAATAGCAAAATCAACCATTAAAGTAATTGCTCCTAAATTAAAGTTAGGCGCTATTTATAAAAATGAATCTTCATGTGTGAACAGCCACCCTTCGAGGTGGATGATTTTCTTCAAAATGAAATGGGACTACTATGGAAGTACCCCCTTTCTAACAAAAAAGAATCATGAAAATCGGTTCACAAATACCGGAGTTATCGCGTAACATACATACAAAAAAAAAGAACATACAGTCGAATTGAGAACCTCCTCCTTTTTTAAAGTCGGTTAAAAATAAACATTTTTCTATATATTTTTTGTTTATTACAAAACGTAATGTCAGAAAAAGTAATATCATCAAATTTAATAAAAATACAAATTAAAAAAAACAACAAACGGACTAAAAAAAACATCGGGTTAAAACCCGGGAGTTTGCCCATCTCTGGGGCCCAATTCTATTAATTTATTTTATTAACAGCAGTAGAGCTCCCTGTGAAAGAGTTCGTCCAGGGAAGTATTTACTGCCACCTTACCTATTTCTGCCGCCAAGCAGTAATATTAGCATTACTGTGTTCTAGTTTATAAGGGTAAGGATGCTGGTGAAATTACAGGCACATGGGACTTGTCAACTTTATATCACAGGGTGAAGGGCGCAGTGGCAGTGCCCCTCAGATCTTTGCGATTTAAAGCTCTGAGTGGCACTGCAACTGTTACGGATAGGCATGTAGTTTATTATCAGGCGCACGACTTTATCGTCCCATCACTTGATATTATTATAAAATAAAATAAAATCTTGAAACCATTGGTCATTGCAATTCCATTGAAACTCCATTCAGATTACACTGCAATTATGATTATATTTGCTATTTTGTTAAGATCCAGTTGCAATGGCAGTTGAGTTTCAGTGGAATGACAGCGATGGCATATTCATTTATTCGATTACTAACGATCGATGTTGCCTTACTAAAAGTGCAATGGAAATTATTATGCATATTTTAATTTTTATTACAATTAAACAGCAATTTAGTCTTCGAATTAAATGTACACATTATTAATACACTACAACATCGACACGCCATTGAAAAGCAGACTACCAAAAAAAAGCAATGGCAGTTTATAGCTCGATGGCTAGTCGCTGACAAGCTACTACTCTTAACATTTAGCAGAATACCAAACGTACAAAATCCTGCCATTGACACTCTATCGACACTAGAGATGAAACGGATATCCGGTAACTAGCCGGTATCTGGCCGGATACCGGATGTTTAAAACTGAGAAAAATTCATATTCAGTACGCCATTAAATTGATTTATTAAATAAAGATGATAGTAATATAATACACAGCAACTACAGGAACGATCCTGTAGTTGTTGGTGGTAAATGATGTTGCTATTTATTTTCATAAATAAATCTAACTTTGCGATTTTTTTACTGTTATCATTTTTCTGTTATGTATTTGTTTGTATTATCGAATAAATTAATCGTTTTTATAAAAACCAAGTGACTACAACAAATCAAATCGTCAATGTGAAAGGGCAATCATTCACTAATCAATTAATCACGGTGATGCGCGCTGTAAACCGGTCGCGACATGTTTACGGCTGTGGGTCAGATATCCGGTATCCGGCCAAATCACTATCCGTTTCATCACTAATCGCCAGACAACTGAGGTGATTTAAAATTAGTTAGGCTTGAGGCGCTGTTATTTTTCGTTTCAGCGTGTCGGAAAAGTAACTATAGCCGAGTTAAGAAGAAGAGGTATTACCGGCGAGGATTTGCGTAGACTTATGTGGGGTCGTGTTTCGATTTCTTCACCTACAAAAGCTCCCTTGGTGTAAGTATCTTCTCCATTTTAGTCCTTCAGATTCAGTTTTTGGCACAGTGTATTTTACTATATGATATAGAAATATAACTCCCTCTGTGGTAGAATGGTTAGCATGCCACAGAGGTTCGATTTCCGGGTCGGGAGAAATATTTGTACGGCCTACATCTATTAATCCTTTGAGTTTGGGTGTAATTTGTGGTTGTCTATATGTGTGTACAAGGCACCCACGACACAGGGGTTTCCCTAGTGCGGAACTATGAGTGTGTCTCGACTTTTCTCTACGTGATCGAATCAGAAATGAGTAGAAGACCGAAAGTCACCGTCATAGCTCAAAGGACTAGCAAGTTGAAGTAGCAGTGAGCAGGGCACATAGCCCGTAGAACTGACGGCCGTTGGGGCAGAAAGGTTGGCAAATGGAGACCACGAACCGGAAGGCCGAAGTGGGACGGCCCCCTACTAGATGGACAGATGATCTGGTAAGCGCGGCGGGTAATCGATGTATGCACGCCGCGTCCGATCGACTAGTCTGGAAATCTTCGGGGGAGACCTATGTTCAACAGTGGACGTCTACAGGCCGGATGATGAATATGATTATCAGACCAGAGCAATGGAATTGACTTCTGGGCACTAACCAGTACACCAATTAATTTCCCAAACAGATCCGTTCACAGCCCAAACGCTTGTGCCACCTTTGGTCACGATTATGGTCGACTTTTTTGTTTAATAACTTTATTAACAGTCGGGCGCCGCCTCCGGACGTAACTTCAGCAGGGTTGGGGGGTGCCCCTGGTGATGGAGTGGGCTCAGCCTTAACATCAGCATTCAACGTCATGGCGATCACCGAGCTGGATTTCGCACCCGGAACTATAGGTGAGGTTTCAAAATGTTTACTAAGAGAGTATCCATACACATGTTAAGGGGAATGTGATTCCGATTAGAAGGAAGAATAAGAAGGAAGAAACAAGGAATAGCATTGGAATAATATAAAATTCCCAATAATAATTCTTTTTAACAACGTTAAATATTTTTTTCCATGGGTTGGTATCATAGAAACATTAGTATCTTAAGCAGGATTTACATTTGTCTGACGTGTCGTGTAGTGACGCGCCAGAACGGTATCAGTTCCATACACACAGCACAAACCGTCATGTCAGATTGCGACGCACTAATATAAATCTAACCATATTAAATGTATGAAACCGATACCGTTCTAACGACTATGTAAATGTAAATCCAGCTTTAGGTAACCTTGAGTCGAATCTTCTCGTAGAGACTCCGATCGCCAAACCATACGCTAACCGTGGTGATTCCTTAGTTATAAAATACCAGACCTTCCCTTTCTTTTTTTTACCAAAATTTTACCAATCAGTTTCAGATACAACAGTTCATAAACATCCAACTCCTGATCTCCTAGTCAACGGCACAGCAAGAACAGGACCGACTCAAATGACACAAGCATCTACAACCGGGACTCCGGGACTCGTAGGTCTCGGGGCTCGAAGACCAGGAATGACTGTGTCACAGCCGGGAATGGTTGTGCCACAAACAGGACTGACTGTGCCACAAACAGGATTGACTGTGCCGCAAACAGGAATTATTACTTCACAACAAGGCACGACGCCAGGAGTAACTACCACGGGAACTCAGGGAAGTTTAGCTCCAGGAGTCCAAAGACCAGGAATGACTCCTAACATGGGACAAATGCCTGGCATTACCGTATCGCAACCAGGAACTGTAGTGGGAATGACTGGTACGTAATAAGTATACCCATACACTAAATATTGATAAACTTAGGCTACCGTGGCCGATTGCAAACTGAAGACGAGTTTATGACTCCACTTTGGATATCTTAGCGTGTGGCTTTCCCATAAATAACAACAAGTGTCTTGTGGCGAATCTAGATTGCAAATGGTTGGAAGAGACGCAGTCTTCTTTCTAAAGAAATAACAGGACTTCCTTGAGATTTCTTTCTTTCTTTTACAGGTGTCCCAGCTATGGGCATGGCAGGGACTCCTGGCGTAAGAATGGGTACCCCAGGGTTACAAGCGCAAGCTGGTACAGGAGTTGGAATGATTCAAACTAACATAGGAGTGACTGGATTGTCCGCTACCGCTGTGGGTGTGCCAGGGAGACCTACCATAGGTGCACAAGGGGTACCTGTCACGGGGTTGCAAGGGGTATCTCCTACGGGAATGCAAGGGTTATCACCTATGGGAATGCAAGGTTTATCACCAATGGCACTGCAAGGAGTTCACCCTGCTATGATATACGATGCATCCCTTGCTGGAACTCAAAGTCAATTTCTTGGAATTGGTATGGGCATTGTTGAAATGCCGCCAGCAGTACCACGTAAGTTTAACCTTCAGGCTAGACAACCTGCTATCAGTCTATACGCATATGTAGTTAATATAAATTAATGATCTAGCCCACCACACAGTGTTTTGCGTAGGTCCACGAGTTTTTCATAACCGTTAAAACAAACAAAAATTTTAGGATTTTGTCCAGGGAAATACTGCCACCAAGTAGTAAGGTCGGCATTACTACGTTCCAGTTACGAAGGGCAAGGGTGCTGGTAAAATTACAGGCACATGGGACTTTGTTAACTTACGTATTAAGGTGTCGGGCGCAGTGGCGATGCCCCTCAGCAGCTTGATTTTGATTGCCTCTCCCGATCGGAAACTGCGTCTTTCCCGAGTCGAGGTGCATAATTGCGATTCACAACTGGCCGATCGGAAAGTTTTGACATTTCAAATCGGAACAATAGTTGATTTAACTCACAAATTAGAAAGATATAGTAGGAATCAGCATGCTGATCTTCGTCATTTAAAGCTCTTGAGTGGCACTGCAATTACTATAGATAGGCGTGTCGCTTACTGCCAGGTGCACGACTTGTTTGTCCTGTCACTTAGTATTATTAAAAAAAGACACAATTTTCAGCCCCTTGTGACGAAGTATTCAGAGACTACTTCTTTGAGCTAGTAATCCTAGTGGAAACGGGCAGTGCTAAAGAATCTGACATTCGGGATCTGGCAGAACAGGCTGCTAATTTGGACAATGTACCAGAGATTGATATTAATGTTAGCGTAAGTAGTTTTTGCTGTTTGTTGATGCTGAGTGACTATATCTGTAGACACGAAAAGGAAATCACTTCATACCTACATTATCTACACGTGGTGAATATCTTGGGGTTTTTGTGGTGAATATCGTGGGAAATTGGAATGTTTCTTTGTAAAATTAAAAATAAGGTATTTAGTTAATAACTTTTGTAAGTATAGTGATATAGGGTGGTTTGCATTAATATTAGACATAACTGGTTGATGACTGTACCACCTCTGTCAACCGTGACCACGGGACCTGTCAAGGGCCCGAAACGTCGGTTTGTTTGAAAAAACAAATATACGCGATTTAAATCCGGAAAAATAGTTTCATTTCCTATGTGGAACAATCGCGAAAACCTAAGACTCGATCTGTACCAGTTATGTTCGGTAATTGATTTTATATTAGTGGTAGGCGTTCCAATATTACTTTTGAATGTTTTTAACAAAGAACACATAAATATTAGTTCTTCCATGGTTTTTAAAATACTTTTCTACAACCGCCAATTCGAGTAGCGAATGTAGTAGCATTTTTTTTAGAAAGATTCTAACCTTCAGTGGAGTTTCAGACTGTTGCGTGTTTAATCTAGATGGCAGCAAAGTCAGCCCGTAAGGTAGTAGCGGGGGCGGTGTCCGGTCTGTTCGGTGTGGCTGCCGATGCACCCGCCGCCGATTCCGGATGGAGGCGCGAACGGCAGGACCATAGCGATAGTGATCCTATATCAGGTAGGCGCTTCCAACCCCTTGTTAGCTTTTTTGTAATACATAGGGCGCACTATAAGTTTCCGGAACTGGCCACTTACATAAACAATATTTAAAAAGTAATTACAACATTTGACTGTCACTTGTTTTTATATTGTGGCGGCATTTTAGAAATTGGTTGTTTATATCACCATGGATTTAACTCGTGAAAATTTTCGTAGTATGGTTTTCTACGACTTTAAGTGTAAGTGTGTTAACTGCTTTTGGCGATGAAGCACCATGCAAGACGCCTATTTAAAGCTGGTTTGCAGAATTTAAACGCGGTTGTGTGAATCTCAGTGACGATATTCGTGATGGTCGCCCGTCCACTGCTGTGAACAACAAAAACATCGATGCTGTGCGCCGTATGATCAAAACAGACAGGCATGTGACATACAATAAGATTCGGGCGTCTTTAGGTATAGGCATGAGTCAAATACAATCAATACTACACAAACATTTGGGTGTGAAAAAGCTGTGCTCTCGGTGGATCCCACACAATTTGACTAAGGCTCAAAAAACGGATCGCGTCACTTGGTGCAATGCCATGCTTACCAGATTCAACGAAGGGTCGTCAAATTTGGTGTGGGAACATAGAGGTGGAAACCAAATAGTAACAGGTGACGAAACATGGATTTATAGTTACGATCCCAAAACAAAGCAGCAATCGAGCGTAAGGGTCTTTCGAGATGAGCCAAAACCAACCAAAGTGGCGCGAGTGCAAAATGCCTCTATGTGTGTCTCTAGTGCGGGTGATTGCTTCTTTTTTTTAATAAAACTGGACATGTAGCTACTGTTGCTTTGGAGAATCGTTGTACCGTGAAAAGTGATTGGTACACGACCATTTGTTTGTCGGAAGTTATTGACAAACTCCGTAAAAATAACCGTAAACGCCGTATCATCTTGCACCACGATAATGCCAGTTCCCACGCGGCCAGACAGACAAATAAATTTTTGAACGTGAACAACGTTGACCTAATGAGCCATCCCGCGTACAGTCCCGACCTGGCACCTTGTGACTTTTATTTATTTCCAAAAATTAAGAACCAGTTACGCGGTCAACGATTTTCATCACCTGAAGTGGCTGTTGAAGAGTATGAAAAATATGTTTCTGATATTGTCACGGAGGAGTGGCATAAATGTTTTCAAAATTGATTCATTCGTATGAAAAAGTGCAATAACGCTAACGGAGAATATTTTGAGAATCAATAAATTCATTTCTGACCATTTCTAATATGTTTTATTATTCATTCCGGAAACTTAAAGTGCGCCACACGTAATAATAATAATTGTTTATTTCAGAATGTCTCCATAACGTGTTAGTGACAATTATAACCTTATGCCTAAGTTAGTAAACACACAAAATACATACATTTTAATCAACCCCTTCTCGCTGATATGTGAACGTGACTTGTGGGTAGGGAATAGATATGAGCGTCGCGCCGGCGCGCCGCCGCCGCCGCGGCGTTTTTCCTCGCACCCCCGCCGCTGACTAATCAATCGATCGGCGCAACGCAATCGGCGTGCCGTTCTGTTCGATCAGGCGTTCCGATCGTACGCACGCGCGCACGCTTCCGTAATGTGTGAAAATGGCGACGCCAGAAAATGACTTTTCTAAGATAAAACTTATTTTTTTTTATATAAAATGCAACTTCGCATTTTAACTCCATCTCACCTGATGGAAAGTGACGATGAAGTCGACGATGGAGCATGCACACCTAAACAATGTCTATTCACTTTCGCCTTGAAAAGGCCCAAGTTATAATGTTCAGGGAACAAGTCTGCAGGCAGAGAAATCCACTCCATAGCCGTTCGCCATATAAATGTGGAACCGTAACGCGTCGTGCGAATCTTTGGAATATCCACAACATAGAGGTGGAAACCAAGTCTACGCCTAGTCACTCTGTGATGGAAAGGGGAAAGCGGAATTTAATCGTGTAATTCCATTGTTCACTCTCCGTGATATATCCTAGTGTAAAATATCGATAAGCTAGCAACTTTACGGCGGCGTTCAAGGCTCTGCAGCTTCGCCTCCACTAATTCCAAGGCACCTATAAGCTTCTTGACACGGTTGTCAATTGAATCCAGGGTGGCCAGTTGGTATGTAGCAGAGCCATCCTAAACGTGGCAGCAATACTCCATGCACGACCGGACTTGTGCTTGGTACAGCTGAAGCAACTGTCCCTATCTGCCGAGATAGGGAGATAGGGTTTTCAGGAGAGACTGCGGGCTCGACGGCAAGACCAGGGTACGGCGGGCGTCCGGGCCAAGCACTCCGCCAGTTATACGTCTTCACGGGCGTCTCTGGCGGACCCGGACTTGAGTATGGACTCGCCGGAGTTTGTAGTTAGCTGCAGGGACAAACACTTTTATCTGCCCCAACAGCATGTGACCGGAGCGTTTCTCGCGCAGCTAGCGCGTCTTAGTAGCGGTCTAGTTGATGGCTTGAGGCGAGGAGACGCGCGGGGCACGTGAGTTGCCCTTGAAGTCGGTGGCTATGTCCGGACATTGATGCAGGACACTGCCACTTGGCATCTCCGGCACTAGCCCCGAGAGCTAGTAGAGGATGAGCTAGGCATCTTCTGGTCCCTCCGGCCGCGTAGGAATTTGGCGTGACGCCGTTCATTCGGCGTCGGGAAGTGAGCGTGGCTTACAGCTCCGCAACCAATGAGGAGATTTGGTAGTCGGCTTAGAGCCGGCGGCTCAGCGATGGCAACCATTAGTCTTGCGGAGCGCAACGGGACCTGTCTGACCTAATGCAAGCTCGCTTGCACAAGTCATGGTGACCTTCCCGCATAACCTAGAGGTTGTTAGGGATGTGCACTATAAACCAAACTTATGTAGAAAGATATGGGACTGTCTCGGTGTGAAGTAACGCCTCACCCTAGAAAGGTTCCTTGCTGCATGTTTGGCCATGGATTCAATGTACCTGGTCCATTCCAAGAAGCTGCAGACAGTCGGTTTTTGATATGGATATATCACGAAAAGTCGGGAGTCAGCTCAAAGGGCCTCCGTTTTATGGAGAATAAACACGCCTGCGTAACGGCTAACCATGGACTCGCGACAAGACTGGATTTCCTCTCCACTGACCCTTGCTTTGGTCAAGTACCTATCTACAACTGTGTTGTCATCAGCATACGCAAAGGTACCTGAAATTAACATATCATTGATATGCAGCAGAAAAAGAGTTGCAGACAGTACGGAACCCTGAGGAATCTATCGCCATATGTTCGGAAGAGTAGCCTTCTAAGACCACTGGAATCGAACGTTCGCTCAAGAAATCCGAGATCCAATTGCAAAGGCTCGCGTGCCAGGCCCTGTCAAAGGCTTTACAAATATCCAAAGAAACTGTAAGTGCTTCGCCTTGCTTTTCTATAGCCTTGCTCCATATGTCACAGGCATACACAAGAAGATCCCCAGTAGATCGCCCTCGTCGGAATCTAGGGGGACTGGTGCTGGCGACCACTGAGGAGGTCGATGTCTTCAACTGGAGACAGTTGTTGAATACACGTTCCAGTCTTGAAGAGTATGGAAGTGACTGAGATAGGTCTATAGTTGACAGAGTCAACTGTGCTTCTCTTTTTCGGCACAGGTTGCACGTTTGCAGGCTTCCACGACTTGGGAACTACACCAGTCTCAAGTGAGAGGCAGTACAGACGTAGGCGTGTGAGAACAGAAGACAACTCAGACGCAGTTACGTAGGACTAGTGCTGGAATTCCATCTGGCCCGCTAGCTTCATTCACCTCTAGATTCAGAACTAGGCGAACTCTTTGCAAAGAGTGATGCAAAAAGATTTGCCTTGTCTTCTACAGTGTAGGCTAGAATTTATTTCTGGCGACGCCAAAAATTAATTTCTGGCGTCGCCATTTTCACTACGCATACACAATAGGGAAGCGTGCGCGTGTTTACGATTGGAGCGCGTGATCGAACTGATAAAAGTTTAATTACTATACAAAATACGTTATTTTATTTTTTCCTTTGAAAAAGTATTTGTACAACGGTTTTTATAAAAACAACCACCGTTATACAAATTCGTTTTAGCCGCCGGTTGGTCTATTATCCGCGCTCATATGTAGGGAATTAAATGTACGGTACGAATATGTGCATTTGCAGTAATAAAAAAAGTGAGCAGCATATCGCACTGTTATTACAATAGTGTTGTAACTCAAAATATGTTAAATTCAGGATTATGCTACAGCTGAATGTAAAATTTGATTCTCTTCAAGTCAATAAAACCGTCGTTTGAGTATTGCAAGAAACAATTGAAATATATGTATTTAACTCAAAATGAGAAAATTTTTTTTGTGAGCTATTTCTGGACAAAACAGCTTACTAAAAAATACGAAATTATTTTTCCCTTTTATTTTTAAATGTAATATTTCGGAAGTAGGAAACTGTTTAGATGTCTGTGATAAACTTTGAACTACATATATATAAGTTTTAACAATATTTCTCGGCAAATGAGTAATTACTTTTTCATTGATCGTGCGTGCGTGCGTGCATGCGTGCGAGCATGCGTGCGTGTGTGAAGTTCTTCCGTCTTCTCATAGGATTAGAGATGTTTTATATTCGAACCAAGCCAGACACTTTCGAATACCTCTTCAGAGTCCGTGTTGCTGGGCCGAGCGTCACGAGCCAGAAGAGCTCGGTCGGCGTCCCGCCGCGCTGCACCTCCCCCGCCACATCTATACGTACCAGCAAGGTATTTATGAATTCTGTACTTACGTGAGAGGTAAAGCACCTCAAGTCCATATTTTGGAATTTAGATGTTTTCACAAATATTGCTTTAGAATTTGGAATGCTAAAAATCACGCAATGGTAAAAGACCTAAGTCCTATTGTCGTTTGTTTTTTATTTACACTGAACTGCCACCGTGGCCGAACGATTACCACGCTGGACTGCCACGCAGAGGTCCCGGGTTCGATTCCCGTGCTGGGGGAAATATTCGTATGTCTTACATCTATTTCTCTCGTGAGTTTGGGTGTAATTTGTGGTTGTCTATGTGTATGTCCATGGCACCCGCGATACAGGGTTTCCCTAGTGCTGGGCCATGAGTGTGCACTATAGAGTGCGTTATTATTTAACATATTTTAGGTTCCCGACCTTTAAATTGATTTTCAGTGCCTAAGTAAGAGATTAAACGCTCTGTAGTAAAAATATAACTATTTGGCAGTTAAGATTCTTTACCTAGAGATATGTCGCACACAATTAGACAATTTGAAAAATACTGAATGTAAACAATTTTATGTACAGTCTCGTTTACAAATGGATAATTAAGTATGAGGTATAAATAAAAATAATCATATTATTCGCAATGACATCCATTCAGTTAATTTAAAATTTTCAATTGGCAATTTTGAGTTACGACAGTATTTGATTTAATGTGCGATGTAAGTAAATCTATTTCATCCTCTGTTAGTCTATGATTAAGGCTTTGAAAATGGGTTCTTGTAAGAACAAGATCTTACTTCGAATTCGACTACAGGGAACATTGATGACAGGGAACGAATTAGGCATTCCTTAAACTTAGTTAAGTTGAACTTTCGTTAAGTTAAATGAACCGTTGTTCATAAATAGAATAGTCGGTATCTTTTAGCGGCTACAAAATTACTGCTTGATGACGGAAGTCATGTACTGTTGTTTCCTTTTATTTTTTCCTTTAATTAAAAAGGCATAGGTTTATAACCATACAGCCAAGTCTAGGCGAATTTTTTCTTCGAAATTGACAAACAGAATTGAACCTACTCGGAATTGGAACTCTTGTACCCTTCATTCGGATATGATGACCAATGGGCGGAAAATGTGTTATACAAATATACATACATGTATAGATATAGTACAAGGAGCGACATAAAGTTAAAACCACCAAATATTAATTAATTACTTTTTTCGAATTCCGGATGTTCGGACGAAAGAAATTCCTCTCTATAATATATCTAAGAAGATAAATAGCCATTTTTCGTCTTGTTTAAGCGTCCAGCAGTGTTTTTTTTATAAAAAGTATTAAAATTATCTAGTGTGAACATTTTCCTCTTAAAATAGTTACATGTCTGCTAGTGGTTCGAAAATAAAATATTTTAGAGTGCTATCACTATTCTCATGCAAACTAATATATTAAAATTCCTCTAAAAATCCCTGGTAAATAAAATTTAATTATTTTTCTTTTCTTAAGTTTTACTAGCAAATGTATAGGTAGCCATTCCGTCAATATGCGGTATCTAAAGCTGGGGAAGTGCGAAAAATGACTATTCTCGTTACTTCATTATTCTATTTTGGGAAAAGGTCCATATCATAAAAATACCATTTCCGGTAATTCGGAATTCGAAACGGTGATTAATTAATATTTGGTGGTTTTAACAACTCTATGTCGCTCCTTGTAGCTATATCCATACATGTATCTATATATTATGTGGAACACCTTTTTCCGACCATTGATGATGACCAACCAAAGCCGAAGCTTAATGCCTATAAAATATTTGACTGAAGTCTTAACATATACCTACCTATACTAAAAAAACTTTCATGCAACTGTACATCTTGCGGTACTTGCCGTCAATTAACTGTAAAATCGTCAAAGTCGGCCACTAGAAGGTAGCACCACTCTAGAATACAAAACCTAGATCAGTAAAGAAGTACTATAAAGTGCAAGTAACTTTTCCCTACAGATCCATGTATTTAGTGGCATCAGAAAGCAGTGCAGTAGAGAGCGACGCTCCTTGGGATGAACAGCCTAGTTCTGAGAACTCGTGAGTACAAGAGCAGCTGCACTAGTGGCACTTTAGTAGAGCTCCTTGTGAAAGAGTTCGTCCAGGGAAGTACTTTACCTTACCAAATGCTGCCGCCAAGCATTGATACGTGAGTGAGCATTAATACGTTCCGGTTTTGAAGGGTACGGGTGAATTACACGCACGTGGAACTTGTCAACTTATGTCTCAGGGTGACGAGCGCAGTGGCGGTGCCACTCAGTTCTTTGAAATTTTAAAGCTCCGAGTGGCACTGCAACTGTTATGGACTGGCGTGTAGCTTACCATCAGGCATACGACTTGTTCGTCCCGTCACTTGATATTATATAAACACTAAAAAAATTTCAATAATACTTCTTATTTAGTTTGTTTTATTGTTAAGCAAAATCAGCGTAATTGACATTTTCGAACAAAAAATCTTTATATGACAATATCTCGAAAGTTGTCAAATTGCACATACGTTACTTGGGACAAGGGATATATATACAATTCAATTCAAGGGCATATATACATATACGTTCACCTGTTCATACATTTCTGAAACTCGTCGAGTGCTTTCAACGCACATAAGAGTTCATACTAATGCCTGTTAGTGCTGCTATGTTCCACTTTCCCTTTCTATACCTCCAATGAACACTACACCAACTTAATTTTTTGGACCTATTCTGTTTTTATTTCTTTCTTTCACAAAATTAGTTTTGTTTTTTCGATTTTTTTGTTTCTTTTTTTTTCCACAATATTCGGGGAGCATAATATTAGTAAATAAATATGGCTGTATACAAAAATAACAAAAAATTGACCAAAAAATAAAGTTGGCGTAGAGTTCATTGGAGTTATCATTTTGATTGTGTACAAATTTGTTTAACTAAAAACATATTCACGACCAACTATTAAACTCGAATGAAAAGGTTGAAAATACCTTATAGGTACCTACAACCCTGTTCGCGTTTTTCATGAATGAGACTTAACTAGATCAATTCTACACTCTAAAAACTCGGTTATGTCATCGGAATTACTAAAACCGACCGATTTTAACGACGCCATTATGCATAAGTCTGTGCATTATACTTCCATTATTAGCAATAAATTTATTTACACATCATATTATGACAAGTAAATAATCCCTCTTATTAGGGTAATTGTTTCAATAGAAAACAAACCAATAATCTAATTACTTTGTACTCGTTTTTGCGCAAACTCAGGCACTAAGCGAAGTCCTGGCGAAAGTTCGAAAAACAATGCCGGCCGGAACAATTACCTACATTTTTCTTTCTCGGTACGTCAATGTCAATGTAGAATCGACAATATGAAATGGCTGATTGCCTTTATACCCGGAAATTATTATAGATAGATTCACAATGCTTATTATATCCTGGCAATATTGCCTGAATTTAAGCATCGTGAATCAATCTTAATGAGCGTTCACTTCCCTGTCTTCCCTTTGATATGAATTTGTAGCTTAAGTATGCTGTCTCGCTAATAAAATATTGACAGATCATTAAACATTTATATATAAATTTAATTGTAGCATTGACCAACAAATAAATTTGTAGACTGGTCAATCATTTAAAATGATTCATCAGACATTCCTATAATCACGTAAACGCCTAATGAAAAAACATTTAAATAGCGTCTGGTTAATAAAATAAAAATACGTACATAGTGTGCATACATACATGTGTAATAAAAAGATTTAAAATTAAATATTTGAAAGATGCTATATAAGCTGTATATATAAATAAATGACGCAAACAATTTTTTTCTTCACCTTAAAATTGTCAAAATTGAGATAGTTGCCGATTGCCAGTTCACAGTCGATAATGGCAGTTTGAAGTGTTTCTCACTCTTGCTTTATCTTCAAAACTTATGTCATGTAACTCAAGATATTTATTTATGTTTATAATTATGTTGGATTTTTTTGCTGATCTAAGAGGTTAGACTTTAGGAACCGTTTGGTACATATCTCAGTATTTGATAATTTAGTGGATTGAATCCTTTTTGCTTAACTACGTCTATTTAAGTAATAAACATCCGTTGGCATATTTCGACTCATTCGAAGAACAGAGTCTGATGTGATTATACAGCGAAACGAGGATTAATACATAATCTTGATGTTGAAACTAAGGCCTATCTATAGGTGTTTTCTGAATTTTTATGTTATTTCATTTCGGAAATATAAAATCGAACAACGATCGATATTATATCCACAGCGATGAACGATAGAAATTCAGGCTCGTTTTCCAGATCTCTACTCACTCTACACTAGAAATCATACTCAAGTCCTTGCCATTAAGGTCGTATTTCCAGTGCTTGAAACCATAATCAAGTCCTGACTTGAGCATTGAGTAAAGTTCTGGAATACGACCCGTAGTGTCCTGAGAATAAGCAGTCTTACACATAGGTCTTTGTTCTACGGATGAGTCGATTTCATTTTTCTGTTGACTTTAAATTTACACCGATACCGAACTAATTTTGTTTATTAGATTAATTTGTTGGTTCAATTCTTTTTCTTTAATTTACCATTTTCTGTGTAAAGTTGTTTTGCTCGGCAGCAGTGTTATGCGTCTTGTCTTGACACCCTCGCTACGTTCAGGATTGTTACTTTGAACCTTCAATCTTTAGTCAATACAAGCATTCGTGTCAACCGACAACTTTGCAGCCTTGCCTTACAAGTAACTATTTTTTCATTTCCGTACACAGAAGAGTCTCAAAAAAAGAACGTATTTTTGTTTTAGAGGATCGAAAAAAATTAAATTTTTAATAATTGGTTGAAATTTAAAATATAAGGCCACAAATTCGCGTTCTACAATGATATTATAGCGTTCCATTTTAAAACATATCGCCGGCAATGTTGTGTACATACAAAAAAATATGAACAAATAAAGGTCTATCCAGACATATCTGGGCCGTGGACGGTCCGTGCTCCGTCAGGTGCTCAAAAAATATCGTTGTGTATATTTTGTATGAACTCGTTCACACATGTCCGTGTCCGGGCCGGGGCCGGGGCCGGGACGGGCCCGCAGTTCATAGAAACTAGCACGCCCCGGATATGTGTGGCTAGTCCTTTTAATAGAGTTTCAATAACGCAATCAAATATTTTGCAGAGCTGTAGGTGGTCGCAAAGACGATACGGCTAGAATTCGAGCTGTAAGACCATTGTGCATTATGACTGCCACCGGTCATGCGCCGGCTGCACCCGTGCAGCATTCCGTTTTCGTCGTTGGTAAGTAATCAACATAGTCATAACAAAATAGATTCCGACCCAGTCAGCGTGGCGACTAATACTTTTATTCCCGTCTGCTACCACTCAGTGGTGACTGGCCCCATGTGTGGCAGTTTCGTATGTATATTTTTTCTTTAATTTAGGAGCAGGCAGCGGAGCTGAAGTGGAAGGGGCATGCAAAGTGGTGAAGCATGAGAAGAAACGATCGCGACCCAAGACTGCCCGGCCCAGACGGAATAGGTAATTTTAAAAGATCCACCCAAAAACGAAGGGTAGAGAATCCTGTTTGCAAAGGATAAAGTTAGCAGAATATTATAGATTCTTTCAAATTCTGTCCCCAATTTCTACCTGTCTGCTTGTCAGTATACATCAAGGACCGTTGACATGAAATAATTTTGCCATACCCCATTCCACCTGCTATTCACCGAAAAAAGGCATCGGGAGATCCGTATGCTGGGGTTCCACCCCCAAGTTATGAACAAGCCAAAGATATATATATATATATAATATATATATATATATAAGCGTATAAATATATAAGCGTTTTCACGTATGGCGTATTGCATTGGAGTGGAATTCCCAGCATGCAAAGATTTAAATAGTACATTGACATAGTTTCTTGCAGGTTTGCACTGAACTCTAAAAAACAACCATAAAAAGGTACTAAAAATAAAACTAAAATAGAGTATCTCTAAAGTGATAATGTTATCGTTTGTTGCTACGCAGAGAAAATAAAATTGACGTCCTTTCATCTTTTTCAACACGTACATCCTGAAGATATTGCTTGTTTGTATCACCCAAAGCTGTTAAACTCATTCAGTTGTTTTTTTTTTTTCTTAATCGAAAACAATAAGTTAAAGCAGTCTCTTAATATCGTTCTATCTCCTAGAATATCTCCGATCCCCGAGCCGGGTAGCCCCCTCGAGCCGTGGGCGACAGCGTCACTATCGCAGTTATCCCGCCTTATCCGTTCCTCAAGCGCGTCCACCGCCTCGCTTCCTTCACGTTCTTCGCAGGAGTCTTCGCCAGCCAAGAGATATTAAATTAGCTGAGCTCACTAGCTAATGAGAACGAACATGTAAACTCAAATTGAACTGGGGTGAAACGGACCTTATGGGTGAATAGGGATAATTTTTTTCAAAATAAACATGGCTACTCTGAATAACACATTTCTGAAATTGCAAACTTGAATTAAACACATTATTGCGTTGCATCCCTGTTCACTCGAAGAGATCCGCCAGTTTACAATCTGCATACTAAATCTACGGTCTTTTCAAACTGAAATTTATCATTTATGACCTACGTTAATGAAGTTGTCCATGGGCAGAAGCACTAGGTGGTCCGGTCACAGAGGATCACATCTGATGTAGTGTCACGGGATGCCACAAGAGATGGCACTCGTGTTTCCTAGAGCTTTAGTTTGTGTGTATAGAATATTGACTGACAAATCCGTGGCACCAACCCATAGGATTGATGAGAAATGGAAAAAATCTGCTATCTCTTCATTTAACCAGAATCAACAACATACATTACAGGGTGATTTGTAATTTGTAAAATACTAACAACTTCGCAGGTCTATATCACTATCATAATCTTTTGTTCCATTACTTAAATTTTTGCACGGGTGATAATAATAGGTAATAATGTGCAAAATACATGAGCGCGGGTGCCTGTCGTTGGGGACGACTCTTGCACGGTGTCCGGTAGCACAACAAAAACTTAAAACATTATATTTGGCAAATTTATTCTTTTTGTGAAAAAGCCACGGTACAAAAGTTATGTTGTGAGTAATAGAGTTCTGGGAAGATTTTTCAAAATTTAGTTTACCACAATGTATAATGATCTACTTTACCTATCATCACGTTTTGGTCCATGATTTATCAGACAATCTATGATGTTTTACAAAAATAAATAATGTTAATGTATGAATACTGTTAAATAGTATAGATATATCGCGTATGATAAAAATAAACAGCGTTAGGAAAGCTAGTTCTAATCTATAAATGAAACGTCCAATTATATTCGAAAAAGGTTTATTACGAATGCCTTTCAACCACTGCGAAATGAGTAAAAACAAAAGTAACAAACAGAAACACGTTTAAAATAAATTTAAAAAATGTATCTTTTTGTAGTTTTATTGGCATAAGTTAATGATGAAATTTTGTAAACAAAATAAACATGTTCCTTGAAGGACTAATTTTGGTTTAAAAACACTGGGGGCCTACCATAACGTTTCCAAAAACAATCTTATTTCAATGTAAGCTTAAAGTAAGATTATTATAATATTACTCATATTGGTACCATGATAAACCTGTCAACAAAGTAATGTATTATTGCTAAAGTGATTGAAAGAACGAATGATTTCCCAATATTGTCCGTTCCTTACTAAAATAGGAAAGAAATAACGCTATATGAGCTATATAATGCCATCTCTTTATTTTTTGATTTTCCAAATCGTCTTATCGTAGTATAATATTTAAGTACTTAATGTTATTTACATTCAGAGAATTTTATTTGTTAAAAAAAGATAAACATGTAATAGTAAAATCCATTAAAATTACTTTGTATTCAATTATTTTTTCGCATTTTCATGAAGAGAAATTAATAAAACAAGTGAGTGTTGAATCGTCACGTTATGAATTTGGAATTACAGTGTAGTGTCAACTGTTAGTGTCGCCAAGGAGCATGTAGATGTCGCTGTCATAATTTTACGACATAAACATGGCGTATTTTTGAAATTATTTCCTATGTACTATTAAATAAAAAAAAACAAAATATTGAAGAGATACATGTAAATAAATAAGTTTAACTTAAGTTTTCATCATTACAAATCAATATTAAGACAATAAAACTGAAAATAATATTGTTTCCATTGCATCCGTGTAACTATTTTAAGATTGCTAAATTTGACATAACAATATTACTTTATTAAAGTCGCGTCATAGTACGAACCGTGTGAATAATCACAAAGCTGCCAATAAAACATCATAGTTTTAACATTATAATAAGCTTACTTTAAGCGCGTTATGGTAAGAAAAGTCAGTGTAAGGTTAAAAAGGTTGTGGCAGGCCCCCTGATCCATTCATAATACAGACACAAGTTAAAAATTTATGTTTTTGTGTTTAGGATAAGCATTACTTACAAAATATTTAAGATATACGACGAATTTCGAAAGTAAAGCGTTAAGGGCTTTTTTCTTTAAGCGCCCTACTATATTTATAATAGGTCGGATAAATTAGATAGAGCAACAGAATTAGGAAGATTTATTTTTTAATAGCATTGCATATCGGTGATTTTCAAGAATAGAGTTCCGAATAAAAATCATATGTTATATATTACTAGACATCAGAACAAGCATAGTATATTTACGTTAACTTCAAGTAATACATCTAGAGTGCATAAAACCTTCCGCTGAAACCCCGGAATGATTTCAAAACAAGAGGCAAATAATCAAAACAAAATGGTTCTAAGTGCACTATTTACACAAAAAAATATAGAACAAAACAACATACAAACAATATTCCGGCATTTCAAAGGGGGTATTACGCACTCTATGGGTGTTATTTCCTGGAAGTTCAGGTAAACGAAGTCTACTTAATACAAAGCTGTATTCAAGATTATATTGAAAATACCAGAGTATTAAATTGTTTATGATAATCACGTGACAACATTGGTCAAGGTATAATACTACCAGGTATTTTGAGATATTCCCAATATTCTAGAAAACTATCGATATTTTTTTCAAAATATATGTAAATATTTCAGATTACAAAACAATAGGCAGATGTAGTGCGACGAACACGAGAGTGAAGTCACTAAAGCAAATACAAATCGCAAAAGCGAATACAATCTCGCGTCAAGGGACGACTGTATGTGCGTCACTAGTGTTTGTTATTTTATGTTTAAAAATGACGTCTTGTGTCTTTTAACATTGCAAAAGTTGTTCCCAAAAACAAAAAAAAAAGAATGTGGAATATCTTTTCACAGGTTTTTTGGGATTCACTCCAAACACAAAACATCGAGACGGAAATTCGTGTGTGTTGCCAGTTTATATCGAAATGGGTTTCCTTAAATTTGGTAAATATGCATGGATCATAGGAGCATTGATTAATTTATACTTTTATATAGAAATTAAATAATGCGTGCATATTACATGCAGGTGGGTCCATCTACAGCGGTCAAAATTTTTTTTTAGATAACTCGGATTTACCTAAATAATTCTCAAACTAATCTCTAATAGTAATAGCCATAGTATACACAAAAGAAAATGTTCAAAAACAATTGAAATTTTAGCTTTTACAATTATATGGACGTCGGGTCCGCGCTAAAAAGTGTCCGCACTTGTAAGGCGCTAAAATCGTATACAGAGCGCGACACTCCGCTTTAGTCTTCATTTGTTCTACTGACAGCGCGATACTGCGATGACATTACAATTTAAATTTCGAATAGGTTGACTTGGGACATTTTTTTCGTGGTTTTTGTATTAGACCCGTCGTCCATTTATTTGTAAGTCCCCTAGTTAGCCACCCTTAGAGGTGGAATATTTTCTTCAACTTTAAATGGGACCACATCTGAGGTACCCTCTTTCCAACAAAAAGAATAGTCATCAAAATCCGTTCACAAATGCCGTTGCCGCCAAATGAGTTACCGCGTAACATACATACAAAAAAAAACATACAGACGAATTGAGAACCTGCTTTTTTGAAGTCGGTTAAAAACTGCGGGAGTTTTTTCGCTGCATCTGGCAATCTTACATGCACACAGATGCGTATGCCCCTAATAGTCTAGCCTTTCCTGGTTTTCACGCAGACAGTAAATGAAAAGCTGCTTCACCTCTCTTGCTGCGTACGCTCCATCTGCCTATTGTTTTGAAATCCGAGGCAAATATGTGCCGGTTCTCACTACGAAGTCGATTTCATTACTTTCGTGTGCACCATATTCCTAGCTCCGCCCTGTCGGGTAGAGGGCCAAAAAATGGGGGAACCGACATCAGGGGAACATGGCGCGAACCGTTTAATGCAACTAGAGTTGAAAACGAAGCTCTATATTCTCCAATTTTTACAACTGAAGAGACCACGGAAATAATGATTAGGCACCTAAATACATGTTTTGGCATAATACCGCCATCTTGTGTGTGACGTTAACATGTAGCCTTGAGGTTTATTAGCCTGATTTAGACCTTACTAGGTTCTTAGAAACCTAATTAGGTTCTTTCTCTAGTCACCACGGCTAGGGTTGCCTGGAAGAGATCTCTCCTAGACATAAGCTCACCTTTGTATATCGTCGGAGATAAACATTAGATTATGAGTTTCCATTTTGGTACCCAATTTAGTGGCCAAATCAAACCCGCGTAAATGTCGTGGCAACCAAATTAATGTGATTTACGGGAATCTATTGTTATCAGTCCGTAGACAACATAAATTAATGCTTACTGGGCAAAAATGGAAATGGCCATTGAAATCCCTCTCCTGTGAAATTTGGTTTGGTGCAGATACGCGCTTGTCCAGTCTTTTCTTTGTGCAATAAACAATTATTATTAGGCTCAATTTTCTAAAAATTTGCTTTTACGTTTAAGCACTCAAGGTCATAACCCATTTTGGGGATACGTACCTTACATACGTATCTTACTTAGAATAGAATATTTTTTGCACTTAACGGTATGCGTTTGAATGACGTCTACCGTGGACCTGCACGAAATTATTATTAATTAAGTTACAAATTATAACACAAGAACACAACTAGTTGGGCATATTAGTTGGTCCATAAGTACGTACAACGCGCAATTTAATTGCCCAGCTATATATAAACCAGATGACGCATTAATGCGGTCCGCGAGGGCTTTCTTTGGGACTTGTGACTGGTTGGGAGTAGGAGTTTTGTTTTAGCACTGATTCTTTTAAATTAGGTTGGTGGAGAGGGGGAACAGCGAAGATGGTAAGTCGATTTTGTATGGCGGCCACTGGTAGAACCTGACCAAGATTCTTGACAACTTTTGTTTGAGAGTCATGTGAGCATCTCTGATGCTTTGGCCGAGCCCCTCTGTCTTAACTGATGCGGAGAACATAACTAAGATTTGACTACATGGAAGTAAGTTTGACTTACATAGGTTTTTTTTTAGTTGTGAATATGGATTAGGTACTAACGTTTCACAAATGTATTTCAGCACTAGATTTATTTCAAGTAGCCTTTGCGCGTGTTTTTTTGACCAATATTTATCTTCCGAATTAAAAATGTTTTTCCTTAATATTTATTCACCTCCAGTGACTGACCATTCTTTCCATGGACTCTTCAACCGAGTTCTAAAAATAAGTTCTTGTCCATTACAAATGTTAACGTATAATCACACGTTAACACCATTAAAATCAGCCCAATAGTTTGAAGTAAATAGTAATATGTAAACGCATTTAGATGCAGTGTGGTCTCGATTCTGTAGAGCAGTTTATACTTAGTTGTTCATCCTACAATCGTCTTCTAAGTGTCGTTAAGACAAATTTTGCTAAGAGCAACGTATTTTTTATTCAGCCCTTTACATTTTGTGCTGTAACTTTCATCGAAAATATATAAAAAATATACGAGAATTCTGTCTTCGGAACGAAAAAAGGCTCAACTAAATTTCTATTAAAATTGAGTTCTACCAAATTATTTGGAGTATTGAATCTCAATAATTCTTGGGTAAGCTCAAAAGGCACAAATGACATCAATAATTCGATTCCAAAAGTCATATTTGACATTTATGAAGTAAAAAACTCTTCAAAGGATTTTACTAAGTAATGTAAGGGAACTGCGATTTTTTTAAATGGCTAATTAAAATTTCTGCATAAAAAATATTATTTAACACAAAATAATTTAACTAGCAGCTGTAGAGCTTCTTGTGAAAGAGTTCATCCAGGGAAGTGCTGCCACCTTACCTATTTCTGCCGTTAAGCAGTTTGGAGCGTAGGGGTGATTGTGAAATTACAAGCGCATGGATGGGGCTTGTCAACTACTCAAGGTGACTGGCGCTGTGGCAGTGCCCCTTTTAAAGCTCAAATTGTCATGCATAGGCGTGTTCATTACACCCAGCGCAACACTGTTTCATTCTATCGCTTGATATCATTAGATAATAATTATTTTTATTAAAAAAAAAAAAACAATATATTGCATACTGAGATTGATAACGCCACTATTTTTTTTATTTTAATGCCCATCTTGAGAACACGAACTTTATAATGCAAAAACCCCCGTGTTCGTTGTTTGTCAAGAATTTGCTACATGACGTAATGACCTTAAGCTATGCTATATAAGGGGAACGGGCGTGGGAGACAGCGCAATACTGACATTTGGTAGTGACGTTGTAAAACAATTTACTAGTAGTAGTTACCGTGAAGGATATAGTAATTTTTTGGATAGTGTCATTTGCAGTGGTTTTGCATTAAGACTAATATAGTACAAGATTGCTGAGCCAGATCTACGCTGGTTAGTGGATAAGCTATAGAGTAATTTATCCCTTTATTTTCGAAGTTTAAAAGTAACTTTCATAGCATAATTTGTTTTTATGAATTGCTTTGTGACGATATTACATAATAAGAAATGTTAATTTATATGAAAAGATTATGAGAAATAGTGATACCAAACGAAATTCTCAAAAATACCTTTATTGTGGTAGGTGAAAATTTTAATTTTAGCTGAAAACCGCATTCAAAAATTTTCGTTGAGTAAGAAGTTGCAGATATCAAAATTTTCAGAACTTTAATTACTCATTACTCAAAATCAAAAATTTTGCTTTGTGTCACTGTCATGTTCAGTGTGCGATATTTTAACCTATTTATCTTCTAATAATTTGGAATTTGCTGTTTGTGCCTTTCTTTCTTCCAAGGGCAGAATAAGTGACGATGGTCCGCTTTTAAATGCTGATGAAAATCGTTACATCTTACTAAGTTAGAACAAAATGTCAATAGAGACGATATTATGGTATGACAAAAATACTGGTACTTTTTACGATGTCTTAAAAATAGTGATCCATAATTTTGTCTAGTCACGAAACCACACTAAAGAAAATCGACACGTATCCAACGTTACAGGATCAATCAATAGAATTTCCCTACGTAGTAATATGAAATAACGAAAAGCACACTTTTCACTATTTTATAAAGCTTTCGTCTCATACAATTGGCCCCACAAATAGCCGCACGACACAGTAATTATTATTTCCATTTGTTCAGTTGTTTATCACTTGGCTGAGCAATTTAGGTTATTTGTTTCATTTTAACAAGTAGTTTAATCTATTCATCAAATAGAAATGTAACAGTTACTACCATTAAAAATGACTAATATGAACACTCGTGGTAGCTTATCGAAACGAAAACTCAACAAAAATGTTTTGTTCTGCGTGTTCAGCCAATCGTGATGAGCAATCGAACAACAGTTGAGTAAACTGTGTAAATATTCATTCTATAGATTCTACAGGAGACTTACCAAGCCACCGCAGGTTTGTATACCACCTTTTTCCGTTCACTTATTGCCACCTTCTCTCGTTCTCATTTTCATAGAATTTTATAATTATCTTTCTCGTTATGTCTCGATAGATATTCCTTTTAAAAGACTTCACCTTTAACAGATCGACAACAAAAAGACAAGGAAAAAATCACAAGAGGGACACAGTTGTAACATATACAATGTATAAAATGCATTTGAGAAAAAAACAACAATATTGAAAAATAGGCACATGAAAATTGCAGGTTTTGTACCCTAGATTCATCCAGAAGTTGCCCGGAGGGACGAGCAGCGTGGACTGGCTGAGTCCCACAGCTGGACTGGGATATACGGCTGTGAAAAGCACATCCACAAAAATGCAAATGACAACAGTGGAAAAAACAATTTAAGTGGTCCAATATCTAATAAACATTTTAGAAGCATCAATGAAAATATGCCTATCTATTGCTAATGAGAAAATGATATCTAAAAATTCAACATGGAATAATCATGGCACAGAAATTATAAAAACCTGTTCACAAAAATAACATTAAAAATGCATTATGAAGAAACAGTCTTATAATATAGACACGTGATAAAATGCACAGTGTTAAAAATAATCACCAATGAAGAGATAATTGTAAAAAAAATCAGAAAAATAACACCAGAAATGCACATTGTATATGAGGACACTGTCGATGTTACTGAAATTTCGTCATTAGGGTGACTTACCTCTGGGTCTGTGAAGAGAAATTTTTATAAATAAAATGAACACACATAATCAATCAATATACACTTTATATCTTATTAATAATACAGTGAGTCGGGCGAGAAGCCGAGCGAACCGAGTTCAGAGAACAATGGGAATGTAGAATTTACATTACCTTTTGGTTTTTTTGCGTACATTTAAGACCTAATTCGTTAAAAAGCTAAACTTTTAAAAAATACATATGCCTAAGTATCTATCTCTTTTTCCCTAGTGAAGGTGTGAAAGAGAGGCGACGAACGTAATGATTCACAATACTAATCCTAACTTATAGCTAAAGTAGAATTCATATTATGATTTCGTTCAAGTTCAGAGTGCGATTTTAACTATTTCTCTACTGTGTTTAATAGTAAATACAACCGATATCTAGATATTTATTCCGTTTTTTTGAGATGGTTCAACAGCTATTCTTTTTATAGTCATGCTAAACTCTGACGACACGCCACGTGAAGGTGATGATACGGCGAGATGGAAAACTTGATTATGCAGATAGAAATATGTGAAACAGCTATGAACAGGACAGTGACAGCTAGGAAACAATTTTGTGTCATATTTTCGACGAAATAGTTTTTTTTGCTATAATATAAGTTTACAATTCTAATTTTATGGATGGGCGACCTAATCCAAATAACAGCTGTCAAACTGGCCCAACGAAATGTATAGTTAAAAGTCGCATTCAAAACCAGGATATTACACATGTATGCCTAAAAGCACATACCCTTACAAGGGGTGAATCGAAACTCAAGTGTGAATAGGGATTAAAAAGTGGAAGACCAATTATGACGACATGATGTTTTTTGAACACTTTCATATGCTCTGTAAAAGATTTTTAGCGATCTCAAGTGCGTTTTTGGGATGTGAAATGCACTAACAAATTTTGAATTTATTAAATATATCGGTCTAAAACGTTTAACCTACAATTTTCCCTATTCATCCTTGCGTTCCCATTGACCTTAACTCCCGGTAAAATACAGTGTACTATGCACTCATCAATTACAGTGGATTTACCTCGACTCCTTGCGGCGCAGCCGGCTCTCTACGCTTTCATTTCCCACCGGATCGAGGTATGTTCGAACTTAATGACAGTGTGGCTATTTAACACCTGGACAAACTGACATTTCAATCAATACACGGCAATGACACGTTACCATAAGTACACGTTAAAAACGCAGACAAGGATTTGAAAGTGAACGTTTAAGTTGCTATTGGTGAATCGTTGGTTTCGTACCTCCGAAGCGATCTCTGATTGGTGGCATTCCGTACCTAAAGTTCCTATTGGTTAATCCTTGTCGTACACATTAAAATATACACATAATAATAGACACGAATAGACCACACAGCCGTTTAAAAAAAAATGATTAGAGCAGTCGATTTAAAAGTAATCTCAAATCTCACAGTATTAAGATAATTTGACAATATTTAATTAGATGGTAACTCACAAGAAATAAACTTACTGATATGTGCGGAAAAATATCCTTTTGCATTATTTTTGATTGGTATTTCAGATCGCTCGCAATCTTCAGTTTCGGTGACGATATACGCTTTTTTTAATTATAGTACCGGCACGCTATGATGGCCGTTTTGACGTTTGTCCTGTCCGCTTATCAAGTTTCGTATTAATTCATAACTACGTTGAATGAGCTAATTGATGTACGCTGTTGTCAATAGTAACGTGCAGTAAAATTTATGGATGTATAATTTAAAAAAATGAAATCTAATACGATCGTCACTTATAAGATCGCTGTCCAGCACAACTTCTACCTCCGGCAAACTCGTGTCAAAGCTCAATGCTAAAAAAAAAAACAGTTTCGAATTGACGATATACTAAGTAATCGTTTCAAATCAATCAACTTTTTAATCAGCTACCCCTTGCAATACTAGTTATAAATCTAAAAACTTATGTGACTCGCATTCGATTATATTTTTTTCGATAATGGATTGCGATTTGACCTCACTATTGTAATCTGTCAAAAAGGCCATCATAGCGTGCCGGTACTGTAGTTCAAACAAATCATACAGGTTTAGAAATTATGCCAATCATCTGGACAACATTGCTTTCGAATCGTCAACATCCACCATATCTGCGAAATCGTTCGAATATACCAGCGAGACCTCAAATTTAAAAATACATAGTATTACAAAACAGTGTAAAACATTCTTGCAGCACAGATCAACTTTAGTTCGCAGAGGTTAAATATGTCAATAAATTAATTAAATATTACCACGAAGAGTGTGCTGAGATGGAAGTTTCTGCTAATTATGACCATGATTTTTTTTTACCAATTTTTTTCAGATGTTTTATGTAACAGTTTTTTGTTGTTTTTTTTACACAGTTTTTGTAATACCCATTGACTTTTTTTTTAATTTATTGTGAGTAGAATTTATAATACGATTACTATAGGACTCTTTACAATGGAAGAAATGAAAGTCGTCAGTTCCTCCCAATATATAAGTGCTACTTTTTAGATAAACAAAATTATCGTACTTAGGACAACCTATTTAAATAATTTAAAATCGTTTTAACAGAGCGTATTTTGGAGACCTGTATAGTGATCGTACTACTCTGAATGAACGTAATTCTTAGTATATTGTAAGAAGGTGGTCGCCACGCCGCCCTGCCGCTGGCCGCTCTGCAATCAGACAAACAAACATGGCAACAGCGTACTATATACCGACGCCGGAATCCCCCTAGCGCTGCATCTAACTCCAAACCTTTAGCTACTACTTTGAAAACATAAATATTATGATAGCTTATAAAAATATACTACATTGTGACAATTCTGAGACTCAATGCCAATGTAATAAGAGTTAAAACAACAATTCGACATGTACATTGCAGCACTTGACTATTTATAAAACTGTAAAAGATATAATACATTGACATGGCGTCCGCTTCGTTTTACTAAAACCCAATTAGTTTGACAGCAAAATTGGTGACTGCTTTACTAGTTGGGTCGGTATTTATTTTTATTTTCGAGGCTGGGAGATCTAGCGGAGTTACCTGAATTGAATTATATAAATAAATAACGCACACACTCATAGCCCCGTAACTAGGGAAACCCTGTATCGCGAGGCCCGTAATTAGGGAAACCGCTATCGCGAGAGCCATGGACGACTATTCACCTGAGCAGGGCAATAACGGACTCGCTACTAACTCCACTGAGGTATTGACGCTTTCTGCTCCTGTTATGGATAGATCCGTCGCTTACCACCAGACGCACGACTTGTTTGTATGATATTAAAAAAAATACGGTGGTATTTACTGAAGAATATTTGGCGGGTTAGAAATTTTTCTTCATATTCAAATTGAGATTTTTTTACTATGTTGCGTTTCTTTTACATGTTATTTCCCTTTTTGCTATCGGGGGAAGTTTCATGGGGTAAAATAATAATAATAACGCACACACTCACAGCCCCGCACTAGGGAAACCCTTTATCGCGGGTGCCATGGACACACACCTAGACAACCACAAATTACACCCTAACTCACGAGAGAAATAAATAAAGGCCATACAAATATTTCTCCCTGCCCGGAATCGAACCCGACCGGATCTCTACGTGTCAGATGGTAACCGTGCGGCCACGGAGGCAGCGATTGAATGTTTCGAACACATTTGAGACTCAAATAGTGTTGTACAGAATAGTGTCGAGGAAACGGGACCAGCTCCCCGAAAGCCGGCTTTCTGTGCAAAAGGCCCACGAATTAATGTGATTAAGATATTTGAAATAAATATTGTAAATAATAATTATATTCAAATGTACGATGATAAATTAATGTATACAAAGAGCAACTCAGGGGAATCTATCTTCTTGAATCTATCTAGAATTGGTAAATTGAATGGTGAGACCCGAGATGCGTTTGATTATGATTTATTAATATGAGAGAGCTTAAAATTAACCTCAAGATCGGACTTTAACCTGTTTATAAATACGAGTGTTATGATCTTATAACATAAGGTCGAAATCGCATTTGCGATATATATTATATATCGGCGGTAACCACTGCTCATCAGGTAGATTGTCATATAGGTTGTCAGTTACGCCGGGTACTCACTAGCAAGCTGTAACTGTAACGTGCAGATACAGTAACGACGTTCGAGTGTGCACGCTTGAAACAGTCTTCAATTAGACGGCTCACTGCGAACCGCACGCATACCACTCGCGGCAAGCTGGCGAACCACGGTTACAGTTACAGCTCGCTAGTGAGTACCCGCCTTAAGTATACTGTTGAATAGAAGATATTCACGTTCATGTGCGCCTGACGCGGAGAGCAAACGCACACTCGGCAACTTTTTCATTTTTTTTATTGGACTGTGATTCTCGACTTTACAAGGAACGGCATTTCGATAAATTCAAAACTTTTTTTATAAAAAGAAACCGACCTCAAAAGTTAGTGGAATGAAATCTATTTGCCAAGTTACCGGAAAGTGCGCGAAACCGGATTCATTCCCTAGTTTGCCACCTTTAGAGGTGGAATATTTCCTCCAATAATTAAATGGGATCAATAAGGAAAGCGGGTACCTACCTCAGTACCCGCTTTCCAACAAAAAAAGAATCATCAAAATCGGTTCTCAAATGCCGATGGCGTTACCGTGTAACATACATACAAAAAATGTACTATCGAATTCAGAACCACCTAAAAAGTTATCGTTTTTTGATTGGCCTTTAAATGATCCGAGTAAAAGCGAAACACGCACTCTTTTCGCACATATCGCTTGGACGCGAAGCGTATTCGTAGCGATCTGAACTTTTTTATAATAATATAAAAAAAAAAGAAACATACATAGGAAAAACATATAATGATATAATAGGAGGGACAAAAAAAAAGAACACTTTTTTGGCACTTAAATCATCTTGTGGTCTTTTTACTGTAAAAGTAGTTTGTCGCTCCTGTTAGGTAGCCTACAAAGGGCTTTAATCTTTTTCCCTTCCCATTAATAACATGCAGTAAAGTGTGTGTTAACTGTATCATCAACCCTGTCAATCTCAAGTTTCAGTAAAACGCACCCGAATTGTCACTTTTCAAAATCACTAAAAATCAATCATGCAAACTGAAAAAGAACTGTCAATTAACACATGCATGTGACAATTTTACATATAAATAAATAAATTTCCTGTAAAGTAAAGGATTAATATTTACATCTTTATGTAAATACATTATAATATTATGTTTAACCGTGAACACAAGTTTTGACAAATAATTTCACTTTCAAATAAATGGAACATGCAACAATTGTATGTAATAAATGAAACAATTGCATGGTACGAAGGACCACATACTTCGACTTCATAAAAATAATATTAAGGTAAAAAAACGCCATCATATATGATCATGAATAGTATACCCAGTATTTATTAAACTATTTCTATAAAAGCGTAACTATAGAAAGCGACTACTCTTTAATAATATCGATGTTCTTAAACTAGTAAATGTTACACATTTTTATATTATCAACAGTAAATTCGTTAGTGCAGCTTCCTAAATTAAATTAACCCCTAGCAAAAAAAAAACATTTTTATCTACACACGTAACACATCCGACCACCGAAAAGCTTGAGAAGAACGTTCATGATTTCATTCCTCTCGCCCCGCTTTACGCAGGACGATGATTGGTCAAGAGCGTCCCTCTCCCGCGACCTTGACAGGTCTCTGCGGAAACCTCAAACCTCCACCAAATCGCAGAGAAAACCAGATGTCTTTAAAGAACCAATAGGGTTTAGTAATTTTAACAGTACTCTCTCACACGATTTCAGCCGAGTCCCCTAAAGCATCACAACCAGTGTGAGAACAGCTTTAATGAAAATAACCAAATTCTATTAGTAATTTAAATACAGCTGTTCTCACTTCTCCGTTTTGGTGGACGACGGGCCTTTTGAAATTAAGTGTACTTACATTGTTTACTGTTGTTGATGATCACCGCCCTGCTGTGGAGGGTAGTACCCGTAGCCTGGGTACATACCGCCTGCGTAGCCCATGTACTGGTTGGAGTATTGCGCGTTCGCCATCATGGGGCTTGGAGCGGAGGTTGAAGATGGCGGTGTGGCCGACTGCTGACCTTGTGGAGTGGGTGGCTGGGGCTGGGAGGGGGGAGCTGGACCGCCCGACTGGCCTTGCTGCTGATGAGGAGTGGGTGTCTTTAAATTCGAAATGGACATCGTTTTCAATCTATACCAGTGTTTCTTCCTTCAATCAATCAACTGGCATATTCATTAGAAGCTAGGGCACGGGCGGAGGATATCAAATCGATGAGGAAAGTCGATCGACGTAGCATGAAACGTGCTGCTCGACTTTAGTCTTCTAGTGAATATACTGTTTGACACAGTAGACCTGTGCCAAATAGAAGTAACATTAGGGATAAGCACCTTGAGCTTGATCTGCTGCTCGATGGCCTCGGCCTCCTTGAGCTTCCCGAGGGAGCGGTAGTACTCGGCCCACTGAGCGCTGTAGTCGGGCTGTGCAGGCGCAGCCGATGGCGGCGGGCCTCCGCCCGCGCCGCCGCTGGGCGGACCGCTGCCCGCGCTGCTCGGCGGACCGCCGCCGCCGCCGCCGCCGCCCGGCGGAGCAGATGCGGCTGTAGGAGGAAGCTCGGTATTTCAAATGGACGGACCAACAGACGAAAATATCTGCCCTATGTCCGAAAGGAACCCAGACAGCTGGACATTACTCTGGATTTTGATAGAATGTGTCGCGATCTGCCGTTTAAAAATCAATCTGAGAAGAAAATGCGAAAAAAAAAGGAACGAAAGCACTCAAAGCACAAACAAAGTGGACCCCATTAAGTGTGACACTAAAGTTTGGAATGTTCCTATTGTAAGTGCAATAGAGTGATTTTAAATCTCAAGTGTCAAGTTTGACGTTTCTTTTATTATACCAAGTAACGGGACAAACTAGTCGTGTTCCTGGTAGTAAGCGACATGCCTGTCCATAACAGTTGCAGAGCTTGCCAGTGCTTTAAATCAAAAGATCTGAGGGGCACTGCCACTGCGCTCGTCACCCTGTGATGTAAGTTGAAAAGTCCCATGTGTCTGTAATTTTACCAGAACCCTTGCCCTTCAAAACTACAACGCAGAAATGCTCACATTACTGCTTGGCGGCAGAAATAGGTAAGGTGGCAGTAGAACTACTGAACGAACTGTTTACAAGGAGCTCTACTGCTTGTACAACTTTGACATACACTTACCCTGTTGCTGTTTCGCCTGCTGCTCGATGGCCTCTGCCTCACGCATGAGCCCCAACGAACGGTAGTAGTCGATCCACTGCTGGGAGTAGTCGGGCTGGCCTGTCGTCGGGTTGATCTGCACTTGTGGCTAGATGCAACAAGCAAAGTCGCTAAATATCGAATACAAAAGATGGTGCCATGGAATTTTACAATTAGTGCCATCCTCATTTTTTTTTAAATATTTATTAAAAATTTGGTAACCCGACCACTTCTTCTATACCTAGTACCGTGTAATGTGTGTTCTCCGTTCAAGATTAAAATATTTAAATCAGTACAAAACATCTTTAAATTCAACATCAACACACAGTCCACGCTCCCAACATTGGTCCTTCGAGCCGGATATGAACCAGCGACCTATGGATCTACATTGACATTCTTCCTTTAGTCCACCAGAAAGTCAAGACTCATTCATCCTTTGTCTCTAATATGTAACATGAAGCGTTTTGCTTCCTACTTAGGAATGCGTATTTCATAGGAATAGAGATTTGAGAAAGAAGAGATTTGAAGACGGAGTAAAATGACATTTGTAGGGTTGCCAGTTTTCATAAAATTTTAAATAGTTACGTAGTTGTTGTCGATAGTTTTATCAATAGATTGTGAAAGAAGATAAAATTTTACCAAAAATGACTGAATTGTGAATGTTACGCCGTTCTAATGATTACTAATTGCGTTATTGCCTTCTTTATTTTCATTTTGACAGTTGGCCTATTAGTATCGAGATCAATTTTTATTAATATACATTTTAACAAGAATAGCCTGATTTGATTATCCATATTGAATTAAAATTAAAAACTTTGAAATATGTCTGCTCTTTGTGTTTTTCATAAACATAGTTCTATACGAATAGTGTATGTACGAATTTACAAAAATTGACAATTGAAATGAGCTCAATAATTGGATGAATAATGAGTTGAGGATGATTCAAATGAAACAAGTTCGGCTATTTATTCCATAGGCGTGACCCATATTCAGTCGATAGGCGATAGAATATTTATCGACTACAATCATTAGCAGCTCGTAAGCGGGCAACATTTGCGCAATAAACTGTCATTTTACTCCGTCTTCGAAAAAGTCTAATCTAACAATCTCTTTCCAAAACCTAAATTTTGGGTCTATCCAAAGCTAGAGTATATTAGAATAGTACTTTTTAAGACAATCGAGTACCATGAGTTTGTGGCCAAGTGCACGCACTTGGTATAAACTCATGGTCTATTTTACAATAAAAAAGAAGTGAAGGTGCAGAAAGTATTTTTGATTTGTATAAGTCAAAAAACTAAACATTTCAACTACCGGATTAGTCAGTATTATCTAACATTGACAGTTCAATTACCTGCTGTGGCGGTTGCTGCGGCTGTTGATGCCAGTGAGGATTGTAACCCCAAGCCTGGCCGCCTCCACCGCCGCCGCCGTAGTAGTCGCCGGCGCCGCCCCCGCTCGAGCCTCCATTGCCGCCCTCTGGGATGAAATTCACCGGCTGCGCCGACATATATTATTATTAAATGATTCTCGATCTGAGCAATTAAAGCTTTAATATCGCATGAAATGTAGTACGAAATTTAAAAGACTAATATTATTATTATTAATATAATTTCGTTTTAAGCAGCTCAATGTCCTCTTAACGACCGTGGAAAGGCGACCAGCTTCTTAAGGCCGACAAGTTTTTATATTTCATTTGTTGGTTTTGTCAATAAGAAAAGGTTAAAGGTAAAAGGGGAGTACTATATAATATTTTAACACGGAAGACAAAACGGTGTATCACTAATCATCAACCCAATTAAACGTCCTCTCAGGAGAGGGCTTACGCTATAATCCGCCACCCTAGTAAAAGGGATAGGGATTTCGAAAAAATCTCGAGAAACTTAAGAGGCGCGAGCCCGGATTTTTAACCACGGCCGGATTTTTTAATACCAGTAAAGCTCCTTGTGAAAGAGTTCGTCCAGGGACGTACTGCCATCTTACCTATTTCTGCCGCTAAGTAGTAATGTCAGCATTACTGTGTTCCGGTTTTGAAGGGTAAGGGTGCTGGTGAAATCACAGGCACATGAGATTTGTCAACTTATGTCTCAGGGTAACGGGCGCAGAGGCAGTGCCCCTCAGGTCTTTGCGATTTTAAGCTCTGCTGAGTGCCACTGCAACTGTTAGGGACAGGCGTGTAGCTTACCATCAGGTGCACGACTTCTTCGTCCCATCACTTGATATTATAAAAAAAGCCACTACCTGAGAGGTGATAGGTCTAACCATTATAACACCGCTTTTACCACTTATTATATCACATACATTGGACATTTATTCGCAATTCAGTTACAATTTAAGAACATAAAAATCTCCAGCATTCGGACAATGCCGTGGTTGTTCGTGAAGTAAGTTGTTAGCCTCACCATGCCAACTTTTTCGCAGATGATGCGCTTGCAGGCCTCGACAGCGTCGGGATGTCCGCGGATGTAGAAGGTGCGATTGTTGCGATCGCCGCCCTGCGCGCGCCGGTCCAGCTCGCAATGCGCGCCTGACGCCGCGTTTATCTGCTTTATCACCTCGCCGCCTGCCCAACACAGTCTCTTTTCATTCCCCTTTATTAAATCACTTTTGCCGAGGAAAATATCGATCGGTATCTACAGTCACAAAGTCACATGGATATCGTCCGTGATTTGTAGAAAGGGCGAAAGCGCTATTTCGAAATTTTTTTGGCTATTTTAAAAGATTTGCGTCGTGTTTTAAATTCAATTTTAAAACTTGAACATAATCAAAACAAAAATTTTAAAACAGGACGTAAATATTTTAAAACAGTCGTAAAAATGCTTCCCTGAAAAATTTTTGGAAATGACGAAATGAAAATGACTTTCGCCTTTTCTACAAAACACCGACGATGTACAGATAGATAATTCGTTTATTAGCTGAATCAGTTTTAATTTAAAAAAAAAAGGATAGGGAATGGACATTGCGAGAATGATCTGCGTACCAAGTCTGCTAATTTGTGTCGATCGAGTGTCAACGGCATGTTTTGCACGTTTGGTACTCTCGCCAACAGTTAAAAGTAGTTTGCTTGTCAGTAGCTAGCCATCGAGCTACTATTCAACTGCCATTGCAATTTTTCGGTATCCTGCAATGGCACGTCGTTGGCGTAGTCCACTAAATATATTGTAAGTGTCCACTAAGTATATTGAATTCGAAGATTAAATTGTTGCATTCGAGGTTAAAATTAAGATATGCATAGTAATTTCCATTGTAGTTTTAGTAAAGCAACATCGATCGTTAGTGATTGAATGAATGAACGCCATCACTGACACTATTGAGACTTAACTACTATTGAAACTAGATTTTAGCAGAATAACAAATATCATAAGGGCGCGTTCAAATTGGCCGCTGTTAGCCGCGCTGCAACAGCGCTGCAGTCACGGTTAGTGAGGTGTACATGTTAACTTCTCAAATTAAGTACGATGGACGAAAATCGAGTTGAAGAATTTATAGAGAATGCAAAACAACACCCTGCAATATGGGATATCAGTTCCGTCGGCTATTCTAATCCACTGGAAAAAAAGGCATGGGAAAATGTATGTCTAAAATTTATTGACAATTTTGAAACTAAAACTACAAATGAAAAAACAGCAGGTTTTAATACCTATACGTGAAGTGTGTGCCCCAAGAACTCTGATTCCCCTAACTACATTGCCGACTTCTATTGTTCATTTTGATTATTTTGACAAAATAAACGTAACGAACGGATTCTAATACGTTCTGGTATTATTTTTTTTTTCTTCAGTTTTAACAAAATACGTAAAAGTAACGTTCCTTCGGCGACCGCGCGGTTGTATTATTCGGAGGAATTTAAATGTTGTTATTGTTGTTAATGTTCATGAAGGCGTGGTAACTGGGCGGTCACCGCGCGAAAACTTTCAACCTCGTGTAACTGGGCTCCCGGTTTCACTAAACTGTAGTGCTAGCACGACAACGCGAGAGCGACTTAAAGCTCAAAATACAGCTATTTTCGCATAGATATTCTATTTATTTATCTCGCGCTTTATATCGCTGTCGCACAAGTCGCGCTTTATCGTGCTAGCCCTACTAGTATATATAAATGGGGTACACGAAAGGAACCTCCCCGCATGACGGACCTTTCCTGCACATCTAGTGCCTCCTGGGCAACATTCGGCGAGTACCTTGATGCTCAATGGCAAATTTCACCACGTTGGCAAGCATTATGGTAAGAAGTAGGAGAAGAAGAAAATGTCTAATGCAAGTTGAGGAATTTACATGGTTGCAAAGAGTTCGACGGGAACCACTGACAAACAATGGAAATGACTCTATGTATATTTCGAATCTAAATCACGTATATTTGTTTTTTCAAACAAACCAAAGTTTCGGGCCCTTTATAGGTCACGTGGTCACGGCTGACTGGCTGAGACAAAATAGTTTCATTCCCAATGTTTAGTAATCGAGAAAACCTTAGATCTCTAACAGTTATATCACAACATGTTTCATGGTAAAGGTGATAAAAGCATTACACCCTGTCCGTTCTATCTCACAGGGCTGTCACAACTTAAGTTAACCACAACTCACCTCTGCCAATAATCAGGCCACACTTGACATTGGAGACCGTGAAGGTTACTCTAGTCTCCGGCTGCTCCTGCCACTGGTTGTTATAGTCCCCGCGGTCACCGTTCCGCTGTCCAGAACCTCCCCGGCCGCGACCTTGCCGGACTTCTTGCTCTCTCCTCTGCTTGACAAGTTATTTAATATTTAATCTAAGCAGTTAATTTTAGAGTTAACCATAGTACAGTCAACAGCACATCAAGCAATACACTTTAGTTCGAATATCGCCTACAGAACAACGGAACAAGATTCGTCTATGTGTAGCTTCATATGCTGCCGTACGTACTTAAGGATGCATTACTTTAAGAATAGGTAAAAAAAGCCAGTGTCTGAATATGAAGGAAATGTGATGTGAAATCAGCTTGCAAATTTGTATAAGTAATGTATTTTTTGTTTTTTGCACTCGAGTTACTTTGTTCTTTTGAGATAAGAGTTTGAGAAAATAAGGCGACGATATACCTTTACTTTCACCAGCACTCGTACCCGTCAACCACCGAACAATCAAAACCGGAACGCAGTAATGTTCACATTAGTGGTTGGAGGCTGACTGTATGCCCAACGGCAGTTGTAAGTAGGCGGCGGTGGCGGACTGCCTTTCCATAAGGTGGTTTGTATGTTTTCCAATTTTAAAAACAAAGATTTAAAACCATATGCAACTTACATTTACACTGGCGATTAGATCTTCGATCATTTGTCGCGCCTGATCAACTTGATGAGGCTTGCCTTGCAAATAGCATCTGTAAGCAATAATATAGTTTAAATAGAACGAAAGTAGCATTGCATACAACTATTAAACACTACTAAAGTTCTCCAAAAAAAAGTCGACAATATTGCAGCGGTATGAGGTTTACTTTCGTTTCTTCTAACAAAAAAAAATCTATTATTTATTTAAAATCAAATAAAATACAACGTAAGACATGAAACACCGCTGTATTACAGGTAGGTACTATCATATTTGCACTCCAAGGCAGCAAAATAAGGCATTATTGCACGATTTTCGAGGTTTGACACGACCATAAAGTACAAAGCGGAAATGGCGGATTGAGCTGGAGTACACGGAACTCCGCGTATTGTTGGCATACGTGGTACGCCTACTAAGCACTTTATTTATTGTTCTAAGGTACACACCAATACAGTTCAATGAAATATAGTTAATTATATAGTTCATTTCACATAGGATGGATAATGCGACATTTCAAATGTTTACGTTGCATATACTATTTTTAAATATTTTCGAAATCAGGTTACAAAAAGAAATAGCACATTTGTTATAATATATAAAAAAAAAACAACTGACAATTGCAGTATACAGGCTGTATATTTGAAAGTGAGACATTCATACACGTCATAGTAAATCATATTACAACTTAACATAAACTAAAATAAAATTAGGATATGGGATAGAACAAAAAATAAATCAACAAATGTGTTTTGAAGTGTACATAGGAATAAACCGATTCCCTTTAATCTTGATTTCGAGTGTAATGGGAATACTACCAAGCGAGCGCCGAGTGAGACCGCAATATAAAAAGATTTCACATTTTATATTTATTTTCACATTTCACATTTGTTTTAAATTGTACAACACAAACACATTTTGTCTCACAGTATAAAATGCTGAGATAATCCTCTCACGCAACACTTCGACACTGTTCACCTCCTCCGCGTAAACTCCGATTTGGGAACATTTCATCACCACTTATTGCGTAAAGTCGCACCATCTCAGTCAATTCGACGTTAGAATAAATATTCATTTTGCGGCGATCGGGCGAGCGGAAGTACAAATAATTTACGTGTCTTCGTTAGATCAAGGTCGCGCGTGCACTGAGCAATTTCGCGTATGCACCCGCGCCCCCACCTGTGCTTTGTTATTCGCAGCCGTGCCGTCACCCGTCGCTGCGTCGGAGCAATAGCAGTAATGTGCATAGATTTCGATAACTAATGTTGTTCTCAAGTAGTAGTCGATAAAAAAAATTAAAGAAATACTTTTTGTAAAGTTTACGTTCATTAGTTTATTATTTATTTGGGTTCAGAATCAGGAATATAACGCACTCTATAAGTATGTACTGTAGGCTGGGGCGTAGCTTAGGATGCGTAGGTAGGTGCTTAGGAAGCGAGAGGTACTTTTATGAATATAAACTGAGATAATCTTTAAACCTTGGTAAAAAGTGCAATAATTTTTCACATATTTTCTAAATCAGGTTACATTACGAACTCTCATGTTCTATTCTTTCTTATTTCATTTTTCAAACACATTCTAAATACAAAACTATATTCACTCAGCCAGTGATTCTACTCATAGAGTAGAGCCTAGACTACAGTACCATTTTCAAATATACAGCCTGTATAAAGTAGATAGAAATTGAAGTAATAAAGATAAAAATAAACTACCCCAACCACTTGATATGTAAAACGGAATATTTATCCATACAATTTACTCCATAGAACCGATAAATCCAATCGGCTATTGTATATCTCGCGTACATACACTTTGAATGCTTTTGGAGTAATTGTTTAAATTTACTTTCATTGCTGTTTTGACTTTTTGTTTCGTGGTTGAGGATTTTAGTAACTTAATACTAACAATAATTGAATACTTTTCATTTTGCTTATTATTTGCTCTTAAGAACATTTAGAGACTATAGTTTTAAATCGATTCTCTCTTCGTAACAAACTATCTCAAAAAGATATTTAAATCGATTTTTCTAAATTCGATTTTGCATCACTACATCTCTAGAAACTTCAAATCTCAAACGACACCGTACCCATGCTACGTGAAATGGACGGACTATACTTCCATTTTTATTCATACGGATTTCCGTATCGCCCGAATATACAAATTATTTGAGACTTGAAATGTTTCATGATTAGTCAAACTTTAATTTGAATAACGTGCTCTGTGATGATAATAATATCAAATTGCAAGGGCTTGGCTGAAATGTAGTCTCGACCTTGAACAGTGGTATAAGCACGATTGTGCAACACTAACCTCTTGTCTCCTGGCCCGTCGTCTCTCTCCTGGTGGAATTGCACTCTGGCACCAGTCTCGGCTTGGATCTTCTTTATCATGTCTCCGCCGCGCCCAATCACCACACCCACCGCGATCTTTGGCACTAGGACCTGGTGAAGGGCACATATATCAATACACTGTCATTAACTTCATCCGTGACTGAATGTTTGCTGTTGGTTAGCCACGCAGTGGTCCCGGGTTCGATTCTCAGACTGTGAGAAATATTTGTACAGCCTACATTTATTTATCTCGTGAGTTTGGCTGTAATTTATAGTTGTTTATGTGTGTGCGTTTTATTATTTTACCCCATGAAACTTCCCCCAATAGCAAAAAGGGAAACAAGATATGTAAAAAAAACGCAACAGATTAAAGAATCTCAATTTATATGAAGAAAAATTTCTAACCCGACAAATATTCTTCAGTAAATACCACCGTATTTTTTTTATATCATACATGATGGGACAAACAAGTCGTGTGGCTGGGAGTAAGCGACAGGTCTATCCATAACAGGAGCAGAAAGCGTCAATACCTCAGTGGAGTTAGTAGCGAGTCCGTTATTGCCCTGCTCAGGGGAATAGTCATCGTACTGCCTCTGGCCCCCTCCCCCACCGCCGCCGCCGCCGCCACCGCCCCCTTGCATGTCCTTGTCGCAGAGTAGTTCGTACACGAGCTGTTTAGCGTGCTCCACCTTCTCTGGGTCACCGGATATGCGGAGAGGTTTTTCCTGTACCGGAATAAAATTGTTAGAATATTGAACAAGGCTTTAGGATCATATCGCGCACTTGGTGTAATAAGGCAACATCTGTAATCAAATGCAGTTGATAAATGGGGAAATAGACGTCCCCATGTTTATGAAACTTCGACATTGGTCTCTTTTTGTTTTTGTTTTAAACATGTCAAAAATCTGGCGAATTTTATTTTAACAACAATAATCGCACCCCTCATGGAAGAATGACATAAGTGCAGTTACGTAAAACATGTTTATTGCTCCATTAGATACAGAAAAATATAAAACACATCCTCTCCAATTCTAATTATATCGACTAATATTGTAGATAAGAGTTACAAGAATTGGAGAGGATGTGGGTTATATTTTTTCTGTATGTAATGGAGCAATAATTTTTGACGTAACTCCCCTTGTTGCCATTCTTCCGCGATGGGTGCGATTTATAGGTACTGCTGCACTAAACGGTAAACTGTGTCATTCACAGAACTAGTGGGGGAGAAAAATCCTCAGCAGTTCTGTGAGAGTGTGTGTGTGGATTGTTCTGTTCTTCCCATTTGTTCTGTTAATATATAGAAGGTAACTGTCTATATATTAACAACAAATGGGTGGAAAATACCAGCAGTTCTGTCAACAGAACTAGTGGGGGTAAACGAAAACTTTTCAGGAGAAAGATTTAAACGAATTATGATTCAAAATTCTACAAACGAAATTACTCAACTTTTTTATGCTTAAATAGGAGGAGTTGTAAAATTTATTTTTCTACTCCTGTACTTAAAGGACATCTTTTTAGTTCTGAACCAAAATTCTGTTGTCCATGGTACTCACTACTGAACTAAAAACTTTCATTATAGTTCTGTACACAGTTCCTGAACAGAATAACGTCACTACATTTGTGAAATTGTTAAAATTAAAATTATTTTATTAAATAATATCTTTGAGATATTATTTAATAAAATAATTTGATTAAAATAAAATAATGTTACAAAAAAGGCACAAAGGCTTAAGTGACTATTTGGCAAAAAAAAACATATAAATAAAATAGCGTGTCTTATTCCAGCGTGACCCACGGTCGAGTTTTTGAAATTTGACTAGCCAGATAAAAAGTCGCTATTTAGTCGGTTCTAGTCCCAAAACACTAGACTTCTTGAGATATCTTGTGTGGTTTCACAACTAACATTTGGAAATGTACCTATCAATGAAAATAATTGAATATCCAATATCTTTTAAACAAATGAGCGACTAATTCTAAAATTTCGCGACTAGAACCAACTAAATCACGACTTTTTTTAGTGTAATTAGATCTAAGCTAGGAGCTGTGGTTCGCGAGATTGAGAAATGGTGCCACTGGAATAGAAAAACGCCCTTATAACTTTTGGACCGTGGACAGACTAAATCTACTTTTTTGCGACTAGAACCGACTAAATAGCGACTTTTATCTGGTTAATCAAATTTCATAAACTCGGAACAAGGTCACGCTGGAATACGGCACGCAATAAAATCTCATAAAATATTGTTTGTGTTTCATTATTTTCATTTACTCATAGACAAAGTATTGTATGATATTACATAATTCGGTCTTAAAATCTCGTCTATTACTTAGGCCACCCTGCTTATTATATCGAGGGTACGATGTCCTCTTTATAACTATTCTTGTTGCTTATTATAAATCTTACATATTCAGTGTTGGGGCCATCTTGAATGACGACCATCTTGGCGCCTGACTGCTCCTGCAGCTGCTTGATCGTCTTGCCGTTCTTGCCGATTATCAACCCCACCTTCGGCCCAGGCAGCATTATCTCCTCCTAAATAACCAATTAACATATATGCCAATTATCCAGCTACAAAAATAAGCAGCACGCTCCTATACAGTGTAATTTGTAAAACATTAACAAACTTGCATACTATTTTACTAATATAAACAACAACTTTTGTTACGTGACTTTAATGATTCATTAGATTTTACTTTCGAACAAAATTAAAAATATATCGCTCTCATCGTTATTATCATCATCATGGTTAACCAACATCAACCCACTGCTGGGCATAGGCCTCTTCGTTATTGCGCCAATATTTTCGATCCTACGTCATGCGCAAATCTGACAGTATCGTCAGATCATCGGGGTGGTGGTCTGCCCTCTGGCCTGTTTGCTCCTCTTGGCCACCATTCCCTGACTGCTTTGGTTCATCGTCCGACTTCTCGTCTACCCAAATATCCCGCCCACCTCCACCTTAACCTCGTGATGCGATAACCACATCATCGGCCTTCGTTTGACGACGAATTTCGACGTTTGGTACACGATCGCTCTAAACGGTGATAACTCTGTGCTGCAGCAAAATAATGGTCTATCCACACATATCCGGGCCGTGCTCCGTCAGGGGCTCAAAAAAATATCGTTGCGTATATTTTGTATGAACTCGTTCACACATGTCGGTGTCCGGGCTGGGGCCGGGTCGGGCCCGGGACGGGGCCGAGACGGGCCTGCAGTTCATACAAACTAGCACGCCCCGGCCACGTCCCGGGCACGGCCCTGATGATAGTCCTTTAATCACCCACCACATTTATTTTTATGAATGACAGCAAGCGGGAGGTCTTGCTAAGCAATTTACTATCAAATATCTAAAAAGTGTGAGATAGTAGAACAAATTGGTAAAAAGTCATGGCACAAAAGTTGTTATTATTATTAATATAATCCTAGAAGGTTGTTAGTATTTTCAAAATAACCTAGTATATTTCGATACCTCCAATGAACACTTTCCCCAACTTAATTTTTGGATCTGTTCTGTTTTTTTTTCTTTATTTTTTCTTTCACAAAATTCGTATTTTTTGTTTCTTTTTTCAAATTTACATTTTTGTTTCTTTATTTTTTTTTTCACAAAATTGGGTGAGCATAATATTAGTAAATAAATATGCTTGTTTACAAAAATAACAGAAAATGACCAAAAAATAAAGTGGCGTAGTGTTCATTTATCTATTTGTACTCGAAGAATATTTTAACGAGATAGTACCTTATGTGTGAGTTTTGTATTTTTTACCGCCACATTTGCGAGAAAATTAAATGTTTATTTCTTGTAATAAATATGGTTCACAACAATTATGGATTTTGCAAACGGCGGGTAGTTTTTTTTATCAACAGGTGGCCAGCTCATTGCAATTAAATTTCTGTTCAGATAACATTCTAAGCAAATGTTATTATATATTTTGAACTTATGTAACCTCTTTGCTTGAATCTGACCTATGTAAGGAAGTATGCCGTATATTTTTAAAATTCATTATAATAATACTAACATAGTTCTAAGGTTTTCTTTGGTAACTAACACCATTATGTTATGGGCTACTGCAATAAATAAATAGTTTATTATTATTGTGATTTAAGTGACTATTTGACTAAACAAAAGTGCCATGCCAATGGGAAATTAATAGACTTAATTTAATATATCGTAGTTGTTTTTGTTTAATTTTGTACCAAGTCAAAATGAAAACGTCACAAACGCAGGTAACGTGTAGGTGACTAAGGTTTGCCACAAGCTTCCTACAACTCGTACATAAATTACTGGACTTGCCAGGGTAGCAATTCGATGCCTATTTTTCTCAAACTCGTATTTTATAAAGAGTGATTATTCAGGAGATAGCAAAACTTCTATTTATGTTAAATTTCTTATCCAGGGTGTTAATTTGGATGTATTACTTTAAGAATAGGTAAAAGCCAGTGTGTGAATATGAAGGAAATGTGATGCGAAATCAGCCTGCAAAATTTGTATATACAATAAACTTTTGCATTTCAGTAAATTTGTGCTTTAAGATACGAATTTGAGAAAGTAAGGCGACGAATATAGCATTTCACAAAATCGGCACACCTGCGCGCACGTTAATATTGCAACTGTAAAACCTCTTTCAACAGCGTAAGGATTAATGTTAATTTTTTTTTTGCACAGTGCACCACACAAAACCTGGTTTCTCATAATATCTATGTAAAACAGCATAATACTTAATTTATCTTAAGAATATACACGTACAACTGGCAAAAGAGGTACGTAGTCGTTTCTCTCAAAACATAGGTAAGTAACGAAGTTAAGAAAATGTATAACCTAAGGCAGATTATTAAGGTTTTAAAATATAGCTATAGAATAACAAAATATAATAAGGGAAAAATTCTCACATCTTCCATTTTCGTGCGCGATGACATTTTGAAATGTATGTCAATGTTACGTCAAGACGAAAATAAGAAAAACGAACTGAAGAGATTTGATTTTAGAATAAGTGACTAAGGAGTTTGTACTTTTTTTTACTTTACAAGGAGTTTGTATGGTACAAAAAATAAAGAAAAATTTGTCAAACCAGCCAACATTTTAATGGTGGACATTTTGTATCAATGATTTTATGATCATTGCTCATAGATATCGTTTTATAGATAAAAAAACAGCAATTTTCAAAGAAAAGTATACATATTATAGCAGTTACAAGTCAATAACATTTGGCTTCTTTTTCATTAACTGTCTGTGTTGTAATCTATTTCATTCAACTGCCTCCGTGGCCGAACGGTTACCATGACTGCCACGCAGACGTCCCAGATTCGATTCCCGGGCCGGGAGAAATCTTTGTATGGCCTATATAATTGTAAGTCAATGATGGCCTACATTTATTTCTCTCGCGAGTTTGGGTGTAATTTGTGGTTGTCCATGTGTGTCCATGGCATCCGCGATACAGGGTTTCCCTAGTGTGGGGCCATGTTGAGTGTGTGCGTTATTATGATTATTATTATAAAAAAAAAACTATTACCGTATTCTTCCATCAACTCAAATACTGTAATATTCATAGTTTGAATAACTTTATATCATTTGTATGCGCTTGTTATTTAATTTGTATGTCACTAGGATTTTTGTACCGAAAATGTATGAAGTTTTTCAATTCACAGCTTTTGATATACAATATTGGAAAAAAATGTTGTTTACTTACCGTAGTGGCCAACCCGCCACCGCCGCGCATCATTGGCGGCATACCGCCACCACCGCCTCCGCCTCCGCCCCCGCCGCCACCACCGCCTCCGCCTCCTTGGAGCTCCTGGTGCTGCGGCGCATTCTCACGCCCACGGTGGTTCACTATTTGATTCACAAGGTCCCTAAAACAACATCACACTCTGTCCATTCTGTCCAGCAATATTACATCGAAATGTCTAACTTAAAAAAACACAGGTTATACCAGGTACTACATCATAGTACTCTCACCTAAACACATTCGCACACCATACATACCATACACCCCATACACACTAATACACTATACTTACTTATACATCTAATCAGTAACACTCGCTCCTTATAAACACTCATTCATCCTCACACTTTACATATTGTGAGATTATTACAGTTAAGTCTTAGAGGTTCTCATGACTCAGTTTAGTAGACTACTAGTTTTATTATAACTTAGAAATATTAACGACATATGTCGTGATATGTCACAACCACAGTGCCACAATCTTATTGCACATCTGCAGAGTGGAAGCCTGGTGACCTGTAATACAGGTTTTTCTATACACCAGTCTCTCACAAAACAGTGTCTAATCTTGTTCTAACCTATACCTAAGTATCTCTACTGTTAAGCCTGTTTGTGACGAGAAAATAAAGCAACATTTCATACATTCATTCAAATTACAGATAATAGTGCGATAGCAAAATACAGAGCTAAATACCTCACGGAGTCGAGGTAGCTTCTTGAAGTCATCAGCAAACCCAAGATGATGGAAAGGCTCAATTTAAATTGTACATAGTGTAATGAACTTTATGTCCATTTCTGTAGCATACAAACTACAATACAACAACCATTGGAATTCTCGAGCTTGCGCGAGAATTCTCCGAAAGCCATGATCTGTTTTTTGGCTGGATGAATCCGGTTATCGATTATGCAAATTGAGCCCAAAATTGTTGAAGCAGCTCGGGTGGCACGAAGTCCAGTTGCGGAAACCACCGTCTTATAACCTGCCATACTGAAGCTATACTAAGTCACATACTTGGCCCTGTTAATTGCCTCCCTCGAGCCAGTGAGTGTGCAGAGGCGGTCCGGCTGACCACCAGAGTCTGGCGCCATCTGGATCTTGCAGCCTGACTCCGCTTGAAGACGCGTGATTTGCTCGCCGCCGCGACCTATTACTGTGAGACATTGTGATTAGTGAATTAGAAAAAGTCTTAGTTAATGATGATTGGTTTTATTATCATAAAGTCCTACATTTAATGGACTCATAAAGGAGACTCTCAGTTGGGATCAACTTACATTACAGCATACTGGAAGCAAATTTTTGTAGCCAAGGCAAAAATGAACTTAATGTCAAGTATGTAATTTCTCAGTTTTGAGAGTTGATAGATAAGAATCTAGTTTGTATGTTACACAATTAACAAATTTCATTATGCTATGTACAATTATGTTACAAAAACTAGTTTCAATTCCATGGAGGCATTGTAAATTGAGCCTTTTGCATTGGCATACTATGCACAAAATTTGTGAATTCTTTGTAGGAAAGTGAGTTTTTTATACTACTAAGTAAAAATATGATTTAATAAGAAGAGCTAAGCACATGGTGTAAATAGATTTGAGGCATCTACAAAATGCTGAAAGTTGAACGTCTGGAATTACTCTGTACTTACTGAGTCCGACCATCTTGTCAGGTACCCTGATGTACTCATTGATGGCTGAGTCCTGCATTCCGGGTGGAGCGCCTGGTGGGGGCGGCGCGGGGTTGCCTGCGCCGATGCGTGCCGCGGCTGCCACGGCGGCCGCCGCCGCTGCTGCTGTTGCACTGTTACGTCACTTACATCAGGACCTCTTCGCATTTACTCGTAGCAATATTGCTCGAGCAGGATCTTTACAATAATCCACATAGATCCCCATTTGTACAAACAATACATACATGATCTTAAAAAAATGTGTGTCAACGAATACTAGTCGCATTTTACGGTGTCAATGACTTCTTTGCATATATTAGTGGCTTGTTCTGTCTTTCACAATTCATCCAATGACACGTACGTAGCCTCTTCACGAGAGGAAGTAATAGTATATTTCCAAAATTACAGTGATAGATTTTTTATTCCTTCTCCATGAGATAACAACATTTAGTAACTTAATGTTAGCATTACAGCGTTCCAGTTTTGAAGGGTAAGGTTGCTGGTGAAATTACAGGCACATAGAACTTAAACTTATGTCTCAGGGTAACAGGCGCAGTAATGCCCCTCAGATCTTTGCGATGTAAAGCTCTAAGTGGCACTGCAACTGTTATGGACAGGCGTGTAGCTTACCATCAGGTGCACGACTTGCTCGTCCCATCATGTATTATAAAAAGGCAATGTGTTCAGATTGCTGTGTATTTAGGTCTGAAATCTAAGCCGTTATAAGAAAACGGCGGGAAAACTTCGTGTTACGTCGTAGAACGTGGCTGTTTACCTCATCGCTTGTTGTTGTTGATACTGGGCTTCCGCTGACGCCAGTTTTTTTGCATTCGGTTCTGAACCTTCCTCCAGCGGCCTTTTGCTACCACCACCCTCTAACTTAGCAGCAACCTTTGACAAAAATACCAAAATCAATCAATGAAACAAAATTAGCACCCAGTAAAATAATGGACAGTCAAGTGAACCAACAATGAAAAGTAGGTTATGTTAATTCAACACGAAACCTACTCAATAAATAAAAAGTACCCCCAAAAAGAAGGTGGTTTTAACTCAATTGTGAATGTAAAGAAGGTATACACACAAAGAGAATAACATAAAACAAGGAGGTACAGAAATAAACGATATGCAGATGAGATTTCCCTTACCAATTTTGCACGTTGTAACGCGGCAGCAAACTTTGCCGTTTGGCTATTGTTTTGAAGCGTAGCCATAGAAGAATAATCACTCATGTTTGAGCTCAATCGCACATTTAACCGAGGTATACGGCAGCCATAAAAACGCCCAAAAGATCACGAATTATTTCAACGATTTCGTCTCGCAAACTTGCGAGCGAAAAGACGCGGACCGTAGACAACGGGTACTTTATCGTGTATTTGTCACGTCACTTCAAGGAGGGAAAATTTAAAACAGTGTTTATTTATCAATATTTCAAATTATCAATACGTCATTAGGATCCTAAATAAATCTTATGAACTTTATTTCATATTATCTTAACCTCTTCTTACCAATTAATTAATGTTTAATTTCAAAAACACAAAATCTATTCAACATGAAAATACTCAGCCCACTGTAAAGTACTTTTAAAATGTCGATGGTAGTTATGGCGTTTCTAATGCGTTTTAATATTGCTATGGTAATAAATTTGTGAATCTGCTTACAATAGTATTTATTTTTCTACTTTAATGATAGCTTTTGATAATGTTAAAATGACGTTGAAAGTCTTTTTATTTAATGCATCGATAAAAAGAAAATTAAATTACAACGATTAGACCAACCAGTCAGCCACTTGGCAATCCAATGACGTCTTAGTTAAAGTAAATAATAAAATTATGTGCCTACATGAATACCATATCATTATATCATTTGACGAGGCGAAATAATATTGGTCATCATTTTCGACAAAATAACATAGATACGAAATAATGTTAAACTCTAAAAACATTTAATATAAGAGGAATTTGTTGTCAGCAACATAGTAACAAACAAATGCGTAATTGGTATTTTATATTCTTGTGACTATTTGTGGAGTCATCAATTCCAAAATCCACTAACCATAAGGGCGCATTCATTCGACACGAATTTCATCGCGCTCACGTCGAGCGGTGACCGCGTTGCCGCTTGGTAAAAAACGATCTACGTTTTACGTTTTAACTTAAATGCTGCGGCCGCGCGGCGACCGCGTGGGTGTATTATTCAAATGAATTTAAATATTGTTGCCTAGTAAACAGAATTCAGATTCGCCATTAATGTATATGAAGACGTGGTAACTGGACGATCGCCGCGTGGCGGCCGTGCGAAGATTTTCTCGTCGTGTAACTGGGCGCTGATGATGAAAACATTAAAACCATTTTCTATGTTTTTGATATTTCGTTTTTATAACTTTTATGTGTGAATAAAAAAACGATTAATCAGACTATGCTCATAAAATTCGTCACAATCACTATATTAATCTAAATCAGTCATAAAGCAAGTGAGATGGAAATACGACTCTAATGGCGGGGACTTGAGTATGATTTCGAGTGCTTTAAACTATACTCAAATCCTGACTTGAGCATTGAGTAGAGTTCTAGAGTACGACCCTAAGTCACTCGTGATATGGTCCCAAGTCCAAAGTGTTTTGGATTTACTTTTTTCTAAAACTTCTAAACTTTATACTGTGGAATTTTAATGAATAATTGGACGTAGTTAAGCAGGATCCAATCCACAAAATTATCAAATAATAATGAGTTATATGTACCAAATGATTCCTAAAGTCTAACCTCTTAGATCAGCAAAAAATCCAACATATAAACATCAATAAATATCTTTGGAGATACATGACATTATAAGTTTTGAAGATAAAAGCAAGAGTAAGAAACACATATAAACTTCAAACTGCCATATTTCGAACGTGAGTGGATGTGAATTGAATCACTTTTGTTTAACTACGTCCAATTATCCCTTAAATTTCCACTATTTTTAAACATTTTTTATAAAATAAATTGTGAAATAATAATTGGTTAGGAAATTCTGACAAAATTTGTGTGTTGCAGGAACTTGCAACGCATCGTATCGTGTATGCACTGTGTACGATTGCTACGATGTTATAAAATAAAATTTTGTAAAATAAATGCAAAAGAGTTTTTCTGTATTTTGCTAGTAAATATTTAAAAATTGTACATGTAAATGTATGTGTACATGTAAATGATGAAAATGTCTGCAAAGAATATTTATTTTTAGTAGTGTATGGTAACCTATAATACCGGCACAACAAAACGCAACTTTTTTTTCTATACTATGGAGCACGCATTTATGTTGTCCGGTGTTTGAAGACGCTTTGGAATTCGCTTTCAATTTCTTCATAGGAAAAATGTCGGGTGATACCGATAAAGCAAAAATCAGTGACAATCAGGTATTATTGTGAAATATTTAGTTGTAATATATTTCCTTACGTTAGTGTGCATCGTTTGAGGACATTTTTAGTTGTGAAGTGGTGTTATTTCCGTGTTATATCACTAATGTTTGCCTGCGTCTCAACATGGCTGACAGAACGTTTGCTTCCCGCTAAACGCGGGAATTACGCCACGGAGGGTTGTGTTATAAGTCAACTTTTCGCCACAAAAACTGTGAATGCTATCTTGATCAGTTACTGAAACTGAATCCAATGGGATATATTTGGTGATTTCGCATATTTTTGCCACCCCCGCCCCTTTGCATTGGGCTGCAGGGCCTTTGTACTAGTGTGCACGATATTATACGACATTGATACGAAATCCGCATGACCTTGATATTTGGTTTGTTGCGATTATTTAATTTAATATTATGGTTTTTGCGTCGTGTTTCCACTGAGTGGCGTGTTCGCGCCTCGTTTCGCTCGCTACGAAGAGAGCGGGCGATGTAAATAAAGCATTAGTATCTTTTCTCGGGCATTTATTGTTGACCTCTTTGCCACTGTACCAAGCTTATTTTTCATGTCGGAAGCCTTGTGAAGCGCAAATATGTACATTTTTAATTTATCCACACCATTTGCATTACTATTTTTTATAAGCGAATAAATTGATTTTGCCTATGAGTTTGTATGGAACCTTCTCTATCACGCACACAGACGCGCTCTTGTATGTACACAGCTGTATATTATCTATATGCTAGTGTAAGTCGTCCAAACACGGAAATGTATCACTTATGCGAAAGCCATAAGGGTCATTTTCTATTGGCAATGACAAGTAACGCCCATAGAAATCAAGGCTTGAGGAGCGTAGAATTGGCAATGTATAAGTTTTTGTGTTTTTAATTACTTTAATGTTGGTACTTACTTACATAAAAACATAAATGTATACATAATTTCAACTATGGTTACTCACTGCATTTCAATGTGTATTTCATTGCACTGTTCCGCACAGAATTCATTGGAACAAAATTCACAATATCTTTCACTGCCATATTTATTCTAATACTTCTCATTTGTTAAGCAAAATCCCCCGAGAAGAAAGAGTAAGATACTATGGTTCACTCTTTGTGAATTGATATTTGTTCATATTAATCGTTTACAATATTTAAAAAAAAACTTACTTTACGATGATACAAGAAAGTGGAATAGTTGAACAAGAAAGTGTCGCACATATAATGAGAATGACCTTATTATGGTCTACAAATAATTAGATACATTTAATTCTAAGTGTCACATATTTAAAAAGTCTGTCTTAGGTATCCTCAAGTAGTTAGATTAAACCATAAACATAATTTTTTTTTCTTTTTTGTATTTTCTTTTCTTTGATATATTTATACCAACTTGTTTGTCTGTTGTCTAAACGTGCTGTACTTACACGCTCCTGGATGGCACTCTGGTTCAAATGTAGTTTTAAGTAAATTAATCTGTTAGTCTATTTTGGATGTCGATTGTTTGTATTCGTCTAATAAAATAAAGTTGAACTAGATGGAAATGTGGCTAATATTATGATAAGAATATTATGTTGTAGTCTTTAAATGCAATGTTGCGATGGTTTAGACCATGGGTTCCCAAACTTTTTTGGCCCACTTAGGCAAGACAAAAAAATTTAAACACTCACTACTATTAAAAATAATTTAAAACGCGAATTATTATATTAACTTAACAAAAAAACCACATGGAAAAAATAAATTATATTTGTAGTGTGGTTTACATAGATGATTCAGTTTTTTTTTCCAACAGCGATAGCACTCCTTGGAGAGCAACAACGCCCCTCAATTGCTTCCGAGGTCCCTCAACGCCCACTGGGGGCGGTAGGGACCACTTTGGGAAACTGTGGTTTAGACCTAAGCAGTAAAGTAAATAGTTTTTGAATTTGAAATGTAAGATATTTATTTTTTGTCCAGGATGAAGATAAGAAATCTGGAGCAGGTGACGGCCAGACGACAGAGGATGAATCCTCACAAGATTCCAAGGGTGAGTCCCAGGCCACCACTGCGTCAGATCCCCAGGCGTCTACAGCCCCTGAGGTCCCAGAAGCTCAAGGTAACACCGATGTAGATAAACTGGAAATAGAGGAATCAAAAATTAAACCTGGAGATGGTCAGAATCGTCCAAATTAGCAATCCGTTCATCTACATCGCTTCTAACCTTGTGGGACTAATAACTTTTGCCTTTGTGCTGTTCAGTTTTGGGACTTGCTTTACAATTTAATATTATCCTTAAATTTGCTAGAATAAATAATAATAATAATTTATATTCAGAATAATAACGTAAAATATGTCCAAATAACATGATGTCCAGACATGTAATTTGTGTAAAAAAAGTAGATTTTCAACAGACAACATGCTAGCAACATAAGCTGCGTACTATCTACATTGGATTACAAATATACTGCTTACTACAGATACTTAAGAAATGAAAAATAAGCCTGAATTATCATACTTAGTGCTACTACACTAATAGTTAATTCTTAATAATAATATATTCTGAAAGTTGTGGACAAAGCACGGAAAATAAATTACGAAACCATTATTAGCATATTAGCATGTGAACTTTGTATCAAGAACCATAAGAGTTAGGCGTTTATAGGCGTTGCGGAACCTGCAAAATTGTACACAAAAAGCGTACTGGTAAGGTAGAAGGTACATTTTTCAGTAAAGGAAAAATATAACAACGAATTGTAAATTTATTTATTTATTCTACCATAACTGCATTCCTATTTGTGTTAAATTTTGCTACCACCGGTACGCCTATAAACGCCTATCTCGTGTGGTCCCTGACGCACAGTACACAAAAATGCTATTGATATAAAAATCACGTTACTATATTATTCTCTGTAAACCAGTAGTTGGCAAGTCCCATTTAACATTGTATATTCGTGTGTTCATCATCCATTCTGATAGGCAAGGTAAGGTTTTTTATCACATCATCACGATCATATTCTATCATCATCACTCAGAATAATCTATTACAAAAAACAGATTAATTTTAATAAATCGGTTGCTGTAATTTACTTAAAAAGACAACTATAAAAGTAAACCAATCGTGCTATTTAAAAATTTCTAACGAATGTTTAGTGTTTCATCACACGCACACACGCGCACGCGCACACGCAACGACACACGCACGCACATGTACATAGTCAAAGCAGAGTCAAAGTAACAAAATTTTATAATTATTATGTGACTTAGCATTTTATAATGATGAATTAGATTAATACAGACTGCAGCAACACATATTATACCAAGCTCAGGAGTTAGTGACCTCATTTGTGTGTTTTGATTATTTTGAAACAATATGCATTTTTTTTGTCCTTTTCGAATGATCGTATCATGTTAAAGTAGCAGTAGAGCTCCTTGTAAAAGAGTTCGTCCATGGAAGTATGCCACCTTACCTATTTCTGCCGTTCAGCAGTAATGTCAGCATTATTGCGTTGAAGGGTAAGGGTGCTGGTGAAATTACTGGCACAAGGGACTTGTCAACTTACGTCTCAGGGTGACAGGCGCAGTGCCCTCCTCATCTTTGCGAGTTAACGCTCTGAGTGCTAGTACAACTGCTATGGGCAAGCGTGTCGCCTGCTACCAGGCGTACGACTTGTTCGTCCCGTTATTTGGTATCATAGAAAACATCGACCTATCACACGTCCCACTACTGGGCACAGGTCTGCTCTAATTCTTTGTCGTCTTCGCAATTTTATACGGGTTGTGAACCTTGGACTTGTAGGTTTCATCACAATGTTTTCCTTAACCGATAGTGAGAGGTGTTTCTCCTAAACATTGTACGTAACTAACAAATTAAAGTCATAGGTACATGTACCGTATTGAGAAGCAACCGTTCTCCCTCTGAGTCACCACCGCTTTATATAATGTCTTGAATACCAGCATTTGCTACGTACCTTCTATATCGACTTCTTCAAACACCAGTGTATGAATTTAAAATGCTTTTAATATAATCAATCAGTGTAATTTTTAAATACTGGGTGCAACGAAATATCTGACCGTTATTCTGTATCATAACGAAGACAAGAAGCCAAAAATAAATTTAACACACGATCGATCTGTAATAATAATAAGACTACAACACTAATTTTTTGTTACAAAAGTTGATTGTAAACTTAGTACAACATACAAGTTTCTGAAAATAAGTATAAATTTAAATGCGCGAATCTTAAACACATCATGTAGATAATTTGTTGATATGATGATGATGAGCCTGATATATCGCAAACATGATTACTAAACAAAAAATATTTCTGTCTCGTAGTCGGTAATCAAAGTTCTGTTTTTACATGGCACTAAGTACTTAATCTTTTTTGTTTTTTTTATTCTAGGGAAACAAACAGTCATAAAACTGGTAATTAATACAAAAACATCATTATCGTAACATCATCATCAATAAGACTTGGAGTTTCACAAACTAGATAATAAAATAAAATACCGAACATTACAGTCAGCTTCTACACGCAAATAAAAACTTCTTGTATTTATTTATTAAAGAAAATCAACATCTGTTTATGTTACAATCAAAATATACATTCTATAAGTTGTCATTAAAGCCAACTACAGATTTTCTAGATTAGATTTATTTAAACATAATATAATATATATAAGTTAATGTAAGATAACTGCGCGTAACGTAGATTTTGTAGCAGTAGAGCTCATTCTGAAAGAGTTTGTCCAAGAAAGTACTGCCACTTTACCTATTTCTGCCGCCAGCCAGTAATGTTAGCATTACTGCGTTTCAGTTTAGAAGGGTAAGGGTGCTGGTGAAATTACAGGCACATGTGACTTGTCAACTTATGTCTCGGGGTGACGGGCGCACTGGCAGTGACCCTCAGATCATTGCGATTTAAAGCTCTTAATGGCACTGCAACTGCTATAGACAGGCGTCTCGCTTACCATCAGGCGCACGACTTTTTTGTCTCGTCGCTAAATAAAAAAGAAAAGTAACAAATAGACTTTTTAGGTTTTCGCGAGTGCTATACATTTCAGATGAAACTAATTTTTCGGATGTAAACCCCTTGTAATTGTTTTTTAAAAACAAAGCAACGTTTCGACAGGTCCCATGGTCACGGCTGAGAAATAACAGTTTTTTTTTGTGATATCAAGTGACTAACAACTAACAAATCAAAAGTAACAAATCGTGCGCCTGGTTGTAAGCGACACGCTTGTTCGCAAAGATCTGAGGAGTATTGCCACTGTGCCCATCACACATAGACACAAGTTGACAAGTCCCATGTGTTTGTAATTTCACTAGCACCCTTAATTGTCCTTCAAAACCGTTCACTTTATTGCTTGGTGGCAGAAATAGATGAGGTGGCAGAATTTCCCTGGACAAACTCATTCACAGGTAGCTCTACTCTGCCGCTGTTAGCTGAAACTGAGTTTTTTCAGAAATGTTATGTATACTGCCGTGATCAGTAAAGAAAGCCGATCTGTCACTATTATTCCTTTTTTCATCGGTGGATAAGGTATGAAGTTACCGCAAGAGAAAAATTGATATTTTTGAATTTCATTTCTTTAAACATTGTTTTCTCGGTTTTGATTTTTGTCACAGGCGCTCTTTCAACTAACGGCGGTAGTACTGCTATTAGCATAAAAATAATAACCAAGCGCACGAAAAGTTCTTAACGCGTTTATAATATAGTTTAAAACATTATCAAAAAGTGACAGTTAGCGCTGTATCCGTGCGTACTCGGTTACATTATTACCGCGGTTGAATGTTATCTTGCTTATCTGTCAAAGTTATTGTTAAGTTCTCTCTTATCGTCATCGTTGCGCTGTTTGCACTTCGATGGACGGCAAATGCTCTAAGTTTTCACGACTCTACTTATTTTTTGCGGCGTCTTATTTCGCATCAAATTTTTAATTTGGTACCTACTGAAAAGATATTAATATATTTTTGTCTTTTTTATATATTAATAGTATTTCATTTATTGAACGAGTTTCACACGACCTTCAACTCAAGATGTGTCTAAATAGAATATACTTTGCCCTGAAAAAATACCCTAATACTGGTTTCATCAGAAGAGGAACTAATTAAAGTAAAATGTTTTTGTATTTGACTGTACGGTAAAATTTCATGACGTCATTAGAATGATTTTTATACTATAATGTGTGATAACCGCGTTAGTTTTCATAATAAAAAACCATAAGAAATAATTATTAATTTCACCAATATGGCGTGCGTCTTAAGGTATTTAATGCGTAAAAGTCCATGAAAATTACTAATCAGAAGCTACAAATAAAGTGTTCCAATAAAAATTCCTCACTAAGACGTATTTTCTTCCTATAAAATATTGATATATTGATATCGGCCAAAATTTGAAGTTAATCTTTTGGTCCCCCGCCTTTTAAATATGCGAGCAGAATTCATTCATAAACAAGGTCCATTGACTTGCTTGTACAATCAAAAGGTCCTTACTTCCCTGTACCATGAAACTCATTAACAAAACGATATCGTTCAATATACGTACCTAGATTAAGTCAGTAATTTTATATTATTTAGCTCACTATACAGTTACCACAAGATTTGTATAGTCGCATAATTATCGTTATAGTTCGTGGTACAGGTAAACGACAGATTGTACGCAATTCGTATTAAGAATAAGCAATGCATCGTTATTTGTCCCCATCACCTTATCGAGCTCACATTATACACACCTCTTACCATAAAACATCTTGTATCGTTTTAATATCGTATTTATACCCGTTCGAGGTCTTCCACTTAAAGACGTATGTATATTGAGTTGTCTCTTGGTACAGGGGCTTTGTACCAATGTAGTTCGGTAGTCGTCGATGTATAGCAAACTTGTCGTTACATATCTTGGTAGTGGCCTGCACTGGGTGACCCTTACTATGAAACCTGATACAGAGTGAGAAATATATCGGACGCTCAATAATAAAGCGGCAAAATTAGAAAAGAAACATCTTTGGGAAAATGATAATATAATTGTTTTACGAAATAAAACTAATATTTTGTACGTGTTTTTATTCATAAAGATATTTAATTTATAACTTTAGAAAAATCTGACAGAAAGAAAAAAAATTACATACAGAGAGAGAGCCCGAGATCCCCGAGCAATATTGTCGTGATGCAACATTGCTATTAATATTGCGTCAGGAGTTTGCGTTCATACCTAAATTCAACTATTTTTTAACCGACTTTAAAAAAGAGGAAGTTCTCAATTCGACTGTAATTTTGTTTTATATGTATGTTACGCGATAACTCCGGCTTTTGTAAACCGATTTTAATGATTCTTTTATTATTGGAAAGAGGGTACCTCAGTAGTGGTACCATTTAATAATAAAATATTCCACTTCTAAGGGTGGCAAACTAGGGGATGAATGACTTTGAGGTCGGTTTTTTAACAATGTCAAATACAATTATATCATAATTCGTCTGCTACTATCCACGTTATTGTTTTTAAATCTATTTTGTCTGTGTCCTAAAAAATGCGTTTCGAATTTAGTTACGTTATAATTTAGAGGGTGCTATACAGTCACTTGTATCCCGTTAAATGGTGATAATTAAAAATGAAATCGGAATGAAATAAGATGTTATCATCATCACCCGGAATGGATTGCACCTCTAACTTTTTAGCCACAGACACACACATAATATCCACAGGAGTCCATTCCCGACAACAGATAAAACTCACTACGTTCTCCGCAATTTGCCGCATCATAGATCGCTTGGTGACGATGGTAGGAGCATGCCTCGACGCGATGCAACGGATCGATGTAGAGACTCCGCTTTAGCTACAGACGTACATCTACAGGGTGAATAACGATCGGGGCCGTGCAAAATTCGAGGACGAACTGAATTGTGTTACGTTTTCAGCCCTGTAAAACTAATAGTAATGTGCTAGACACCGATAACTTTCGAACTCAAACTATGGGACCAAGTAATAGAGCAAAGGAATTCACTCCGGGTCTCTACCCAGAATACCCACACTGAATTTTAAAAAACAAAGATCTGGGGGTCTACTTTCGTTCTCTGTCCGGCTGGTTTTTCTTCTGTCAAATAAGTTATTTACCTATTTCTGCCGCCAATCAGTAATGTCAGCATTACTGTGTTCCGGTTTCGAAGGGTAAGGGCGCTGGTGAAATTACGTCTCGGCGACAGACGCAGATCTTTACGATTTAAAGCTCTGAGTGGCATTGCACCTATTATGGACAGACGTGTAGCTTACCATCAGACGCACGACTTGTTTGTCCCGTCACTTGATATTATTAAAAAAATGTCAGTTAGAAGGACTTTTCCTTTGTAGTTCGATTTTTGTATTAATAACTGTAACAAAGTAGTGGAATTTTTTGACAAAAAAACTGTAATGAAATTCATGGTAGTAAAATATCATAGTATTCATTAGAATTAATATTTAAAATGTTAGCTTCCAAAATTGGTCGTACCATCCAGCGCCCACGATACAAACTGTTGGGTCCTGAGGACAAAGCAACTTGGAAGCACTATCTAGTTTAACTACATCAGAACCAATTTAGAAAAATTCGTTTCCCAAATTGGTTCTACCGGGAGTAGAGATGGAAAAAACTGCTTTTAAATTTTAAACTTTAAAATGTTGTGCTTATAAAAGGACTTTTCACTTAAACGTTTTTTTGTTTGAAGCTTACAAAATTGTTTAGAAAAACGTTTAGCATGGGCTTATGGAAGCTTATGGAAGCTTTATGCTAAAAAAGTTTGCAACATTGTGTGAACAGCGAAAAGCGAGAGTAGGCCAGTAAAGGTTTTCAGACACAAGTTTTATTTTTATTGATAACATTATTATTCACATTGACGAATAATTATTTAGGAGACATAGATGGCGGGACTTGACACTTAGACAACTTGTAAAAAATGAAATTGTTGAGCATTGAATTGAGCAACGCATACAACTTAAATTTATAAGCGTGCTTGTGTGCTTATATTAAAAAAGCAAACTTTCTTAAGTTCTGATTATAATAAATACACAAAATAATACTTTCTGATTTTCGCTTAAACGTCTACTTCTGAGTGAATCCAATTTAATAATAGTAATGTGCCAGAGAATAACACCAATTACCTGGTCTAACTAGAAAATTCCTTGTAATGTAAGTACCAGAACAACGGAATTAACATGTCCAGAACCCAGACTCTGTATTCTTCTTCTCCGTTCGACATCCGTCCAAAACAGTTAGGCTTGGCGCCCACTGACGGGACGGGACGGCAAGGGATTTTTAGGTGACGAATAGTAAACCCTTGAGATTATGACATTATAATGGCAATTTCTATGATAATGATCGTAGCTACAAAATAACGCTGCTGTTTGCTTAATGATGCCGAGCAAGCAGCCTCCGGCATGTCTAGGCAGCCTTGGGGATGCTTCGGCAGTCTTCGGGATGCTTCGGGATGATTCGGAAGGACGACTGTGATTATGCTATTATGTATGTATATACGGGGCAAGGGCAGGCACGCACGGCAAGACTGATCTGAAGAGAGGTCAGGCGCGAGCATGATGTCGCGACGGAATGCTTCAGCATACCTAAGAACGTTTAGGTATGCTTAACCCTTAATTAGTTGCGCTAAAAAAGTAACGCAATTGGTCGCGTGGGTTGTGCAACACCTTAAATTAGACTCGGGAATTAATATACAAAATACAGGCAAAATCAGACTTTATTAATGACAGTATTTGAACATACTTATTTCCTAGCTTATAAATGTCTGTCTGACTGATAAATCATATTTTTAATAAGAAAACAACAACATTCGTAAAAATGAAACTATTTTTCCGGATTGAAATTGCGTATATTTGCTTTTTCAAACTAACCAATTCCTGTGTGTAACAATCGCGAAAACCTAAGAACTCGAAACATTCGTAAAAGCTTATTTTCTTCATCACAATTTTGGCAGACCTGAATTACGTGATCATTACACGTATGCTTTAAACCATTCGAACATTCCGTCTTGGTTTTTCTGTCCTTGATTCTAGTACTTATATGGCATTGTTTACATGAAGGCGACCGGACTACTCTAGATGCCGATTCAGGATTTTCACTTGTAAGCCTCTCGTGTGTTTTGTAGCGGTCGAGGTGGAGTGCGAATACCGTCGTTTTCGGTTTCGCTTTGTTCTTATGCACAGTTATGGTCACTTCACAATGACTTCATGATGTTGTTTTCGTTCAGAAGCCCTATCAATAGCTTCTACTTCTTTGCCTTTCAATTGCGGCACAATCTCTTACACGGTCAAATTTTACAGCTACCTCAAAACAAAAAAACAAAAAAGCACCACATTACAACATAATCTTTGAAATGCCAATATGTACGTTCTATAAATGTCACTACAACATATTTTTGTCCACCTAAAAATCTATATTTACTAACGTTACGGAATTTTGTCTACACAAACGGTCCCGGGGGTTTTCACGCACCCCGAACACGCTCTCCAAGCACAACTATACACAAACGACCGCAGATTACGTATGAATTATAAAGTACAATCGCGTTTACGAAGCTAACCTGGAGACAGGCGCTGTAAGTTCAAATTTAAAAAAATTATGAGCCTAGAAACCTGCAATTAGGGTGTGAAACACCCCATGCGACCAATTAAGGGTTAAGGATGCCGCGTTGTACCTAGGGATACCGCGGCATAATTGCCGTCAATATGCGTTTACATAAAGGGATGCCGAAGGATCCCCTGCCGAGCCTACCCGTCTGTGAGCGCCGGACCTTACTGTCAAATAAGTAATACGAATAAGTTAGCGGTGGCAACCGCTAGTTGTGTAACGCGCAACGGGGAATGAGCGTTCCTCCAGCTCTGGTACCTATCTGGAAAATTGGGAGGGTACTGTATGTAAACCCGGGGCTCATCGCACATAGTTTATAGTGCACTTCTCGTATACCTAAAGAGTCGGTAGAAAGGGTCATTATTGTCAAAACTAATGTAGAAACATATCGACTCATCCGAAGAACAGAGTCCGATGTGATTATATGTATAGCGAAAAAAGACTAATGCTCGTATTCCAGAATTCCACTCAATGCTCAAGTCAGGATTTGAGTAGACTTGAGTATGATTTCAAGCACTGGAAATACGACCCTAATGGCAAGGTCTTGAGTATGATTTTCAGTGCCCGCTGCAATACGACCCTTAGGGTCGTATTCTAGAACTCTACTCAATGCTCAAGTCAGGATCTGAGTATGATTTCAAGCACTGGAAATACGACCCTAATGGCAGGGACTTGAGTATGATTTCGAGTGCTTTAAACCATACTCAAATGTTACAAGAATAATTTCGTTATTCAAACTAAGGCCTATGTAAAAGTGTTTTGAGAATTTATATATCTTATTTCGTTTCGGAAATATAAAATCGAACAACAGTCGATTTGACATTCACAGCGAAGAAGAACTAACGAAATATACTCTTGCACATAGATCTTTGTTCTATGGATGAGTCGATATGCTGCCCTCGGAATGAAAAAAGGCACAATGCTGTATAAGTACGCATAGTTGTGCTTTTTTCGTTACGAGGGCATTATGGGGCTGTCAAACAAGTAACACTCGACCAAATTAAAAGATGCATGATGCGAATAAAGCTTCATACTTGACATTGTTTTTTGAATTAATCGAGTACTACTTATTTGTAATTAATTGTTTCGGACGGATATCGGAAGGAGAATGAGACTACACACCCCCGGGACCAATTTATAAAAGTTCGTTTTTCAAATTGGTCCTATTGGGAAGCGAACCCGGGACCTCCACACTCAGGAAGTTACGTAATAACAATACTAAATAATTACGAATTTCAAAGGGATATCCGCTCTATGTGTATTACTTCTTTGGAAGTTTAAGTAAATATTACTCTACCTATATTAACCTCTGGGGCCTTGGTGTAAGTTTTCAAATATTTAAACATTTTAATTTAAACCTTATAAGCGTATAATTAGGTCTGAATAAAAATCTTACGCAAAAGCGGTAGTTAAGTTTGAACATTGAGTATATAACTAGAAATAGAGACGAAATAAGGGCCATATATTCCTGGTAACACATTAGCGATACAGCTCCTATAAATATCAACTCTCGTTTGCACTGAAATATAGACAGGCCAACTACTGAGCTGTGTGGTACGTCTCCGTATATTCCAAAAAATATTCTGTATTTATTGTAATAAAGATAATATCTCTAACAATGCTGTACTGTTCTATTCGGTGGTATGGGAAAAACAGCAAAACATCTAATTACAAAACAAACGGAATCACATTTCATCGGTAATAAAATATTAAATATGTTATTTTGCAATTTTCGTCCATTATAGCTCACTGGTCGATTTGAAGTGAAACAGTTGACGACACCCATTGACGACACCCATTGACGACACCCATCAATTGTTTCGAACTCGGGCTAGCCAATCGGAGCGCAGTTGTCACAGTAACGATATGGCAGAATAGTTTTCAAACAAATTAAATGACATTTCGTCTCTATTTCTGGTTATATACTCGATGAGTTTGAACGATTACACATTTACATGGGGTCACTGGTGGTTTTATCCGTTGTCAAACTTAAAGCTCAATTAACACTGCCGCGAAACGGGACGGACGCCAATTTTTGTAACCATTGAATAATGAACTTATGCCAATTATGTAACGTATAAATTACATACGAGCTAAAAACAAGTAATTAAAAATTCATTGCTATGTACAATTTCGTTTCCAGTTCTTACCGCGACAATGTGAATTGAGCTTAACATAAGTTTCTTAAACACTGCGTAAAACCCCACACTTATGAATGAACAAGTATAATATCATGGATTTTTTTATAATACCAAGTGACAGGATGAACAAGTCGTAAGCGATGGCCTGATGGTAAGCGACAGTCTGTCCTTAAGTGTTGCAGTCGCTCAGAGCTTTAAATTGCAAAGATCTGAGTTGGCAAGTCCCATGTGCCTGTAATTTCACCAGCACCCTTACCCTTCAAAACCGGAACACAGTAATGCTAGCGTTACTGCTTGGTGGCAGAAACAGGTAAGGTGGCAGTACTGCCGTGTAATTTTCCTTCCTTTTTTTGTTTGTTTATTGGTTCATTTACAGTTATTACGTAAAATCATACTACTTGTAAATTAAATTTGGTGAAGGTCTTATCTAAATTGCACAACTACTTACGAGTGAACACAGCTTGCAAAACAACGTAAATGTAATTAAGTTGAATTTAAAAATAGCAACTTAAATTTAAAACAAGTAATACAAACAAAAAAAACAATAAATACAAGTGAATAAGGGTCTCAGACAGTATGAAACGAGTTGGTTATAAAAAAAAAATTTTTTTTAGTAACTTTCTTTCAAAAGGGACTCTACTGCTACTAAATGGTTTGTCAATACAGTTTAAATTGTCATAGAAAAACTCACAATGATATGTGAGACTATATTACAAATTCACGTACTTCGCATCACTAGACTTGGGTCATTCATTAGCTCCGCCATCATCGCAATTTTTGCTTTGTATAGTTGTTATTGCAAGCAGCGTAGAGTTGATTTTAAATCTTAAGTGTTAAACTGCATATCAAGCTGTTGGTCCAGTACAATATTATTTTGTTCAAATTATTTTTAGTGGTCCGTTAAAATCTAATTCGTAATTTCATACCCATAAGGGCGCATTTACTCGAATACGAATTTCATCGCGCTCACGCCGTGCGGCCGCCGCGTGCATCCGACTGTCATGGCAAAATACTCTTTTCACTTCTTAGGCTCTTAAAGATCGTATTTATGCTGGGTGTAGGGTGCATAAAATAGGATTTTATGCTCTAGTGCATAAAATAAAAAAACCATCACATTAAATATTGTTGTAATTTTACATTCATAATTAAATAATCGTTTATTTGTAATATTGATGTTTAATTTCCTCGCAATCGAAATGAAAAGCAGAGTGTATAACTCGTTCATAAAACCCATTTTACCCTCGATTTAGTATCCACCCTCGCCTGCGACTCGGGTAGATATGTATACTCGTCTCGGGTAAAATGACGCGTTTTATGCACTTGTTGTACAATCTACTATTATTTGTTTAGCTTTTATAAACAATTATTAACTTATCGGATTTTAAGAAAATACTTTAATTTTAGTGAAGCATTGTATAATATGATAGAAATTATTTTAAGTATTATTTTTGCACGAATTCCAAATTAAAATGCAATTTTGAGTTGTCTGAAACATCTTAAAAACAGTTACGTCCTCAATCTAGTTTTTTTTAAATAATAGTATTGTAACCAATTAACCGCCGAATTTTACCGAAACACTTAAAAATATATTGTCATTTTTATTTTAAGTTTGGCAGATAATGTGAACACTGATAATATGATTGAAAATCAAATATTAAAATACATGCAGGTGATACCAGCTCAACTGATGAATTTGGCTATTCTTTCGATGAAAGTGAATACAAATTGAAACTATGAAGTCTTTTTTGTTTTACTTCAGAATTTTGCTATTTAACTACAAGTTGTCCTTATAAACTCTGATAATGTAACTACACTACAACAACTACAGGTTGTCATTGTGATCATTTAAAATATTTATTATTTGTATTAAACCCTAAATCGCTTAAATAAAAATATAAATGCTAATTGTTCTATCTAGAACTTAAAACCAATGACCCGAAAAATAATCTAAACGATTAAACTCATAAATTTTCGAATCGATTTCTCGTGAGAATCGTTTCTTATGTTTACCTACATGTTTAGTTCACATTCCTATTTACGTTGCGATGACAAGTATCAAAAGGTGCCTCTTAGTTTGTGACGGCGGCTATAGTACGTTACATAAGTTCACTGTGCCATGTACATGCGGCAATGTAAATTGAGTCTAAATTTTTTTCTGCGGCGTAAAGTCGACTCATTTGAAATAAGCCTTATGTTTTTGATATATTGCAATAAATTGATTTACAATTTTTGGTTCTGGTACAGGAGACGCCAAGTCGACAACGGCCAACGGGAAAGATGACGACGCGGGCGGCGACGACTCCAAGGATGACAAGGATGACGCCAAAGCTGATGATGTGAAAAAGGTACGAATTAGGATTCATTTCTCACTAGATGGTAACCTATCACAAACTTCAATATTTTTTCCCGAAATAACGTTTGTTCGAATTGTCATTACACCGAAAACCGAAATATAACGAAACCGTTGTCTTTCAGGATATTTTGGATGTTTATCGCAAAGACACGATTGGTTTCGGTTAGGTTAAGTTAGGTTTAAAAGAAAAAACATTTTTCTCTCAAAATTACTTTCAAGGTTATGAACATTCGAGCAAACGTTATTTCTAGAAAACGTCATTTCGGATTACTGATAGGTAGTCCGAAATGACGATGAAATCATCGACCGAAATAATGATGTTTAGAAAAAAAAAACGTCCGAAATAATGATGTTTAGAAAAGTTATAAGTTAGTTAAGCTAGATATTTTTTACAGTTACTTTTCTAAACTTTTGCCGAATAAAGATTGCCGACCACATCCCACTTAACATTTTTGATCTAAGTGAGTAAGACCTACTGTCGTAGGGAGTTACTACTTATCGACACGAATCGCATCACACGCAGGATCTTTTTTGTTTTTATTGCGGGAACATATCTTTTTTTCTAGCCGGCCGTTTTGATAGATTACAATAGTGAGGTCATATCTCAATTCATTATCGAAAAAAATATAATTAAATGCGAGTCGCATCTATAAGTTTTTAGATTTATAACTAGTATTGCAAGGGGTAGCTGATTAAATAGTTTTAATAAAACGAAAATAAAAATGTTTACTTAATATATCGCGAGTTTGCCAAAGGTAGAAGTTGTGCTGGACAGCGATAAGTGACGATTGTATTAGATTTCATTTTTGAAAATGTCGAATTTCGAAAAACAAATGTCGAGTTGTGTCGTAAAATTATACATCCATAAATTTACTGCACATTAGTATTGACAACAATGTACATTAGTTAGCTCCTTCAACGTAGTTATGAATTAATACGAAACTTGATGAGCGGACGATCGTCAAAAAGGCCATCATAGCGTGTAGGTACTGTAGTAAGTGGTAAGTTACGAAGTGCACGAAAGGAGCCTCCCCACACGACTTACCATTGTTGTACAGGACAGCAATCTGGCGCAATTTGGGCAACAATCGTCGAGTACCTTACGACAGTTGGCAAATCCTTTTATCACGGTGGCAAGCATTATACTGTACCTATACTATCGATACGATAAGAAGTTATTACTATAAGGAATTAATCCTTATAATTACCCCTTTCGCTCGGCATCATAAAAATACTGGTTTTTTACACACTTCATCGGTTCGATCCTCAGGTAATGCAAGCAATTTTTTGAAGTCTTTGTATGCAGTATAATATATTTTTTAAACCGAAATAATGTCCACATGAAGCAAAATATCCTATCTACAATTTAAAAATATTCGACAACATGATCCTAAAGTAAATACTAAAGCATTTGCGTTACGGAAATCAGAAATAACGACGGTACAATATTAAAAGTAGTTTCCTTGCGTATCCCACAGCCATGAGACGTCATGTATATCACGGAATTCTAGTTGTTACTGAAGCGCAACTCTTCACCAAATTAGTTGCAAGTTCTAGTGTTGCCATAATGAAGTGTTTATTCAAACCATACTAGGGCTATTAAATTTTTTCTTGGCTAGCTTTCTGGGAGACGGGTTAGATGATATGAATTTAATATGTCTAGGAGGAGAACGGTGAGACTCACGACGATGACGAAAAAGAAGATGTGAAGGACAACGACAAGGGTGCCAAAAAGACCGCCGCCAAGAAGAAGCCCAAGAAAGAGGTACCAGCTTATACTCAACTGTTTTTTATAACAATAACGTGGAGTCTTGGCTAAGAGATTTAAGTGAAAACTTTTAAAACAACCGTTATTTAGTTTAAAGACTGAACAGGTCTGCTATAAAAAAGTCTCAGTACATTATTCATATAATATGGAGATACTGAATATCAGAGGTTTATGTTACCAAGTGACGGTACGAACAAGTCGTGTGCCTGGTAGTAAGCGACACGCCGGTCCATAGCGGTTGCAGTGCCACTCAGAACTTTAAATCGTAAAGATCTGCGTTTGCAATTCAATTGCAAAGATTTGAGAGGCGCTGCCACCGCGCCCGTCAACCTGAGACATAAGTTGACAAGTCCCATGTGCCTGTAATTTCACCAGCACCTTTACCCTTCCAAACCAGAACGCAGTAATGCTCACATTGCTGCTTGGCGGCAGAAATGGGTAAAGAGGAAGTACTTTCCTGGACGAACTCTTCCACAAGTTGCTCTACTGCTACTAAAATTATTTAAGTCAAGTGCAATGGGCTAGACCAGTGGTCGGCAAATCGCGGCTAGCGAGTCACATGCGGGTCTTTAGCCTCTAGACTGTAACTGTTCCACAAAATACCGATGTCGATAAAGTATGTAAGTATGGGTGGGAGAGTTGAAAGGAGTCAACCTCAGCGAAAGTACTTGGTCCTGTACTCTCGTTCTCCGTCCAAAATAATTACTGTAAAATAAGTATTACTCGAAATTAAAAACTGCCATGCGAACATCGAGTATATAACCAGAAATAGAGACTAAATAAGCCCATACATTCCTGGTAATTCATCAGTGATACATCACTTATAAATATCAACTCTCGTTTGCACTGAAATTAGAAAGCTGAAATAGTACGGCGCCAACAACTGACCTGTGTGTACGTCTCCGTATATTCCAAAAATATTCTGTATTTATTGTAATAAAGATAATATCTGTAACAATGGCGTGCTGTTCCATTCGGTGGTGTGGTGAAAAACAGCAAAACATCTAATTACAAAACAAACGGAATCAAATTTCATCGGTAATTAAATCTTTATTGTAATTTTGCAATTTTCGCCCATTACAGCAAAGCTCAAGTTAACCGGTCGATTTGAAGTGAAACAATTGAAGACACCCATTGACGACACCCGTCAATTATTTCGAATTCGGGCTGGCCAATCGGAGCGCAGTTGTCACAATAATATGGCAGAATAGTTTTCTAACAAATTAAATGACATTTCGTCTCTAATACGTAGCGCCATCTATGAGCAATATATGATCTTTGTATTAATAACTATAACATACTAGTGGAGTAATTTCCCAAAAAAATAATTGAATATAAATTAATACAAATTAACTATCTACTTTTGTTCAAATATCACCTCTGGTGCAACGGACCAAGATGTACTCTGTCTGTACGTGTCTGTACTTATCTAAGTTTTAAAAAATTGACTCTCAAACATTGACTTACAAAATTTCAATCGCTGTACTATTGATATTTGACTCTGTTGATTAATAAGTTTGCCGAGCTTTGGGCTAGACCATTGGACTATGATCTTAAACCCTCTTTAGTGGTATACTTATGCCCAGCAGTGTAGTTTGAATTTTAAAGTAGCCCTAAAGCTCCTTGCCACATTAGGAATATCTAATAAATGTTTATTATTTTTAGGATACCGAGGAGGAGGAGGAAGATGAGGAAGAAGAGGAGGACGAGGACGAGGAGGGTGACGATGGGGAGGAGGAGGACGAGAAGGAAGTGAAAAAACCTAAAGAAAAGTGAGTAAATGAGGGTGTCTCTTAATATAAATATCTCTTTCTTATATCTTGAGATATTGTACTATTTACATATTTTAAAGCAGTTGTTTATTACACAGTCGTGTTTGGTCGTATCCATTATTGTGTTTCAAATATTTCAATTATCCTTTTATTTTGAAAGCCTCCGCTCGGAGGAAGCGAAGGATTATGGGTCAACACACAAAACTGCGAATCGGCGCGATGCGTATTCGCGACGCAGAAAACTGCGACTCGTATAGCTGCGATACGATTTTGTGTGGCAAGGCATGTCACTGCCACGGTTCTGCTAACCATTCTTTCGGCGATTATCAACCGCACTGAACGTATTTTATAAACTAGGTAGCAACATGGATCGTAAAAAGAGTGTTGCCTGCTGTTATTGATAAGAAAATATAGGAAAAAAACACCAAGAAGATTAACATCGCAGGAATTCGCGATGCGGAGCAATTCGCAAATTCTTGCACTGCGTCGTGCGAGCTCGTAGATTTCTGCGATGCGACGTCGTTTTGTGCTTCCTCCTATTAACTAACTATAATATTCAACAAAAACTAATCTTTAGTAAAGAAAAGATATTTATTTAAAAAAATGATCATAATTTTACTACCTATAAAGATCAGCACAGGATTCATCAATAGATACTTAAAATTTGTAACCAAAAAAAGGTTCCCATACTGGCAGCATTGCTTCGCTGAATAGCAATTGATACCAGATGAACCAACCACGACAAAGAGCGGTGACCGTAGCCCGTCTCTGAGTCGGCGACTCAACCTTTTAAATAAGTCTCGAGCGAACCCCAGGGCCCCGCCGTTTCGACCGCAACCGGTTCAAAGTCGTACATCGGCTCCAAGGCAAAATGTTTTGAGTGCTTTAGTCTCGCTAATTACAACCAATACATTCAAGATCTTACGAATAGTATCGAGATGGATTATTGTTGAGAAGTTAACTTCGATTTCATCGGAAATAATGGAAACCTTAAATTCCACTTGCCGTAGACTAGAATGAATACAAGGCGACTCCTAATATATTTTTTTTGTTTGTCAATGTAGAGTAAAGAAGGCAGCAAAGAAAGCTAAAGATGGCGAGGAGGACGATGACGAGGAAGACGAGGGCGGCGAAGAGGAGGAGGAAGAAGAGGAAGAGGAGGAGGCGCCCAAACCTAAGCCCAAGAAGGAGGTATATGGGATTTTCATTAAATTCTGTGATGCTCTATTTAATTGAATTTTCAAATAGGCTAAGCGTGTTGCGGGAAAGAGTGACACACGGCTCCCGTTTCACCACGAGTACCCCTCAGTTGCTCTGTGCAAGTACGTTCGTTGCGCATCTGTATAGTTAGTAAAACTGTGCTATTTTTACAGCCAACAGAGCCGCCGGTGCCGCTGCCTGCCGGCAAGGGCATCCCGCTGGGGCATATCAATAACGTCGAGATTTCGCTCTCGCGCTTTAAGACGCAAGACCAGAAGCTGTTGCATCAGTATCTTTACGGGGTAAGGTGTTTGGAACATAACATGTTGATTATTGATGACCGCTGTGGCATAATGCTTGCTGCCCAGAGTATCAGAGAGCAAGATTGGCTTGGCAGTATACCTGCCGTCTCATCTATTTCGTGGTTGAATTTAAAGACATTCTCATTTAACTAGTTATATACTCCTGGATTTGAGCTACCTTACATTTTTAGTATTAAATACACTAAGATGTTAACGCTTTAGCTTGATCCATTGATTGATTTTTGTTTTTCTGGTTTAAGTTCTTCATATCAATAATGACGACGAACAGGTGGAGTATTTTCACAAAAGATGTGTAGTAAAAACATTATGATATTCATTAAAATAATGTTTTGATTAGTGTTGGGTCATGGAAAAAATTCCATTTTCACTTCTCATGCTCTTAAAGTTCGTATTTATGCTGGGTGTAGGCTTCATAAAATAGGATTTTATGCTCTAGTGCATAAAATAGGATTTTTTACTCTAGTGCATAAAATAAAAAACCATCACATTAAATATGTCTAATTGTTGTAATTTTACATTCAATTTTAATTAAATAATATTATATTGCTGTATAAATTTCTCGCAATCGAAGTATAAAGCAGAGTGAGACTCGTTCATAAAACCCATTTTACCCTCGACTTAAGTATCCACCCTCACATGCGGCTCGGGTAGATATTCTCATCTCGGGAAAAATGACGCGTTTTATGCACTTGTTGTACAAAATACTATTTGAAAAAAAAAAAAAACATTTTTAGAAAAATTAATAATCTGTATATTTTTCCTTAATTTTCTACATTTGACGTTAACACCTGTCAAAGTTTAAGTTACTCTGAACGAAAACGATGGAGATATTAAAAATGTTTATTTTTTGCTGTTTTGAAATTTTTTTAGTTAAGTTTATTTTATAATTCACGCTAACTTAAATTTCAAAAGATATTTCTAAACGTAGAACATAGTATCTACCTTCGATAAGTACCTTCGATATTATATTTTTCCAATATAAAAAAAAATCCCTGTTTTAAATTTTTCGGAAAAATTACCCAACGGTAGTTTTGATTGATCAAAAAATATTACACAATTTAAAAACTATTGGCCCTCGGAGTATGTGCAACCAACAAAGTATGCTAGCTTCGTTGCGAACGCAGTCCCGTAAATATCATATTTCCTGGTATATCAAACATCATTTCCATAAGTTAAAAGTATAACCGGGGATTTTTTCTTTAATGATAATATTTTTGTGAACGTGCGAGATGTGAGCGAAGTCCAGGAATTGGTAATTGACAATAGAGTTAATCACTATTATGTCTAACGTATTTTTTTGTTCCATCAGCAACTGTGCCTCGACCGGAACGTAAAGCGCAACGTGAAGAAGTTCCGCGGCTACGAGTGGGCCATCGGGTCGGCCGAGTACAAAACCAAACTCGACGAAACCACCAAGATGGAGCCTAAACAACTGCGGACAATGTGCGAGATGCTCGATCTCGACAAGAAAGGTGCGTCTCACTACCAGACTTTTTTATTTATCGGTCGCAATATGGAATCGGACTACATCTGAAAGTATTTAAAATAATAATGGATATATTACAACCTAGAAATACTTATTTGTAATGCAAGGCTGCAAAGTTGTTTGACGGGAGTGCTTGTATTGAAACCAGAGCAAACGATGGAGTCTTAAGATTGCAAATAGAATCCTGAGTGTAGCGAGGGTTTGCTGCCGAGCGAAACACACAACTTTTCACCTCACCATAGCGAGGGAAATGGTAGATGAAAGAAAAACAGTTGAACTCTAACAAAATAATTTAATAAACAAAGTTATTTATCATTAGCAATTTAACGTCAACAATAATAAGAATAAAATATATCAACGGATTTATATTACATAAATAATGTATGACAAATCGCGTAGTCAACGTTATGATTTTTTTTTCATCGCAAGAAAAAGTTAGGTGCACCACAGTCCATCGTCAAGTTCGGATTTCAAAAACCTTTTCCATGGTAGCGTGTAAAAAACGCTTTTGCGCGCAGATTTCTAATAAAAAACGCTTTTGCGCGCAGATTTCTAATGAGAAAGAACGCCTTTCCGAACTATTAAGGTGGAAAATATTTTATTTAAATAAAGTTTTTAAACCCTAAAACGATGTTTATGTATATTGATTGAATTTATCGTTTTAATTATACAGGCTGTATATTTGAAAGTGGGACATACTTATAGAGTGCTTTATATACTTGATTGTGAACCCAAGGAAATAATAAACTAATGAACTTAAACTTTACAAGAAATATTTTGAAATTTTTTTTTACGACTACTTGAGAACAACTTTAGTTATCAAAATCTATGCACATCACTATTAATGCTCCGACGCAGCGGCGAAAAGCAAAGCACAGGTCAGGGGTGGGGACGCGGGCGCATACGCGAAATTGCTCAATCCACGCGCGACCTTGATCTAACGAAGACACGTAAATTATTTGTACTTCCGCTCGCCCAATCGCCGCAAAATGGATATTTATTCTAACGTCGAATTGACTGAGATGGTGCGACTTTACGCAATTAATGGTGATGAAATGTTCCCAAATCGGAGTTTACGCGGAGGAGGTGAACAGTGTCGAAGTGTTGCGTGAGAGGATTATCTCAGCATTTTATACTGTGAGACAAAATGTGTTTGTGTTGTACAATTTAAAACAAAATTTACTATGCCGTGTTAGACTATGCATTGTGGTAAACGGTGGACATTTTGAACACTTGCTCCGTACCACGTAAGTGTAAATAAATGGTAAATAACTAAAAAATCAATCAATGTAAATAATTTCATTTCACATTTTTAACTACGCCAAAAACCTCAATTCTTATTAAATGATAACTAGTTACTAAATCATAAACTTATCTTTTTTAGTACGTAAAACGTTTCGATGATAGTCAAGTAAAAAATAATGAACCTAAGCTAAAACGTAAATGTGAAATCATTGTTATTGTTGCTGTCTCACTCGGCACTCACTTGGTAGTATTCCCATTGCACTCGAAATCAAGCGTAAAGGGAAACGGTTTATTCCTATGTACACTTCAAAACACGTTTGTTGATTTATTTTTTGTTCTATCACATATCCTAATTTTATTTTAGTCTATGTTAAGCTGTAACATGATTTACTATGACATGTATGTATCTCACTTTCAAATATACAGCCAGTAGAAACGTTATTTGTAAGTACATGTAAAGGTACATAAATAAATATTACACAACAACACATACATTGCTCTGATCCCAAAGTAAATAACTAAAGCACTTGTATTATGGAAATCGGAAACAACGACGGTACCACAAACACCCAGACCCGAGACAATATAGAAAAATTAGTTTTCTACACTGACCCGGTAGGGTATCCAACCCGGGACCTCGGAAAGTGTTCTGACTATACAATAATACAGTAAGGATAATATGAATAAAATAGTTACTATGGTTACCATATATAAATTTAAAAAATATAAAAAAAGACTAAGCTGCATGGTCTAAAGGTCTTTCTGCCTTTCCGCAAGGAAAAGTACATAACATAACATCAATAATTTCAACAATTCAACTGTATTTTAACAATCGAGCAAATCCGTAGGTACTTTAAGATTTATTCTGATTATTGTCCAATTGCCTATTCAAGAAGTTAATGAGATTCGGTTCGGAAGAGATGGACGGTGCGAGGCTGCCGAAGGGCTGTAAAAGGTCAGAACACTAACGGTGAGTTTTCGTGGACAGGGTCCCCCAGCGACCTGGCGGCGCGCATCGTGGGCTTCCTGCAGCAGCCGACGGCCAACTCGCCGCATGCGCGTGGATCGGCGCGGGCGCCGCCCCCCGCCGCGCCCGCCAACGCGCCTGGCGGCCGGCCCCGCCGCTCGGCCGCCGTCAAGGTGCACAACCGCGGTGAGTTTTCGCGCCCTTTTCTACGATCCTGGCACACGTCTTTCGCTTCATCAACACGCATCCGTGCTTTCGTTTATGACGTCGCAATTACATCATTGTGACTCAAGTAAAAGTCGAAAAAGGTGGAAGGTACTCAATTCGACTGTATGTTGTTTTTTGTATGTATGTTAGATTAATCACAGATTGAGCTTGTGTTTGATGAATTACATGGATTTGAAATCATTAAGCCGTTCTTGTGGAGTTTTATCATTTGACAGTGACGTAATGACGTTGACGTTTTGTTACTAGGAAATGATAATAATAACACTTCAGTTTTATAAATTTTTGTTGTTGATTTTTGGAATTTCGAAACTGATTCTGGGTCCAAGCGTTACTCTTTTGTCCTCTGCCCAAGCCTAACCGCCATTAAGGAAATTATAATAATCTGATTTTTGACATTCTTGAAATTTAAATGCCTTATTTGTTATTTCAATACATTCCTTTGATAATTCGTAATTTGTGAACCGATGTTGATGATACTTTTTTTTTTGTTGGAGAAAGGGTACCCAGTACCCAGTAGTGGTCCCATTTAAATTTGAAGAAAATATTCCTCCTCCTAATAAGGGTCGCAAACTAGGGGATGTTTCCGGTTTCGCGCTCTTCAATAAAACTTGGCAAATTACCTATATTTCACGAACTTTTCAGGTCTGTTTTTTTGGTACTCTGTACTATAATTGTAAGTCAATGCTCTATACTGATATTATGTAGGAACTTCTCAACTTTTCGACCAAAATTTAGACAAATTATGGCAATGTTTAAGTTAGCTAATGTCATTTTTGTCGACTGTTATTTGAAAACATAATTGACAACCGACCACGTTTGCCATTTTTGATTTTTGCCATTGTTGAAGCCGATGCGATAAACCAAGAAAATGATACACACAAAAAAATTAGAGATTCGAGACATGACTCCCCAAATAAAACACATTTGGTATGGTTAGAATGAATCTGTTTAGGAGTGCTAATTATTGGAATATAATATTTGCTTGCAGGCTATTCTGACGAAGAATATGAAACAGACCCGGAGACAAAGATCAAGGGTCCCAAACCAGCTAAGGATGGCTCGGAAGATTCAGATGTAAGTATTGTAATAATGAATATTTTTAACGTTACTTTTTTTTATAATTCATTTTATATTACTTTTTTTTATAATGCCAAGTGACGGGACGAATAAGTCGTGCGCCCAGTGGTAAGCGACACGCCTATCTATAACAGTTGCAGTGCCACTTAGAGGTTTTAAATCGCAAAGATCTTATGGGCACTGCCACTGCACCTGTTATCCTGAGACATAAGTTGACAAGTCCTATATGCCTGTAATGCTAACATTACTGGCATTATTGGCATCAGAAACAGGTAAGGTGACAGTACTTTTCACAATCTCTACTGCTATTTAAATCTGTGAATATTCACATTCTGTGTTTTAGTTTTAAGTGGTAGAAGCCGTATAAAATATGATAGTTAATGGTGAACCGAGTCGCATACTGGGGGAATAGATAGTGCAACTTTACAGGCTGACGAACTCTACTTACCAAATATTTTGCTTTAATTTTTTTCGTTAATAGAACGTGTGAACCTCGCCACATGATGATGATCGTGAAATTACAGGCACATGGGACTTGTCAACTTAAGTCTCAGGGTGACGGGCGCAGTGGCATTGCCCCTCAGATTTTTGCAATTTAAAGCTCTGAGTGGCATTGGAACTGTTGTGAACAGGCGTGTAGCTTAAGATCAGGCACACGACTTGTTCGTCTCGCCACATGATATTATAAAAAAACAAAAACCTTTTTAATGAATTTTGAACATTAGTGCAATGCAATATGTGTACAGGGTTCGTTCAACCCGAGCGCTTCAGAAGAGGCAGATTCGGACTTCGATCCCGAGGCGGGCGAAGGCGTTAGCGCCGGCCCGCGCAAGCGCAAGAGCACCGGACGGCGTCGCTCCAACAACAAGCCCGGCAAGAAGGGGCGCAAACCCAAGGGCAAGAAAGGGAAGGTACGTACTTCAGCTTTTGCAAGGTGTGGATTGAATCGAAGGAATTGCTCGTCCTAGTTCCTGTCGAAAGTTGAATCTATTAATTTTTTTTACAAAGTGAACAATTAAATTATCCATGGAATCAATTATTAAAACTGTGCTTAAGAATTTCCTACCTTTATACAATTTGAATCAATTACATCTGTAAATGTAAACTTCTAATAGGAATAACTATTTTCCGTACTATTTTGTGTAGCAATATCTCAAAAGTCGTAAATTTATGTATATCTTCGAGATATTCAAGATAAATGTGTTCACGTCATCGGATGTGAAACATTTTTTTTTTCGGATCTAAAATACCCCATTTTAGACCATTTTAGAGATACTATCTTCGGAAGATAGAAACAAATAGCTTCTAAATTCTAAATTCATAGATGTTTTCTTAAATTTTTGTTAGGTTTTTCTGATAAAAAGAATATTTAAAATATACATTTGATATTAAATGGTAAGCCACATGTTTTATGTAGAAACTTTTATTGTATTTCAATCAGCCGTTTTTAAAAATACCTTAATTTCCTCTTTTAGTAGAAAAAATAAATAAAAATATTACTGTATATGAAGAACATAACTAATTTAAATATGACTTGTGACTTGTAATACTTGACTCATATAAAGAACTAAAGGGCACAATTGTATCCTGTTGTGCCTTTTTTATGTTATTATATTGTAATTGAACTACACAATAAGGGCACAGTTCCGTAAAATTCTGATATTTTTGTTTTTAACATAATAAACGTCAAATATGACTTTCTATAACAAGAAATCTTATTATTGATGTCAGTTGTGCCCGTTGAGCTTGCAGTATATTTAACAATGATTGAGATATATTTTTACAAAAGAGAAAATAGGTAGATTGGTCTTTCTTTCCCGATTCTAAATAGGTATCAGTAGCGAGGCGTGAAAATTTTCCTTGGTAAAGCCGAAGCTTACTGTAACAAAAATTTCATTGCCCGCTAAAAAGGCGCCTTGACGACATTTAAACACAACACTTATTAACACACAAGATACTAGGTCACTTCAATTCACAGGAATGCTTAGTCTACCCACGAAATGACCATAGCTTTTAAAGTAATTTTATATTTTAAGATGCCCGTCGCGATACGAAAGTTTGTAAACAAACCCATGAATGCTAAGGGTCGTATTCTAGAACTCTAATCATTGCAATCAATCAGTATGGTTCAAAGCAATAGAAATCATACTCAAGTCCTTGCCATTAGGGTCGTATTTCCAGTGCTTAGAATCATAATCAAGTCTGCTCAAATCTGACTTGAGTATTGAGTACAGTTCTGGAATACGACCCTTAGTGTTGCTATTTTAATTACCTACGAATTACCATGACCTTTTACATACATTCTTTACGTAGTCCTATTAAAAAGAAACACCGAATTAAAATTTAATTCGGTGTTTATATTTAATATACATACGTATATAACACTATTTATCGTTAAGATTTACAAAATAGAAATTAACCATATTATTTTGTATTGATTTGCTATTATGATAATTTTCTTACATTGTTTTAAGTAAGTTCTACGTATGGCAACGATTCTGTCATTAAAACAAATGAAACTATAATGTGTTTCAATAAGGTTTAAATTTAAGTGAATGCTTTTCGACAATAACTCGAACCATTGCGGCTTCTCGGCCGCCATTTCTTTAGATGTTATAAAGCGGATTTTTGCGAATGTCTGCGTATATTTTGATGGGTGCGCGTAGATTTCATGAATGAAATAGAACTCGCAGATCCACCGGCCTACCTCGCGCTGATTGGTCCAGATGCATCGGGTCAAGTTATTACGCGTTTAATAGTGAATATTTTGAATAAATGTTTTTTTAAGTGGTGGGGTATGGTCGCTGTCACTGGTAATAGGTACGCGGAATGTGTTAGGCAAGCCGGTGGGAAGCGAGTTATATGGACGCCTCGCCACTGATAGGTATGTAACTCAATTTTCATAAAAATTTTAGTTGTGCCCGTTTTCTTTCCGAGGGCAGTCTGTTGACTGTAAGCCGTGGCCAAGGGACATGGCCCTGTACTCACGTTATCCGCCCTAAACAATTACTTACACATTAATGTGAAATAAGTAATACTCGACCAAGTTAAAAAACGCATGATGCGAATGAAGCTTCGTACTTGATATTGTCTTTAATATGGTCGAGTATTGCTTATGTGACAGTAATTGTGTTCGGACGGATGTCAGACGAACGAGAGCAGACCCCCTTGGACTGAAGGGACCCGTAAAGAACTATTTAAGATCCGACAAAAACTATTCGCGAAAACCTAAGAACTACATGTTCATTATTTTTTCTGAGTGTTCGATCTTTGTCTTAATAATTATAACAAAGTAGTGGAGTAATTTCTCATAAAAAGAATTGAATATCAATTCAATAAAAATTTAAATACAAATACAATGAATAGCGACGTCTCTAGCCGGAGCTGGTAGCTGTAAAGGTATCTAACTGGGTGACGAAATATAATAGTTTTCTCATAGATGGCGTTACGGCTAAAAAGTTGTTGAGAAACCAAATAGTAAGCACATAGAAAAATTCGTGAGGTCCGCTGGTTCATTCCGTGTCTTAGTTGGGGTCTGACACGGTATGCTAGAAGACGTCGGTTCGAATCCGGCCGGATCAATGGAATTTTTTTCTCAGTGTTCGATCTTTGTATTAATTTTTTTTTTTAAAGAGCTTTATTATAACGCACACACTCAACATAGCCCCGCACTAGGGAAACCCTGTATCGCGGGTGCCATGGACACACACATAGACAACCACAAATTACACCCAAACTCACGAGATAAATAAATGTAGGTCATACAAATATTTCTTTCGGCCCGGGAATCGAACCTTGGACCTCTGCGTACATGTTATTGGTAGCAGCCTAATCCTTCTAGTTCTTTTTTCTACCCAGGGAGCGGTGAAGCCGACACGCGGGAGACGCGCGCGCTCTGACAGCGAGGAAGAGAGCGAGAAGTCCGACAGTGAGAGCGACAACGAGTCCGCTAGCGAGGGAGAAGAGTCCGACGTTAGTATACGCCATATCCACCTCGTTTCGTACAGTAGAACACAGCTGGAAATTAGTCACATATATAATGAATGTGTCAGTCTGCAAGTAGAGGTGTTTTATATGTAGTGTATTTTAAATATATCTATTTTGTGTAAGAACATTATAATATTCCGCCTAAGATACTTTCAATTGCTAATCGACACGAGAGAATATTCTAGACTAAATTTATAATTATTAGTATTGTTACAAATTGTAGGATAATTCGTCATCATAGTAAACCTATACTATACTGCCGTCCACTAACTAAAACGCGGCTATTCCTATACCTGAGCATCTCCTTTGAAGGAACGGGTTCAAGTCTCAGTCCACATTCTAGTCGGATGCGGCTTGGGGACTACTGGTTTTCAAAGAGTTTTCTTAACCTTCTCTGAGGTCTTATCGCGATGTTTTCATATTACCGTTTTCTCAATGAAGCAAGAGACTGATTGATCTTAACTGCACATGATTCGAAACGGCTGAAAGGCACAGGTTCGAGATGGATTTTTTATCCAACTACTAGCTGGTGCCCGCGACTTTGTCTGCGTAGAATAAATACTTCGTGTAGCCTACTTTACTACTAACTTAAGAAATGATTGGTTCTTCATACAAAATTTCATCCCCTATGTCACCCCCTTTAAGATTGATTTTTGTGACAAAAACTAGCCTATGTTCTTCTCCTAGATCCCATCTATATACCCAAAATTCATCAAATTTGAATCAACGGTTTATACGTGAAACCGCAAGACAGTTACTTTTGCATTTATAATATTAGTGTGCCTATGATAGGATTATTAGTAAACTAATTGAAATTATTGATGTTCAGGAGCCAAAATCGAAGCGCGGCAGGCCAATCGCCGTGGCTAAAGGCCGCAAGGGCGCTGTCGCAAAGCCCAACGCCAAGGCCCCCGCCAAGCGGAAAGCACCCACGCCCCCAGGTAAACTAATCACTCGTAAATGTTACACTTGTAAAGCTAAAACACATACCTTTTACACATAAACATTTGATAATTACATCATATACATACATCAACTGCCTGCCGTTGGATTGCCTTTTTACGTGTCTGTATTATGTCTACATCTTTAAGTAGCAGTAGAGCTCCTTGTGAAAATGCTCGTCCAGGGAAGTAATGCTACCTTACCTATTTCTGCCGCCAAACAGTAATGACAACATTACTGTGTTCTGGTTTTGAAGGGTAAGGGTGCTGGTGAAATTTCAGGCACATGGGACTTGTCAACTTATGTCTCAGGGTGACGGGCGCAGTGGCAGTGCCCTTCAGATCTTTGCGGTTTAAAGCTCTGAGTGGCACTGCAACTGTTATGGACAGGCGTGGTGTAGCTTACCACCATGCGTACGACTTGTTCGTCCCGTCACTTGATATTATAAAAAAAAATCTACCTGTTGTTAGTATGCAAGTGTGACAGCTACTGGCATATGTACAGTTTATGCTTTACATTGTTGTATCATATAAATATACCAAATAATATATAAAACGAGTGCACAAAAGAAATTGTATACAATCACTTTCTTATAATATATTTAACACACACTAAATGAGAAACTGAGAAATGAGAAACATTTTGAAGTAGAATTAACTTAAGTATGTAACTTTTACCCCAAAAGCAGCAAAGAAGAAGGGCAAGCCAGGGCGACCTGCTGCCGCTAAGAAGGGAAAGAAGGCGTCATCTGAAGAGGAGTCGGGAGAGGGCAGCGAAGAAGAGGAGGAGGAGGAGGGTAGTGAGGAGGAGGAGGAGGAAAGCGGAGAAGAATCCGACGCCCCCACTGACAAGAAAGCCAAACGGCCGCCTACTGTGAGTAAAGCAAACTGTGGAGAGAACAAAAGACAATGTTTTTAAAAAGTGGAAGGGTTTCATAGATTGGAGGTTATACTACGTTGACATAAGAACTACGACAATTTCCTTTTACGTGTCGATGTTATTAAGTTTGTGTTATTAATTATGTTAAGTTTTTATTTATGCTTATCGTACATAATTATAATGTAAGTTTTGTCATCCAACACAATATTTCAAGGTATGGTAAGTCATGACCACAGACCTCGGTAAGTTTCTCCAACGGTTTCTCCAACGTTGGTATAGGTCGGCCGCGTCTGCGACGATTGTCGTAACAGAGTCAGGACTCAATGGCATATACTTATAATAAACAATTTTAATTACGACAACGAGATAGATCTTATTGTTCTAAACTTGTGGGCAGTATAATCGGGCAGCTAACAAAACTTGACCTTTGGTTTCTATAGTTTATAAAACTTTAAATTGATAACATAGAAAGCGATATATAATGGATTAAGGGATATGTCCCTTCAAGTGCATTTTATAAATACATACCCTTACATACTTACCTCCAATGAGGTAGATAGAGATTATTTACTTCTACTTACGTAAAAGAAAACTCTGTTCGCTTCCGTAAACGAAGACAGTTAAAAACCGGACAGCTAATAAGACGGGGTTCAGTAAGAATGAATCCTGGGCCTTGTACTTTGTATACTTCATGTTTTTTCATATACCTTTATAACAACATTTATTTGTTTATACCAGGACGAGGAGATCAAGAAGTACGTGAAGCAGATTCTGGAGGGCGCGAATCTGGAGCAGATCACGATGAAGACAGTGTGTAAACAGGTGTACAGTCACTATCCTGACTTTGACCTGGCACACAAGAAGGACTTCATCAAGGCCACAGTCAAGTCGGTCAGTACTCAATCGCTTTTGTAATGCCTACTTTTCTACAGTATCGTCCTTTACAACACTAATAGACTTATTTTACAATTTCGAAGGATTTACACTTATTTATTCGTTTCAGAATTTCATCAAGTTGTGACGTATTTAGTTAATTATAGTTAAAATTTAAAATTACACTTTTTAATGTACAACACGTTCATGGGCATTAAGACTGTTAACAGATTAACTGCATGCAGTCGAAACCGACTTCATGCAGCCGCGATCGACTGTATGCAGTTAACGCGTGAAGTCATTATTGACTTCAAGCAGTCAATCTATTAGCAGCCTAACAGGGTTTATCGTAAAATTAAATATAAGAATATGATAGTACGGGGTACTTCGTTTAGCTATATAGATATCAAAAAACCAACTACGGGCTTTACAGTATGATTTCAAAGTGCTTTCTGAGAATTTGCCCAGCATACTGACAAAATTCAATGATTTATAGTTTCTCTATTTTTAAGACGGAGTAAAATGACACTTCATTGCGCAAGTGTTGCCCGCTTGCAAGTAGTTAGTGATTGCGGTCTATGAGTATTATATCAACTATCGACTGAATATTGGTCACGCTTATGGAATAAATAGCTGAACTTGTTACATTCGAATCATCCTGGACCCATTATTCATCCAATTACTGAGCACAAGTGCATTCGAATTTTTTGTAAGTTCATACATACATATGTTTATGAAATATACAAAGAGGAGACATATTTTAAAGATTTTTCATTTTAATTCAGTACAAATAATCAAATTCAGCTATTCTTGTTCAAATGTATATGAATAAAAATTGATCTCGATACTACTAGGTCAAAAAAATTGTCTAAATAAGGATAAAAAAGTAGTGACGCATTTTTTCTTTTTTTTTGCACACTCCTAGCCTCGCATTGGGGAAATCCTGTATAAAATTTTATGAAAACTGGCAACCCTACAAATGTCATTTTACTCCGTCTTCATAAAAGACAGACTATACATACATTGAATATTTTATATTGAATCAACATAAGCTCTACGGCAAGAACAGTTTGTGTGGTACTGTCCATGAAAGGGATAATAAACGCACGTTTGGCCACAACAGTGTAATCAACAGTGGTACGTGTTTTTCAACAAAATAACTATTCGCTCTTACCGTGAACAACCCCAAATTGTAGTCTTCGAGAAACAGTGTTGTAAGGGACAATATAAGGTCACTAGTTTATTAGTTCATATTCTGACTTCTACATAAACCATTTATGGTCCCTAAACATAGAGATGAGATTAACTGCTATACTCGCATAGCGCGCTATTGAAAGTGCTAAAATTAGAATTTTTAGCAGCTCTAGGTCGTGTGATAAAGTAACGAATGGAAAGAAACGTGAAACAGTTGACGCGTGCTAACTTGCTAAGCATAGCATCTATCTATAGAATAATCTACAGTTTTTACGGTTACTTAGGACTAGTTTCATTTGTTTTGTAACTATTACATGTGGTGGTTACAGGTTATAGAACTTCATACTTAAACAATTTACTATTTACAATTTACACAAAACTTTACACTGGTTAATTACATTAAATTACATTCATAATAATTCTTTCTCCTACACTTATTAATTAAACAAACGCTAAATTAACTAAATAAATCCAAGTAATTATATCTTAATTTAAATCGCTTCTTCAGACAACATTTTGCTAACATTCCACCATTAGCTCAAAATCGTATTAAAACGTAACCAAAATTATAATTTATAACATAACTATAGTACTTGCTAAGTGCTAAATATAGCATTAGCATTTAGCGTACTCAAACGTGAAATTTAACAGCAATATGATGATGTATATATATTTTTGTAATATTCTTAGTGTTTAAAATAAATAAAAAAAAAAAAATAAATAAACCAATCAGCTATTTCGCGTTTCGCACCAAATGTTGAATGCTACAAATAATATGTGAAAGTAGTTCACATTATAATTGTTTCAACCAAGAGCCGCAATTTTCACATAGAATATAGTGCCATCTATGAAATATTAGCTCAGGATGAAGAAGGATTTTGTTTATTAGCTGCGTAAGTAAAGCAGGGATAGATTGATGGCAATCGACGCATTGAAATATTGTAAAATTGTGTCGCTAGATGGCATTTATTTTAATTTTCTTAACATACTCCAATCCAAACTGAAAAAAAGTACGTTATAATTTTAGCACCTTTATTTCTTTCAAAGTATAATTGCTATAATTTTTTTTATTTAACTTTATAATTTGAGCTATATATTATATTAACAATTTCTATCTAAATACCTCCTGATATCGCGAAAAACAAAAACAGATTTTCATCGGTAAATGTTCCCATGTTAAAATTTGTTTGGCTTTATATACTGACCATATAAAGTGTTCGTGACATCAATTTCAATCTAAAACTCAAACACGAAGCTGCCAAGGTTAGACGTTAAAACTTAGTTCTGTACCAAAACCATGGAAAACCAACCATTTTCCAGATATTCTCAACTGATGCTCAGAAAATGAATAGGGTTCTGCGTTTGTTTAGAATCGTATGAAACACGCTTAACTGCCAGAAATTTGTGTGTTTTTAAGTTGGCTGTGTTCTTTGATTTACGCAATTTTATTGAACATTAATATAATGATATATTATAATTGGATAATTGGACGACATTACGAATAAAATATATACATTATACATACATAACGACTGTGAACTGGCAATCGGTACTATCTAAATTTTGACAGCTTCACAGGTGGAGAAAAAAATTGTTTGCGTCATTTATATAGCACCTGGTTTATTAAATAAAAATGCGTAGTTTTTAAATATTTTTATTACACATGTATGTATGTGTATACGTATTTTTATTTAGTAAACCAGATGCTGTATAAATGACTTTGACAATTTTCACAACTGTAAAGATAATACCGGTTGCCAGTTCACAGTCGATAAGTTCACGCCCTTGTCCCACAAGAGGGGTAGGCAGAGAAAAAATAAATACAAAAGTAATTATAACATTTACAAGTGTTGAAATTGCCCAATGCAAATGAAGCGATGATCGCTTAAGTGTTACAGAAAAGTAAATCGAAACAAAAAGTTATATAATATAACTAGCTGCAAATATTTTTTTTCTAATCAAATTGCTTACTATCATTAGCAATCTCCAGCTTTACCTAAAATTCTGTAATCCCACTACCTATAGCAATTCACTTATCAAATTCATGTGGTACCCGATTTTTCATAAATTCCCGAGATGGTCCACTGACCGAAAGTAGTTTCGGACCCCAGGTTTATTAAAAGCTGCACTACAGACTCATATTGCATGCATCTATGTCACAATAAACGCTTTGCATGTTTTTGAAATCTTTATTTTCTTATTTTCTTTTTCGTTTGTTGCAGTGTATTTAAGATGTTAGGAGTTAAGGGCGGCGTGTAGATGTCTACATAGTATACCTATAGTTTTTAAAAGGACATAGTTTTATATATTATTATAATAATAATATATTATCGATTATAATATCTGACAAGTCGACTGGACACTCCCGCTTTTCTTTACAAGGTAGAGTTTTTTTATTATTTTTGCATGCTTGCTTTTTGGTTTTATATAGTAACGGTGTGACTAGCAGTACAGAACCATCGACTTATCTGTGATACGACAATGAGACTTATTCACGACAACACGTTGAGACTTCAAAAGAACTCTCTTAGGAATTTCTACTTTATATTGACGAATTTTTACTTTTATTATTGGACGGAATTTTATTATAGTAAAATGTAACCTATGAAATGAAACTATTTTTCCGGATTTAAATCGCGTATATTTGTTTTTTCAAACATACCAAAGTTTCGGGCCTTTTGCAGGTCCGATGGTCACGATTGACTGTAAAATGTAACCTTTTAAATATTAGATTCAGACCTGAATCTCAATTTTGCCAGATGAAATTAATTATATTCGCCAGTTCTACAGTAGATATGAACGCCGCGTTTCCCTCCGCGCCACTGCTGCCGACAAATGCAATCGGCGCTCAGTGGGCCCAAGTTGATAATTCTTGGACATAGGAATAACTTGGGACTATCGAGCTAATTTTTTTTATGTGATAGATAATAACATTCCTAACAACTTTTATTCTTGTATAATTTATTGAAAAGTTGATAGTTTCGGAGAAAAAAAAAATTACTATTTTGTTGTATGGAGAACATACATTTTATTTTTTATAGCTCGATACTCCACAAGTTGTTCCTATCTCCAAGAATTATCAATTTGGGCCCACTGTGCGGCGTTCCGTTCAGTTCGATCAGGCGCTCCGATCCTACGCACGCGCACGCTTCCATATTGTGTATGCATAGTGAAAATGGAGACACTATAAAACTTGTGACTTTGTATTCGAAGATGTTTTATTTAAAACATTAATTTGTCAATTTCTGGCGTCGCCATTTTCACTACGCATACACAACACGGAAGCGTGCGTGTGCGTATGGTCGGAGCGCCTGATCGAATTGATAAAAAATTGATTAATATAGAAAATTTCTTTTTTTTATTTTTTCTTTGAAAAAGTATTTGTATAACGGATTTTGTAAAAGCAAACACCGTTATACAAATTCGTTTTTTGGTCAAGCTCGCGCCGCCGCCGCCGACACTTTTTCGTCGCCGCCGCCGGTTGGTCTATTATCGGCGCTATCTATTCTACAGTAAAACTCAAATGATTCAGAAGTTAGGACTTTTAAGAATAGTACAGTCGGTGATTGCGCTTGACACTTTGCAACATTCTTATCAGTGAGGCTTATTTAGTCAGCCGCTACAGAAAGTTGGACCTATGGTTTATTTATTTATAATAAGTATAAGGAATTTAATCCTTATGTCACACTTAACGTGCTCTGTGCCCTGAACTATAGGTATTAAAATGGTGAAGGTCGTTTTATTGACATGGGTTTCCATGTCAATAAAATTGGAAGCAAATTTATTTGCTACTCCGCGCTTAATGGTAAAACCACATAAGTGACATTTTCCACAAAAAATCTCCAAATTATGTATCAGTTGTAAGAAATTCACCATCTTTCTAAGTTTAGAGTTTTTTTGTTATGGAGTTTCACGTGCAGAAAGATATTGATTTTCTTATCATAGCTATATAAATTAAAGACTTTTTGTGGAAAATGTCACTTACGTGGTTCTACATTGAAATAGACGATATATAATATACGAATATATAAATAAATAAAAAATATATCCGACTCGATTTCGCCTCTACGAGACATGGTCAGGGGTCGTTGATTGTTCGACACTCGGCCGAAGATTCAACCCCTGAGAACGCCTTGTAGAGAGATGGAACAAGTATCGGGCATATTTTTGGTTGCTTAAAAGTCATCTGTTAGACTTCTATAAACAGTAACGGATCTGCGTAGATTTTACGGACACACTCTTCACAGATGATTTTGTGGTTCTGTACATTTCATTGCCAAGGGCGTTGTTATTGTTTCCTTTAGTGTAGTTTAACTCGATACACAGCATGCTTTAGGCTTACATACATGCGCTATACTTTAACTCCGATTCTTTTGCGTGTTGACTTATCTAGCCCCTATTTAAACAAACATCGTTATCATTCTTTTAGAAATGTGTTTTTTTGGCTACTTTCCTGATTAACCAGCTTCCAATTGTAGTACTAGCGATCCCGAATTTCAATTCACGTCAAAACATTACATTTGGTTGGGAACGGTCCAGTGTTAAAACTGAATTCTAATACAATCTTATAATTTGCAGCTCATATCATCGTGAGCAGTGACCACTCGGCCGCAAAACATACATAGTCAAGTAAGCTACACCACTTAACATAGACTAATGTCCGCCCGCGACTCGCTCTGCAATCTGTTGCACATTACTTCACGTTTTCATCACACATGTAGAATCACTTGGGTCAGTAATATATAACCATATAGACCGCAGATATAAAAATGAAAGTAACTTACAATTTTGACGGAGGAGAGTTAGTTACATTTCAGAATTTTCATCGTGATTTAAATCACGATAATTATATTAGATATATAATTAGTTTTCTTTAAAAAAATTATATATGGGACACATACACGTTATCTTTTTTTCTACATAGGGAGGCAGAAGCTACATACATCAGCCCACTTCCATTACAATCTAATATAATTTTATTATTTTTCGCCTGTATAAGAGTGGATATAACTTACATTTTTGAATGTGTATTTATTTGACAGATCTACAGAAATGGCATCCCTTTGAATTAGTTTAAAATAAACTCTATTTGTAGTAGTGATAAATTAGGTAATAAAACGGGAGTCACTGATTTAAATAAAAATACTTACTAGAGGAAAACAACTAAAGAAATAATAAGTAACACTGAATGCAGGTAACAGTGATCCAATTCAAATTATTTAATTACCTGCCTTAAAAATAAATCATATAATTCAAATTGAATTTACTACACTACATAATAGGTGTTACAGCGTCGTAGAAATTTATGTTTAAAAAAACAGACATAACTTAGACTTAATTCCATTCCAAGCATAAGTACTAATTTACTTGCCCACACTAGTGTTAAATGATTAATAATTAAAATTCTTTAACTCAGCAAGAATGCTATAAATTTCTACGATTTTATTACAATTTAGGCCTAGCTTTCGGAGTCCAAGCGAACATTATCAATTTTTTTCGTACATGCAGTCCCTGCACCAATAATTTGCTGACGTAAATTTAAATGATCGCAAGAATTTGCTACACCGTTTTTAGATATAACTATGGCTACACTGTGGTATCATAATGGTCATATTCTGGCAATACGAACTCCAATTTCAGACTTGTACTGTGCAACAGATTATATAATAAAATACACTCAGTATATTCTTTACAATTTTTATTTTGTTACGAATTAAGTTGTTTGTTCTGAGTCGCGACGGTATGTGTAATTTTATGTTATAGGAATAATTCCCTTTAGATTAAGGATAATACAAGTAAACTGCTGTAGAATTTTTAATGATGTTTTATTTCAATGTGCTTTTTATGTACCTACGGACAAGGATCTTAATAAAAAAATGAAATCTCTTAGAGTAAAGCCTAATTGCATATATACAGAATTTCTTAGAAGACCTGAGACGAGTATGTGGCTGAATTACGCAAGTACTATTTAGAGGTAACACTAAAGAGCAAAAGTGCGTAGGCTCAACTATTAGGGGCCTAAACATCTAAGGGTTCCACTACACACGTCGATGTGGAATCGGATTGAGCCGGTCAAAAAATCTTTATGATAAAAAAATGGTTTCAACGTCGGTTGTTGACGTGACGCATCGTTGGTGCTGTTGATGTCTTCTGTATGCACATTTAAGCTTTTTTTTTTACCGATTATGCCGATTCCGCGGCGACTAATTTGGTGGAACTTTAACTCGAAACTCAGCCTGGCGTCCAGAGTGAAGTGGCAAAAACTTTGAAACTTTCTGAAACCCATTATTGGTTTTCAAAAGTGTATATACTGTATGTTAGGCTGACCTTCAAGTTAGACGATGAGTGCAAGGATATGATGCTTGCAATATATTGGTGTAATTCCCGTTAGATTTGCCCCTAAAGAGTATTTAATTAATTCTTTGTAGCCTTAGAAATAATCTGTCAGACACTCGTCCTGTACGTATTTTCACTAGCAACTACGTACGTGGCATTTAGTACAATATGAATGAAACGCCTTCCTGGTTATTGTTAAGGGAGTCAACACATTTCTTGACGCGAATTCGATTTAAGCCGGTAAGAAGAAGCTTTATTTTCATGTAGTAAGAACGAAAAAGTCGTTCGCACGTCTTTTACGCTCTAATTGCATCCGCATAAAAAAATTCCAGACCGCCTCAAGCCGATTCCGCAACGATAAGTGTGCTGACTACTTAATGTGAACAAAAATTTGGTGTTGGAAATTCTGCAAATATGCTTCTTGGCTGAACTTTGCGAGCTTTGACTGCCAACTCACTTCCTACTTAATAACTATGACTACAGAGTCTTAAGACCTATACAGACCGGTTTACATATAAAATTGTAAGTATGTTAAATACGCGAGGTCAAATTTTTCTATAGACCGCGTCTGACCCTAGCTGTGAGGTTTAACTAGTAAACCAAAAACCTAGCTAATTGTTAATAGAAAATTGGCAGAATAGCTTCTACAAACAAGATCCTTGTCCCCTATACATTTGGAATTATAAGTATAATATAATTTTTGTTGATATTTTTGAAATTAATATTCAGATTAAATGACGTGCTCTTTATAACAATGGGGGTTAACGTAATGTCAAAAGTCATTCAAATCCTGCCATTAAGTGCTAAATAACATCATAAGGTGTGTCGATTCTGAAATTGTCATTTTAAAGGTAACTTCTGCCTTGATTTGTGGTACCAACTTATCTATGGTAAACCACATGCCCGCATACAACCACATATAAAATGATAGAGTTATTTTAGTCCTCTGCTTCATTACCTGTATCACTGGATTACTTCGGGACCATATATTACGTTATTAAATTAAAAGAATACATTATTGTTTGACATTATCAATTGAAAATGGCAGAAAACCATTGTATAAAAGATTGAAAGCAATATGTTTTGGCATATTTTCAAAATAGTTTCAAGATATCAAAAGTACAGATTGACTTTGGTGACTATATTTATAATTGAGAAATATCGAATATGTGCATACAACAAACGTTTAATAATTTCAACATCACTTCTATTCTCTCGGCATACATATTTTCTGTTTTTAATCAATTTATCGTTTAAACGTAACTTAGAAGAATTGTTGTTTAGTTTTTTTTTCTAAAGGGGTCGAAATGTAATATTTTTTTAACATCATTGGTAGGTTGTAATCAATTTTAATTCGCAGTCTGGCACTATCGCAAAAGTACTATGGTGTAAGAATCTTTATATAAGCATAATTTTAAGATGTGTAAATAAAAACACACAGAAAAATGCAATGTTTGGGAAATGTGAGTTTATTTTTTGAAGTAAGAAAATTGCCTAATAGTCGAGCGATAAAGGCCCTTCCTTAGCTTTGGAATTAACGTTTTATCTAATTAAATGGTCAATGTAAGCAGTTTGTTATTGTGTTCAACTTACTATTATATAAAATGTATGATTGAAACACGTATCGTAAATTCAATGTAGTGTCATATACATGTAGAGTTTAACTATTTTTATGATGGGAGAAGGATAATAAAAATACAGTTTTTTAAAAAAACATTTGGAAATTTACTTCATTCGAATATTATTCATTCAAATAGTGTTTTTGTTAGCAAAATCATATGACGGTGGGTGCTTTTGTGGGGTTCGTTTCGTCTTGGCCGAATTGTCACTAAGTCCGAGGTGAGCGTTAGGTTTAAGGTTTGGGTGCACCAGGATGTTCGCAAATGCATTTCGATGTAGATTTCATAATTAAGAAAAAAAGTACAATAAAATTAACATCGAAGTATCTATATAGATATGATAATTTTCACACATCACACGCAAGATAGTTTACAAGATTGAGCAGGAAGATGTCATCAAAACTTAAAATTCTTTCTCAATGGGCGTTGTAAAATTTATTGTACTTTTCATAAAGTCTATTTTGAATAAATGCATTTATTTTACCCTAGTCTTTAAATATCGTAATCAATTTTGTATAACATAAATAGGTAGTTGGTAAACGTGTAACAAGTGACATCTGGTGTTAGGACACCTATATACATAAACTTGTCATTTCTTTTTGTATCTTACATTGTTGGTCGCTGTTTGTATTTACTTGTGCTTATTGAGTCGTATTAATATAACGATATTATAAAGCGAAACAACCTGTCATGATGGTGTTAGACAATGCACGCGTTTCCTATAGATATTGTAAAGGCGGAACCGCACTTGGCGGAACTGCACTACGGTGAAACGGTGCGGCAGTAAACTATCTTTAAGCATGCAGTCATTGTATTGCAGTGCAGTCCTGACTTGCGTTTTGTTGATGTTTCTCAATGAGATCACAATAACAACAGATGGCCATATCTCAGGAAAACGTCACAAAATACGTTAAAAAAAGCGTATTCTTAAAATTAACGTTGAGACGAAAATATTTTACAATAAATTTCAATCGGCAAAAAAATCTCCCGGCGCATCCAAACCATTGAATAACTTTTAAGATAGGTTGTAATCATTAATCATTGCATTAAATGTGTATTTGTGAATTTTTAACCTATTTCAGTTGTTTCTTTACGTGTAAATGGCCGATCTGTAGTGTAGTAGCACTGAGTGGACTCGTATGACTGGCTCTCCTTTACAATTGGAATATAGATAATAAATAAAGAAAAAAAGTTTGAAAAATTTCTCTTTTATTTTTTTCTCCTTGCCTTATACGTACAAAATATACAAAAAATAAAATTGTACACCTTGCCAAACATGTTGCAACTCTCTATAACTAGAGTTCCGAGCACAGCACGATTATGCAATAAGGAAACGTGCGTCACTGGCTAACAACAATGTCACGTTATCGATGTCAAGCGGCTGTGTCACTGGGCTCGGAATTTACCCTTGGGCTCAAATTACATTGCAGTGGAACGGAATGGAAGCGAATTTTTGTGTCGAAATTGTAAGCAAAATTAACATTATGTCAATTGTATAACGAACAAACTAGATACGAGCCAAAAAACAAGTCGCGTGTCTTCTGGCTAATTCTCGCGCATTCGCTGGAATTTCCGCAGCTGCCTAGGCGACGCCTGGCTAATTCGTGGGAAGTGGCGCGAAAGGCGGGCGCAGTGTGACGTCAAACGTCGAGGAAATACTACAGCCTCAAGGCGCAGTCGCGAGAAATCTTCGAGATGAAATTGACGATTCCGTTCCGCAGCAATGTAAATTGAACCTTATACAATATGCAGACATACATTATAAAATTATGACCGCGGGGGACGAAAGGACCATATTCGATATGAGCTTTCGTCGCCTTGCTTTTTCAATCTCGTATCTTAAAGCACAAAGTTACTGAAATGCAAAAAATTTATTGTAGATACAAAGTTTGCAGGCTGATTTCACACCACATTTCCTTCATATTCACACACTGGCTTTTACCTGTTCTCAAAGTAATGCATCCAAATTAACACCCTTGATAAGAAATTTTAAATAAATAGAAAGTTTTGCCATCTCCTCAATAATCGTTCTTTTTAAGATACGAGTTTGAGAAAGTAAGGCATCGATTTGATAGTTTGGCACACAAGTAGCGTCTCCGTAACGCTGTACTGGTCGACATGTTGGCTGGTGTACGGGGTGCCCTTATGACTTAGACTATTGGGTTGGCCAAAATGTCCGTGTGGTATAAAAGTATAAATTAAAATAATTAAAAAACTAATAAATTATTTAGTAGCCATGTGCATGTTCGGGTAATTTTAAAATCATCAGTTATCAAAGTCTTGTCCATTGAAAGATTATTATTTCTGTCTATAAAAAAAGACTGAAATAAGTGAAAATCTGACCTAACTACTAGTTTTTGAGGCTTTGTAAAGATGTGTGAGGTTTGGCAGTGTCATTGTGAAATACGACACCTTTACGATTCACCAGGTTTGGGTGTTTTTCATAAATTATAAAAATAAAACTTACCTGCCTATTTTCAATAGATAGTGAACTACTTTATCCATCGGGACAGGGTAAGGCGTCTTATTAGCCATACTGCCAGATCTTAAATTGAAATTTTTATTCAATCATTTAATTTTCTGACATTTTTTCGCGGTAGAATTAGCCTAGGTGCTCTTAAAATTCGCGCTAAAATAATATTTTTTTTTAAATTTATTAAGGCTTTGGCAAAGCCATCAGCCTAAACATGAAGTTTAATTATGTTTCTGTAAAAATGGCCGCCACAAAGAGGATAGGCAATTTGAGGCGGCGTGCTGGGATTGACTCGGGATTCCTTAAAACGGGCCGATACGGGTATTTTAGTTCGAGATTCGTATAATTTCGCGTTTTAATCTTCGATTAAGGCACAGTAGCACTATCCTATTCCACTTTAAACTAGATTCACAAAATAATTGAAAGTCAACATAAAAACGACACTTTTCCCTCCAAAAGGTCCAGATCGAATCAAAATAATATTTTTAAAATTACCATGGACAATACAAAATTTTTAAAGGAAAAAGATTTTTTTTGTTAATGGCATTAACCGCACGGATTTTTCGGCCAACTGTTTACAATACACATATAAAAGTTGACAACTTAATTTTGGGCGGTTTTCTTTTGTTTTTACAATCTTCCTTGTGATTTTTACTAAAGTTTGCCGATAAATGATATAAATATTTTAATTAATTTACTCATTTATACGTCTTTTAAATGTGGGCCTTCAGGGACCATATAACGAACAGTATAATAATATATAATCATTGCCAAATTACGTTTCGTTCATTGTGTAAATGTTTAAAGAGGTGTTTACTAAATTTCTGTTAATAAAATAACTAAACACTAAATAGTTACCCAGAAGCTTTGGTGTGAGAACTGAGAGACCGCACCTTGGGTGGTAAAGCTTTTCAATATATGCTTTACACATTCCAGGATGCGTTTTACAAAATGCTTTACAACTTGTACTAAACATTCCAGTTATTACAACTGGCAAAAATCATTTGGGCCCTCAGTCCACACACACACACGAAATGTGTGGCTTTTGTCATAAATGTTGGCGTTGTCAACAAAATATATTATTTTAATTGCGCCTTTTGGCGCCTAAACGTTGGCGTTCTTGATCAATATTAACCTTAGACTATGGAAACCAAATCAATATTAACTGACAACATACATTGCTGGCGGTCAAATAAGCGTACAAAACTAAATTGTCAGCTTTTAGAACATAAAAAATATTTACGTCATAATAATTGTATATGTATATGGACACTACATATAAAATAATTCACAAAGGTAGAGATCCAATTAAGTACACTGTACATTATAGAATTGGACGGCTTGATTTAATTGATAATATAAATTAGTTAAGCTTATAGTACTAATAAGAGAATGTTAGTCAGTCTCAGAGGTGGAAAAATATAGAAAAAGCTTATAAAATTATATACATTTTTATGGCTTTTTATAATAAAATACAAAAAATTATGATCGCTCATTATTATCATACAAATAATTAATTGGTTAAGCTGAAATTGTAGCATTTAAACATCGGAATGACATTTGAATTCTAATACCGATATCGATATAAAGTATTTGCCTCACGAGTCCATACTACTTCAGCTTGAATTAATTTTTTTCCCGTACTAATACGGTTCATTTTGCTTGGGTCGAGCGGCTGGAACACTGGCTTTATTTCAGAATTTATTTTTTCACAAACGAAGTTAAAGCCTTTTGAAAAATGTATATCGTATACTATACGTGTACTATTTAGTTCAGTTGATATAAAAAAATCATTGGCATGTAAAAAGCCTATTGCATTGCTATACAGCGGTTTTCTTATCAAATTTCGAGGTAAGTTCGTGTTTTTTTTTCTACCGTGAAAATTTTTAGGAATTGTGTTTTCACATCGTATACTAATCAGTGTATACCCTCAATTTTACTAAATATTTTTTCCAAAGTGATTCAACATTGTCACTGTTATGCGGAGTCAACCAAAGCCATTTCATATTCATCGCCGAGCTCCTATTCACCCCTCTAAATCGCTCTCCTTTATAAAATCCTCCAAGAATAGTCCTTTGTTTCCTAAAGCCGGCCCATTTTCACCTATCATGATATTTATCAATTTATCGCAAGCGTAAACCTTGGTACCGAATATTAACGTTGCTATGGCTTAGTTTCTGACTTAGACCTCTTAAAAAACTCAGGCCAACATCACCATTAATGATAAGTTATATTTGACGGCCCCGGTGACCCCGAGGTCGAATTCACAGGCATGTCGCACGACTTGTTCGTCTCGTCATAAGAGCTCCGGCTTGACTAACGACAATTTTCACGTCTCGCCACTGGCTTTTGCTAAAAACGTCCTCGGTCTTATTAAGGTACGTTCGATGAGGTTCACCCCTTATTTATTTATATATTTTTATTTTTTATATTATATACTTTTGTCGGTATTGGTATTTGTGGAAAAGCCAAACTAACATCCAGCTTTCGAGAACAGAAAACCTGAAAAACGTGATATATAGTGAAATCACAACCAAATTGTCTCCCTAAACTTTTGTTAAAATTTTGTAATATTACATACCTAAAAAAGTTTCCATGATTTTTTTTTCTGCGAAAATAGAATTAGGTATACTCGTATTTGTAATAAAGAACGTGACCGTGAAATTGGGCAAGCGTTCGGATTTTAACCCGGCGCTTTGATAAGCTGGGTTTAAATCTGGTAAAATCCATTAACGCTCAAAATCGAGAGCAAAAACGTTTACAACTTGTAAATCGAGTTTTGTTCAAAAATGATATTATTATAAAATGATGATTTGCCTTCCTATTGAATCGTATCCGCTTAAAAACCTCATTGAAATGAATCGATACTAAAAATCGTTAGATCGTATTGCACTTGAATCGATCTTCATAAGAATCGAATCGTATATGCATCCTTATTAGTGAGAATCCACAGGACTGGAAGGTAGGTACTGTTGTGTGGACATGCCTCTTTTTCATCTAAAAATATTTTTAACATCGTTTCATAAAAGTATGTTATCGTATCGTCATTTCCGCCTACGATTTTTGACAGAAATGGGTAAAAACACGGTTAAAACCAGGGCGGGTTGATTTTGCTGTAACCCACTGTCTATCTCTGAATGTGACTACATAAAACAGTGACCTTGGCTGCACTGTTCTTAATACTAATGATATATTGTGGCTATAGCTTAGTCTCCGGCTTAGGCCCTTGTTTCCGAAACCCAGGCCGTCTTCGCCTCTCGTGGTAGTTATCCAACTCTCGCGGGTAAAAACCCTCGTATGTTGCGCTCTGCAGCTGCGATGTTGCAGAGCAGTTGGACCGGCGATCGCTGTCGTTGTCGCCGCTGTCCACGTCGCCTGGAGAATAGGCAGATTACATTTTTATTAATACGCCCAGTTCAATGCATAAATAACATTAACAATAAAAGAGTTTTCATCTATTTCTCACAGATGGCGCTATAGCAAAAAGTCGTTAAAAACAAAAAATAAGGATCTGCAACAAGCACATAGAAAAATTAGTAAGCTCTGCTATTTCGTTCCGTAGCTCAGTTGGTAGAGCGTCAGGCACGGTTTGCTGAAGGCACCGGGTCGAATCCAGTCGGATCGGAGGAATTATTCTTAATGCTCTATCTTTGTATTAATAATTATATTAGAACAAACTAGTGGAGTAATTTCCCAAAAAAAATTATATCACGGTCATTGACTTACAAATAAATGGACGACGGGTCTAATACACAAACCACGAAAAAAATGTCCCAAGTCAACCTATTTAAACGTAGTGACATGTAAAGGAATATGAAAAAGCTAAAACGTTGAATTTAAATTGTAATGTTATCGCAGTACTGTCTAATCTTGCTTGCTTCGCTGTCAGTCGAACAAACGAAGACTAAAGCGTGAATGACGCTCTGTATACGATTTTAACGCCCTATAAGTTCGGACACTTTTAGCGCGGACCCGACGTCCATATAATTGTAAGTCAATGATCATGGTACTTATTAAAATAAACTTAAAATTACATTAAAATAGCTATTATCTCGAAATTATGAATGCACCAAATACAATAAAAATACACTTTTAAATACAAAACCACTGTCAGACTCAGACATATTAACTAAAAATAACGGATAACTCACGTATTTAAGTTGAATTTTTGCTCGACATATATCGAACCAATTCGTGGTCCTTAATCATTACGTCGAGTCACCGCCGCGGAATCTCATGATTAAAGACCACGAATTCTAACTTCACGAATTGGAAGAAAAAAAAATCGGCTTAAATACGTGAGTTATCGACAATCTAATCAACGTCTGAAAAGACTCGTATGTCATGGTGAGCACCATATTACCACCTTTGCAAGTAGACAGTTTTTTGTTATAGGCTCTCTTCTGTACAATAAATTACATAAAATTCACAATCTCGTTGGCCTATGCAATTACGAAGTTAAATCTAAATTGGAAAATTGGCTAAAGACTCTTGATTACACGAGTACTGAAGCTCTACTAGATTATAATTATTAAATTGATAAAATTAGTAAATTTTACTTTTAATTTAAACTTGAACTTGATTTCATTTTAACTTGAATTGAATTAATCCTTATACACATACACTCTCACTCACACACACACACACTTACACAGCCATTTATTTATTTTTATTTATATAGATCACGAAGTATATTTTATTTCTTTCTTTATTTTCTTACTTCTTCATTAGAATCACCCTTTTAGAAATTATAAAATCTTATTTTTTTCTTTTTTGTTACACGCATGCCTTTCACTGTAGTTGTAAACCATAACCGTACAGACTCACTTATATTTATATACTTTATAATGATTGGATTCAATAGAAGTTTTGATTTTTTGTAATAGTTACCCCTAACTGAACACTGCCTTCTAAGATACAGTCTTTGATTAGTTTAGGAGGCAGAATCTCTAAATTTGGTACACCTTATTTTATATTTTGTGCTACGTTATATCTATACCAGGCAGAATCTCTAAATTTGGTACACCTTATTTTATATTTTGTGCTACGTTATATCTATACCAATAAAATTTTGTTAAATAAATAATAAATTGCTGCTCTGTACTAATTATAAGGCAAAAGTGTTAATAAAGATATTATTATTATTATCCGTTATTTTTAGTTAAAAATACACTTTGTTATTGCACACTACAACAAAAGCAAGAAACAATAGGGGAACCAAAGTTGAACCAAATTTGATTAATTTTGGTATAGTGATAGATGGGACATACACACATCAAAAAAAGTTTGCGATCACTTCGAAAAACTGAAATCTTTTTTGTTACTGTAGATTATATTATGATTTTTTCTTCTTTTTAGATTCTTTATTTAAAAATAAATTAGAACATAAAACAATGACCCCGTTCAATTGTTTTTTCATATAAAAAGGCTTTCAGTCCTAGCTTACGCTCATTCAGAAATCTGATTTAGTCAATTATAAGCGATTCAAGATATTTTTCGCGGAAAGTTGTGATTGAAAAAATGCCAAGAGGATTATCAGAGGTTTTACAAGCTAGAATAGTAACTTTGAGGGGAGAAGGATACACCACGAGAGTAATAGCACGCAGACTTGCTATATCCCAATCCTGTGTCGTGGCTACGTTGCAGAGGTATCACGGAATGGGGAATTTAGCTGACCGACCCCGCAGCGGTCGCCCAACTGTTTTGACAGCTGCCCAAAAGCGCTATATTAGATTGCTGGCAGCCCGTGATCCAACAATCAACGCCACTAAAATAAAAGCAGAAGTCAGGGCCGCATCTGGGCTTGAAGTTAGCACGCAGACCGTTCGCAATTGCTTGCACCAGACTGGATTACGAGCACGGAGGTCTTGGCGAGCTCCGCTCAATTCCCGGCAACGTCAACAACGAAGATTGCAGTGGGCTAGACTTCGGCAAAATGAAGAAGGTGAGGACGAAAACATTTGGCAAAACTGTCTCTTCGTTGACGAATCCCGAATCAGCACTCATCCAGATAACCGACGTGTCCGTATCTGGAGAAGACCAGGCGACCGTGAAAGACAAAGAACTGCCACTGGAACAGTTCAGCAAGGCGGAAAATCGGTGTCATTTTGGGGTGGCATTATGATTGGAGCTAGAACGCCTTTGATCCCGTATCGGGGCTTCATGACAGCAGACATGTACAAAGCAGTTGCTATTGATGATATCGTCAGACCATTCCGAGTAAACCATGGGCACCAATTTGTACTGGTCGATGATAATGCGCCCGCACATCGAGCTCAACGAGTCAATGCTGCTCTTCAAGAATACGATATCACACGATTAGACTGGCCTGCCGGCTCGCCCGACTTAAACCCAATAGAGCACGCGTGGGATGCTCTTAAACGAGCAGTATGGAACCGTGAGCCACGTCCCCAGACAGTTCCAGAGCTCAGGGAAGCCGCTATTGAAGAATGGGATAGGTTACCCCAGGAAATGCTGGATAACTTGATCCTCAGCATGCCCAGGAGGATCTTCGCATGTATTCGAGCCAGGAGAGGAGTTATTTTATATTGAATTCACACCTTTTAATAATAAATTGTTGTTTAAGTTTAATTAAACAGTCATTTTCTTTCTATGAAATTTCTATCACTATTACATTATGATTAATGGCTCAATTTTTAAAAATAAATAATAAAAAATAGTTTTATATTTTAATTTCAAACAGGGTATTCCTATTTAAAGAAAGCATACAACATAGATTTTTTCTTGATAAAGTTAAATTTAAAGAATTATAGGAGCTTATGCTATTGATCGCAAACTTTTTTTGATGTGTGTAGGAGAAGGAATAGTCTAACTTTTAATGAAAGTTAATATGGAGAACTAATAATTTCTTAAGTACATAGTACAGAAGGCTACTCTAAATTTTTATTCTACGTAGACGAAGTCGCGGTATATATACAAGTATATATAATTTCGAAGTAAATCTATGTGCTTGTTCTTGCATTGGGTTTAAACGACTTATTTTGCCGTCACTGTCACCTGTGAGAAACTCCTTAAAGAAATTAGATTCACAAATTTCGATAATTTCAAATAGATCAATTTATATTACATTAAATATTGTTGGCTGTCTCTTTTGATTTTTTTAATGATTTCTAATTTAGTTGCCTCCTGTTTATAACTTCAGGTACACGGTAAGGGTTTTATTCTATTTCATTTTCTGTCACATAACCTTATTTTTGTTTACTGCTGTACTATTAGCGATTGGGGAGCCAGCAGGAGTGCCATAGCAGAGCACGTACCTAGTTTGGGCTCCCATCTCCCATATGTAAGCTCTATGTTCAACCCTTATATTTTGTACTTGTTGCAAGATAAGGATATGATTCTATTAGGACACACATTTATTAACTACCGTATAAAGTAAAACCAAGTTTCAACTCACCATCGCTGCTGTTGTTGCTGGGCAGATGGGTGTCGCGCAGCCGCGGTCGTCGCCGCCAGTAGCGGAATTCGCGCGGCAGCGTGTAAGACCGCGGCAGGGAAATCTGAAGCATAGTTCAAAATAAACTCGAAAATCTTTAATTAAATTTTTTTATTGAATTGATATTCAATTATTTTTAGTGAAATTACTCCACTACTTTGTTATAATTATTAATACAAAGATCGAACACTCAGAAAAAAATCCTTCGATCCGGTCGGATTCGAACCAACGTCTTCTTGCATACCGTGCCAGACGCTATACCAACTAAGCCACGGAACGAACCAACGGACCTCACGAATTTTTCTATGTGCTTGCGTCGTGTCTTTGTACTTCGAAAATCTTTGTTTCATAATTAATAATAATTCTTTATTTCGGACCATAAAACGTTAGTTCGTACGTTCTTAACTTGCACTATCCAATGTTTCAGGATAGGACAATCATACTGCCGTTTCGCTAACTTTTTTCTTTTTTTTTACGCACACACTCAACATAGCCCCGCACTAGGGAAACACCGTGTCGCGGGTGCCATGGACACACAAACACAAATTACACCCAAACTCACGAGAGAAATAAATGTAGGCCATACACAAATTTCTCCCGACCCCGGAATCGAACCTGAGACCTCTGCGTGGCATGGTAACCGTTCGGCCACGGAGGCAGTTATATATAATATATAACTAAAACGCGTCTGAAGTGACAAAATATTTTTTTCAGATGCCATAAAAAGTCAATAACCCAGTTTTGAATATTGAAATTGTTTGATGATATTTCACCTACACGTCAATAGGTTAGTTTCTTTTATTTTTTTCCCATCCTCTAAGATTAGTTCCGACAAGTCGAACACGTTAATTAATTTTAACTGTTTTTAAAAGAGACTTTTGTGTTCTATCTTTTGCTATTTAAATTGGATGTTTGAACATTAGCCGCGTTTCGGTTAGTGGACGGCAGCATACCTTCCCGCTATAGCATAGTACCACAGACTACTTTGAGCCTCACGCGTCTCATCAGCGAGACAATCGTTTTGCGCATGATGGCCTGGAAGCTGTCCGTGTGAACCACCGCAAACATACCCGTCTTAGATAAGCAAGAGTGGATTGCATGCGAAAGCGATGCACGTCTCTAGTGCGCCGGGTGCGAGCTAGTCTTATTCTAGGCTCGATAGCGAACAGCCTCGATTGTCCGTACATGATTTTGTGATTTTTTTTATAACACCAAGTGACGGGACGGACAAGTCTTGCGCCTGCTGGTAAGCGACACGCCTATCCATAACAGTTGCAGTGCTGCCTTCCTTGTTATAACTAACGTATTTGCTTTTCGGTAACTTTCGAGATATTGGCTTCTTTTTTTGCTAGTAAAGAATATCAGTGATTGATTGTACTTAAAAATATAACTCAAAATAAATAAGAAATAAAAAACCGATTAGAGGGGGTTGTACCTAGATCTCGTTTCGCTGATCCCAGATTATGTTAATAACTTAATTTCGTTAGCAATGTCGATTACGTCGGTTATAATAAGAAGGACAGAGTGCCACTCAGTACCACTGCGTCCGTCATCCTGAGACATAAGTTGAAACTATTTTTTCCGATAGCCTGTCTACATTCGGCACGGCGCACGACTTTTTTTGATGACAGTTACCTGTTATTATATAAAAAAGTCTAAGATTTAAATGTTCCTTACATTATTTATTTATAGCCATTAAGAAGCCATTTTCGTCATTAATTGACGATGAATTAGGTAGGTACGGCTTTTCGCAAGAAACGTTTATAAAAAAAGTCTCTGATTCGTCGGCGAATACTTCACTCAAAAAAAGCGCATCTAACTCGTCGGTTCCAGGCATACTGTGTACGATATTTCTGTAGTTTAGTTAATTTCTTTCTTCTTTTATTTAATTTCTCCTTGGAGGATGTACTTTATACGGCAAGCCATATACGCGGCCGGATACAACCCGAGAAGTGGGTGAACGTGTCACTCATCTAGGCTCTGAGGTCGATGACACTACTTGGGTACCCGAGGCCGGAAGGCGACTATGGGATCGGCCGAGAAGGCCAATGCTTTCGTTTCGTTAGTTTTGGGAGGTTTTAGTGGGTTCAATGACGACCGGGAGCAGATGAGGAATTTGGAGGAGGCCTTTGGTCAGTAGTGAGATACAATAGGTTAATAAAAAAACATACCTGACTATCGATATCGCTGGGCGGTCTGGGTGTTTCTCTGGCAGGCGCTTCTGGGCTGGACTCCTCACCACTGCTACCACCGCCTTCCTCTTTCTTTCTACTCCTGTATAATAGATAATAAATATTTTATGAATAACATTAAAATTAAACCATAAATCGATTTTTTTTAAATAGCGACCTGTCTCAAATCTACTCTTCTTTCTTATTATTGACCAAAATACAGGAAAAATAATTATTTACTAATTACAAGCTTCACTCACAAAAGCCCTTCCGGCTTTATCCGCGGCGAAGGAGTTCACTCTATTTAAGTAAAGATACAAGATAATAGAGCAAAAATCTTTAAAAAAACTTACTTAATTACTTCTAGAAAGGTACAAAAACATGCTCACTTACATGTGCATATAATAACAATTACGCAATTTATAAAAAAAAGTTATATGTTCAGTTTTAAAAAAATGTTTCTTAATGTATGATTTATAGTGTTTGTTGTTTTGATAATTACATATAAATTCCTCACTCATTTTGTTCATTAATGCAGGTAACAAATATTTCCAATTTATTTTTCCATAATAACTAATTCGGTGGAAGCACCTTGTAAATTATCAAATTTGTCAAATAATAATGAATGAATGAAATATTCTTTATTGCACATTAAAACTTACAATGACAACATAGAACAACAATGTAATCGCAGAGTAAGATAATGTACAATAGGCGGCTTTATTGCTAAGTAGCAAATTGCTACCAGGCAGCTTTAGGGTAGAAATTTAACACAAAGGTTTAAATTTAAATTATTAATACAAAGGTCGAACACAAAAAAAAATTCATTTGATCCGGTTGGATTCGTACCAGCGTTTTCAGCATACAAGGCCGACGCTCTCCCAACTAAGCTACGGAACGAACCAGTGGATCCAACGAATTTTTATATGTGCTGTGCTTTGTTTTTGGCATTTTAACGACTTTTTGCCGTAGCGCCATCTGTGAGCGATCTATGAAAGTTTTTCTCCACTCAGTCAAGGTACCTTTACAGCTACCAGCGGCTGACTAGAAAAGTCGCTTTAATAATTGTAATATAATGTATAATTGTAATATAAAAAGATTATTGACTATCACAACCATTGACTTATAATTATATGGACGTCGGGTCCGCGCTAAAAAGTGTCCGCACTTGTAAGGCGCTAAAATCGTATACAGAGCGCGACACTCCGCTTTAGTCTTCATTTGTTCTACGGACAGCGCGATACTGCGATGACATAACAATTTAAATTTCGAATAGGTTGACTTGGGACATTTTTTTCGTGGTTTTTGTATTAGACCCGTCGTCCATTTATTTGTAAGTCAATGATCACAACGAGTAATTTCACAAAAGAAAATAATTGAATATCATGGTAGTAAAATATTAGTAAATAAACTGAAGTTTGTCAATCTTTTTAGACATTTGTGATCGTGTTTGATGCAGTCGATGGAAATCTAGACGGGCTGCGTTTTTGACAAACAAAAATGACCGTATGTTGGCATGCTTGTCAAACAAAAGGTAGGTTGTCGCCTTTAGAATAATCTTACCTTTCGATACCGCCAATCATCGAGTATATAACCAGAAATAGAGACGAAATAAGGGCCATCCATTCCTGGCAACTCATCAGGCAAATGGGCCTTATATCACTTTTAAATATCAACTCTCTTTTGCAAATATCAAATCACAAATTATAAAACTGAAATAGTACAGCGCCAACAACTGACCTGTGTGTACGTCTCCGTATATTCCAAAAATATTCTGTAATTATTGTAATAAAGATAATATGTGTAACAATGGGGGCTGTTCCATTAGGTGATGGTGGTGTGGGAAAAACAGCAAAACATCTAATTACAAAACAAACGGAATCACATTTCATCCGTAATTAGATATGTAATTTTGCAATTTTCGTCCATTATAGCAAAGGTCAAGTTAAACTGGTCGATTTGAAGTGAAACGGGGTTGACGGGTTTCGTCAATTGTTTCGAATTCGGTCTGGTCAATCGGAGCACAGTTATCACAGTAATGATTTGGCAGAATAGTTTTTAAACAAATTAAATGACATTTTGTCTCTATTTCTGGTATATGTACTCGATGTTCCCGAATTTAGTGAAATAAAATATGGAAACAAAGAACAAAATTGTCTATAGAGAGACTATGACTGGTTTAGAAGTAATATAGTTAATCACCGGGTTTAAATTATATTTATTCCAAATACTCACGTATAAGGCGGACCCCAATGACAGCAGACCTGTCGATTGCATCCCTCCAAATAGTGAGGCGCTAATAAAATTTCCGGCGTGCGGCACCTCTGCATTTTCCTATCTTTCTTCCCTCCCAGTCCTCCGTAAAATACCCTCTCGCAATTCTGTCCGTACTGATTACAACTTTCGTAAGCATTTCTAATACTATCTATACTTTGCACATTTGACAGCGCGTTGTGCAACGCAGATACGTACTGGTCTTTCGATTCGTATTTAAAATTCTGATTTTCGCAATAACTAGAATATTCACCCAAATTCTGCCTTTCTTCTGGATATATTGAATTGGTCTGTACGATTCTGGGCTTGTCAATATCGTAGTTGTTAGTCACATCTGGTATGTTATAATTTCTGGGGCTGTTTGTTACGTTTCTGGGACTATTGCACCCGTTCTCGTAACGGGTTTCTGTTATTAAATAATTTGGTGATCTTATCGGTGTGCGGTTGATATCATTGCGTAGGTTAGTTGGGTTTTCGTAGAAAGTTCTGGGGTTTTCGTATTTTAGTCTGCGAAGTTTCACATCGTTTAGATCTGATGCGTTTTCGTTTTGGAAATTTTGAACAGTGTAATCGGGCTTTATTTCTGTGTAAGTAGGGTATATGTTACAAGTGTGGGGTATGGGGTAGTTTTGGTAGGCAGGAGCGGGTAGGGGTATGGCGGGTGTTGCCGGTGTGGTGGTGGCGTGTGTTTTGGCTCGAGGTATGGGGGCTCTTTGCAGACTGGAGTATATTTCGTGTGGTGCGGGGGTGGTACGGGCAAGTTTGCCCTGTTTGATTTCTTCTTCAATGACGCGAAGTTCGGCGAGTTGTTTTTGTTTTTTCTCTTGCAGTTTCTGCTGTATGTTCACGCGTGAGCCTACGCTTGAACCCTCGTTCTCTGATGAACCACCCTGGAAGTAATTAATCAGTAATTTATAGCTAATTTACGTGTGAAAACAAAGGTTGTATAAAAGTTGACATGTAATAACAAAACAGTACAGAGTACTAAAAAAACCCGACCTCAAAAGTCATTCATCCCCTAGTTCAAAAAAGGAGGAGGTAATAATAACAATTTATTATTGATAGAAAGATCGAACAAGCATAAAAAAAAATGCATTATTTATTATTTATTATTAGAATTTAAAAAGGTATACAATATACTTAACTAAACATAGTCCTACAAAACTGTATAATATACAGTTTGACTGCAGGACGTTTGACTAAACAAGTCCCAATTGAGCAAAAAGTTACAAACTGTACTCAATGCGGTTTAAAATACTTAAATAATATAATAAAAAAAATAATAAAAAATAAAAAAAAAATCAATTTTTTTTTACACCTTGTATTATAGTTGTTATCAATCGTACACAACAAAGAATCACGAGACAGTACAAAATATTTATGTTGTAAACTAACCGGAAGAATTTATTTTTCGATCCAGCTGGATCCGAACTCCCAACTGAGCTGAGACTTACATGGTGATTGTGAGCGGCTGGAAGGGGCCTCCTCCAGAAAGCCGAAGCGGGGGCGGGGGCGACGGCGGCAGGCGGCGGCACGAAAGACGTCGGCTTCTTCTTCTTTCGGCCCCCGGCGGGGTTCGCGAATCGGCAGTTGAACACACCTGGGATCGCTGCGTTGTCTGCTTGACCCAATTGCTTACCTGTCCGCAAAATTCAATACAGTTTTTGTGGGTTTCGGCTTCTGTCTCACTGAGGACAATTCTGCTAGTGTTCGGGTTGAAAGATACACGGTATGTGACAAATCGATACCTCGTATGAACTTTATTTTTTGGTCATTTTCTGTTATTTCTGTAAACAGCCATATTTATTTAATAATATAATATTAGTAAATAAATATGATAAATATATGATAAATATAACGGTAGATCCTAAGAAATTACGGTGTATCGGGTCAGAAAAAAAAACAGCGTAATTACGGTATATTACACTTTCAATAGTGTAACTTTTCCGAAATAAGCTTTTATGAATAAATAACGCACACACTCAACATAGTCCCCCCCGCACTAGGGAAACCTTGTGTCGCGGGTGCCATGGACATACTCATAGACAACCTCAAATTACACCCAAACTTGCGAGGGAAATAAATGTACGCCATACAAATATTTCTCCCGACCCGGGAATCGAACCTGCGACCTTTGCGTAGCAGTCCGGCATGGTAGAGTATACTAGCATACTTTATCTTCAATTTGGGCAAAAAATAATAATTATAAATGCATAATTTACTTTTCATTCTAAAGGAAAATTTGAATTATAATAAAAAAAATGAATTGAACATTTACAAAAATGAGGAGATGTATTATTAAAGTTAGCCTAAATCTGATCATTTTTATAAATCAACGACAGTTAAATACAATTTTCTGTAAATACCTCTTCATTTTTATAAATATGTTGATTTAATCTTTTAAGCATTTCCTCGTCAGGCTTAAAATTGACGCAGCTTGTCCATGCCGTTGGATAAACTGCTGCGTTAAAAGATTCCCTTTTATGGAGCGGGTTATTATTAATTTAACCGCATATATCGATCTCGCACCTCCTTAATTGAGTTTTACTACAAGATTTTGTCACCGTTGTCATGCGTCGACGGTATAGAGTACGGTGTATTTACCGTAATTACGGTGCACATGGCAACACTGATTAGAGGTATCGATACTCCCTTGCAAATGTCCATAAACGATGGGTACTTGCCATAAGGTGCATATTCGGCGGTTTACACAGAAAAAAAACAAATAAAAAACACTTACCCTTTTTGTTCTGCGACGACGCGTTCGTGCTATTAGTGCCTTGTTGGTTCTCTCCGAGCATATAGCCCAGTCTCCGTACGTGAAAATATCTGAAAAACGAAACACGCCGGTTTAAGTGGACAGTGCATTAGAAAACTTAATTAAAAATTAAGAAAAAATGTTGTCTAGTCTGCGAAATTCATAAAAAATACTTTTATTGCTACCTTAAAGTTTTAAATATTGTATCATTGCGCACAATACTAAAAATGGCCTACAACCAATTTTTCTAAATTATTTATTTATTGAGCATTGACTACAGAAAAATTGGCTATAAAAAGGTAACAAATAATTAAGAAAGTCAAAACGTAATATACTAAAACTAATAATCGAGGTACAGAGTACTAAAAAATCGACCACAAAAGTCATTCATCCTCTTGTTTGCCACCCTTAGAGGTGGGATATTTTCTTCAAATTTAAATGGGGCCACTGTTGAGGTACCCTCTTTCTAATAGAAAAGAATCAACAAATCGGTTCGCAAATGAGTTATCGCGCAATAATCATATTTACAAAAAAAATATTTATTTAATATTTCAATTAAGAACCTCCCGTCTCTGTCTCTGTAGTCGGTTAAAATCTCGCCATTTTAGTGCCATACAGCCAAGTTGTTTTAAAAAGGTCTATGGATAGAAAAAAAAAACTAAAGTTTTATTGTTTTACTTTAAATGGCACTAGAAAAAGTGACTTACCTATGCACAATGCATATTCGCTTTACCGCCTATTAATAACTTATTTTGTAAGCATATTTTTATTATGTCCCGGGTAAGGGTTCAATTCCCGGTAGGACCAAATTGGGAAATTAACTTTCTACATTGGTTTTGAATTTCATAGTCTGGTACATTATGATTTATTCACAATGCGAATTTTGTGTAATTGACACGACATACCTATAGTAAAGCAGCATGAATCCGACGCCGGCGAGGAAGGCTGCGGCGGCGGCGGCGGCTGTGTGCGCCGGCGGCGGCCGCGCCGCACGCCCCGACCAGTACCAGGCCATCACCAGCACCCAGTTCTCCACGCACATCACCACGTAGAAAGTCACCTGCGGAGAATATTAGGAACACATTTTCACAAGTCGTTGAAAGACCAAGTACAAAGACACGACGCAAGCACATAGAAAAATTCGTGAGGTCCGTTGGTTCGTTCCGTGGCTTAGTTGGTATAGCGTCTGGCACGGTATGCAAGAAGACGTCGGTTCGAATCCGACCGGATCGAAGGAATTTTTTCTGAGTGTTCGATCTTTGTATTAATAATTATAACAAACTAGTGAAATAATTTCACCAAAAATAATTGAATATCAATTCAAAAAAAATTTAATTAACACATTTTTATTCAAGGTTCAAAAACACCACCTCAGAACACGCTGCTGTTTTTAGGGTTTTTTTTTATTTAGGGTTGGAACCCTGAAGGACTTTTATTTTCTCCGTTTTGGCTTGGTACATTGTCAGGATCTTTTGTGAGTGGGTAAAGGACACGTCTGGTGTTCTACCTAAATACATAACTCAATTTCACTTGAGGTGTGGGTTGGTTCTTGTTTGCATAACTATGTCCAATTTTGGTATTACACAAAAAAAACATCCACAGTGGCGCCACAGCAGCGCTTCTAATAAGAGTCTAATTTGAAGGTGCCCTGGGTGATGTTTTAGAGATAGCAAAATTTTAAGTACATTGTTAATAGCGCTCAAAAAACTGAATAAAACTGTACATAAACCAATAATAATTATATTAATACAAACATCGAACACAGAAAAAAATCCTTCGATCCGGCTGGATTCGAATCAACGTCTTCTAGCAACCGTGTCAGACGCTATCCCAACTAAGCCACGGAGCGACCCAGTGGACCTTACGAATTTTTGTATGTGTTTGTTGTAGATCTTTGTTTGGATTTTTTAACGACTTTTTTTGTCGGAGCGCCATCTGTTAGAAATCTAATTCTTCACTCAGCCAGTATTTAACTACAATAACACATAATTTAATTTAATATCTGCATTATAGTTGTGCTAGTTTGCATTTATGATAAGTCATTTATACGGTTATGTTCTATGGTTTTTTTTCTTAAACCTAGTGATGTCCAGCAAGCAACAAGATAGTACTATTATGTGATTAAAAAATATATGTAGTATGGTATAGTTCATAAGACTACTTACTCGTGTTATGTTAATTTTGCCGAAAAAAAATTAACAAATGATTTAAGTAACTAGAAAATTCTCAAAACTTGTATGGGTAAAGTAAACATTTTATTTGGTAACACTGTATGTTGCACTCACTGCATATTGCACATCAATACAAGTGCCTTGTATGCGTCTTGTTGTTTGTTGTTTCTGTACTTCGTGATCTCAGACGGATTTGTCTACTTCTAAATTTCTATACTATTTTAATAACTAGTACCATGCCGGAATTAATGATACTAATTAAAGTGGACGTTTTACGACCTTTATTATACTTGTAAACAAGCTCACTGGTTACGACTATAAAACTATCTGTCACAAAAAGGGGTTACTGTCTTGGCTCGACTATAGTTTGTTATAATTAATTATGAATACAATGATCGAATACTTAAAAAAATCCTTCGATCGAAGGAAACCAGCATCTCCTAGCAAACCGTGTCAGACGCTATGCCAATACGAGTAATTTCACAAAAAATGCAGGTGTGTCTTTTTTCCACTAAACAGAGTTCCTTTCACATGACTCCGACTTTTCGTGATATGAGCGGCTAGGGAGCGGAATTCCCTTGAATACTTGTTTCCCGAGCGCTATAACTTGGACCTTTCAAGGCGATAGTGTATAGGCATTATTTAAGTGTGCATGCTATATCCTCGACTTCATCGTCACTTTCCATCAGGTGAGATGGAGGTCAAACGCGCACTTATTTTTTATATATAAAAAGAGTATTGCGAATAGATAATATTGGAGATATTAGGCAAGTAAAAACTTAACTGCCTCTGTGGCCGAACGGTTACCATGCTGGTCTGCCACGCAGAGGTCCCAGGTTCGATTCTCGGGCTGGGAGAAATATTTGTCTGGCCTACATTTATTTATCTCGTGAGTTTGGGTGTAATTTGTAGTTGTCTAGTTGTCAGTATGTTGAGTGTGTGCGTTATTTATTTATTAAGTAAAAACATCCAAATAATTTAAAAAAGTTGTTTACATTGTCTGAGTCAGGTTGTTTTTGTCAAAATTGTAACTTCATGCATTAGTGATGTAAAGACAGACTTGCAAGGCTTGCTACAATAGTAAAAGAACGACTTACCATCTTTTGTCTATGGTTAAGCTCCTGTAGATTGACGTAAGCGAAAACGTAGACGCAAGCGATGAGCGCGGAGAGACACGCTTTTCGAGGCCGCGAAATGCGCTCGCCGTGAAACACATTCTTGGGGGATATTAGCCATAAGAACATTGAAACCCAATGGAGACCTGTGTGGAAAATTGTTAAGCTTGTATTTTTTATTAGTGCCTTAATTGTACCTCCACAAGGTCCTAATTAATCAGGTTAACCTATAGTCGCATAAAACAGTTTTTGATAACATTATCAATAATACTCTGTATTAAATAAACTATTAGACTTAGAATAATAACGCATAGAATGATAGTTTCATATCAAACGAACTGTCACAAGTGAGGCAAAAACCAAATTCAGGTAGGCGTAAGCAACTTGTAACTACGCTCGTCGGCACGCACACAAATATACAAATAATGATGCCATGGAATAACATTTCCCTCAAAAGTGGGGAAATTGTATCTTGCTTAACTCATCATTAAGTTAAAGGTGCCTACAGATTTGCCCGACATTGTCGATCAGGTGCCTACAGATGTGCTCGGTTTTGTCGATGAAAAACGAATATAGCACTTATTTGTAAATCCAAGATGGCGGACACGATTTTTCAAAATATGCTATATGGGTATCCTTTTCGAGGTATTTGGGGATGCTCATTACGAATATGGCACTCATTTC